>NC_052626.1:86344347-86718831 GCF_016161935.1 Mauremys reevesii | reverse complement strand
ATTGCCTAAGAGCCCCAGGCACGTCAAAGGATCAGATCATCACAGGCAGTTAGCTGCCCAGAAGGATGCCTCAGCATATCCTGGATCCATCCCCATGTGAATTCCAGCACCATTTGCTTCCCCGGCCTGGTGAATTGGCCAGCATGCTCAGATGTTGCAGAGGATCCCCAGACTGGCAATGGCCAGCGTTCTCTTCCCAGTACTGGCCTCCCTACATGCACGTGCTCCCCCTCTCACACCACCTGATCCCCAAGGCCCAGAGAGAATGAAAGGGAGACAGTTGCCAGGCTGAGCAAGCATCACCTCAACCAGCTCTCTCAGCCCAGCTCTGCTGATTCCCCAAAGCACGACCCATCACCCTGCTATCCCAACCTGGGTTTCCACCCCAACTGTCCACCCCACCCCTGAGCTCTGCCCATGCCCCTCAATCCCTACCCACACCACAGCCCCAGATTCTCCGCCGCCATCCCTCAGCTCTGGCAATGCACCCACATCCTGACTCCATTGTCCCAGGGCCAGCTCTATGCAACCATTCCCCAGCCCATTCCCATCCCTGTCTCCCCTAAACTGTCCCTCCCTGGGTCCATTGATCCTTGTTTCACCACAGTCCACCTTGCCTTAGGAGTCAGTAATGCTCTGAAGTGACCAGGATGTCGTCACAGTGCTGGATAGGCAATGGAAATGCCTGTGGATCCCTGGTAGGACAAGCCAAGACCCATCACTTGCCAAGGAGGGCAGGTAACCCAAACTCTAGCATGCAGCAGGGAAACAGAAAACAAGTGTCCCTAGAGATAGATACAGGACAGGCCCAACAAGGAAAATATCAGAACACCACTGGCCATCACATACAGCCCCCAGCTAAAACCTCTCCAGCACATCATCAATGATCTACAACTCATCCTGGAAAACGATCCCTCACTCTCATAGACCGGGAGGGCAGGCAGGCCAGTCCTCACTTACAGACAGCCCCCAACCTGAAGCAAATACTCACATAACACAGAAACACTAACCCAGGAACCATTCCCTATAACAAACCTTGTTGCCTACTCTGCCCCATATCTACTCTAGCGACACCATCATAGGACCCAACCACATCAGCCGCACCATCAGAGACTCATTCACCTGCACATCTATTAAGACGATATATGCCATCAGGGCCAGCAATGCCCCTCTGCCATGTACATTGGCCAAACCGGACAGTCTCTATGTAAAAGAATAAATGGACACAAATCGGATATCAGGAATAGTAACATACAAAGCCAGTAGGAGAGCACTTCAGTCTCCTGGACATTCTATAACAGATTTAAAAGTAGCCATCCTTCAACACAAAAAACTTTAGAAACAGACTTCAAGAGAAACTGCAGAACTAAATTCATTTACAAATTTAACACCATAATTTGGGCTTGAATAGGGACTGGAAGTGGCTAGCTCATTACAAAGCAACTTTCCCCTCTCCTGGAATTGATACCTCCCCATCAATTGTGGGAGTGGACCACATCCACCTTGATTGTATTGGCCTTGTTAACACTGGTTCTCCACTTGTAAGGTAACTCCCTTCTCTTCATGTGTCAGTATATTTATGTCTGCATCTGTAATTTTCACTCCATGCATCTGAAGAAGTGGGTTTTTTATCCAAGAAAGTTTATGTAAATAAATCTGTTAGTCTTTAAGGTGCCACGGACTCCTCGTGTCATCCCTGGAGCTTCTGGCCATGTGACTGGCAAGTGCAATGGGGACAGATGGAATGGGTCACTCATCACAAGGAGGTTTGCTTTGGTAGAACATCCCATCCAGCCCATGTCCTTCCATGGGTGTTAAGAAGTAAAGATTAGACCCCCCAGCGGGTGGAATTTAAAGTAGCTCAGCTGCCTTCCATGGAGCTTCCCCAGTTGAGGGTCTGGCCATTGGATGCAGTCCTTCATCTCTCTCCTGGAGAAGGCCATCACTTCCAAACGCCTGAATGCCACAGAAGCACATGGCTTGAGGAACCACCAATAGTCTGTGGAGCCTTTTGCCCCAGGTTAGGAGGTGCC
The DNA here is from genome assembly GCF_016161935.1 of Mauremys reevesii. Taxonomy (NCBI): domain Eukaryota; kingdom Metazoa; phylum Chordata; order Testudines; family Geoemydidae; genus Mauremys; species Mauremys reevesii. Next base: position 86,716,798 of record NC_052626.1, on the reverse strand, counting down.
AGAAGTTGCAACTTTGTGGTGACCCATACCTGAAATGAATTTGGTAGGACTCAGTGCAGTGGCCAGGCATCCCCACCATGGACCCACCTTCCAGAGGCCATGGAAAATGGGCCTTGGAAACGTGAACTCCCCTTTCAAGCCCAGCTGTAGGCTCTCCAGGCTAGGGCTGAGGTACCTGGGGAGAAGAGGTGAGGCCAGCCCAGTGTCCCTGCCAGGCCAAGCTGTGGAAGACCAGGAGCTTTGGTCTCCAGGACTCTCACCCAGTTCCTTTTACCAGTCCTAGAGCCACTTCATTAAAGCTGCCTCCCCCGCCCCCAGCCCTCAGATCCCAAGTGCGGAGGAGTCTGTGGCCTGGAGACAGTGCGGGGTGTGGGAGGAGGATCCAGAGGCTGCAGTACTGATGCGGTCAGGGAGGAGAGGAGGCGCCGAGGCTCTGGCATGTGGTGACGGAAAAAGAGTTTGCGAGACCATCACTGAGGATGGAAATAGTCAGTCGCTCATTCTGGGTAAGAGAAGGAGGAATCCAGGTACCAGCCTGCCAACAGAGGGTCATCAGCGGTCCTTTGAGCTCATAGCCACAGCGGAGCCATGCTGTCGGAGAGGAGTCAGCTCCGGCACCTCCTTCGCTCAGAGGACGGTCTCATTGGTGGAGCCACTGCTCTGGGATGTGGAGGCAGGAGGGAGGATGCATGGGCCCAAATGGGAACATCAATTCTGCCTTTACATCATGAAGCCCAGCTGCCTCCCAGGGTGGTTCAAGGAACCGCAGCTGCCCCTGCCTGGGACATCATGCAGGGTCAGATGCATGGTGTAGATCAGCCTTTCTGCCCCAGGATCCTTTCCCAGCCACTAGCTGGGTTCAGCAGGACTTAGCAGGTGCTGTGGGAGGAGAGATAGCTCAGTGGTTTGAGCATCGGCCTGCTATATCCAGGGTTGCGTGTTCAATTCTTGAGGACCACCTCGGGATCTGGGGCAAAAATCAGTACTTGGTCCTGCTAGTGAAGGCAGGGGGCTGGACTCAACAACCTTTCAAGGTCTCTTCCAGTTCTAGGAGATAGGACATGTCTGTTAATTTAAATCTATGATGGCTGACAGGAGTAATGGAGTCACCTCTCTGACTCACCCATGGATTGCAAACGCCTGGCTATGTATAACACCCTCTGGTGCATCCTTCTCTCTGACTCCCACTACTGCAGCCTCTGAGCACTTCCCAGGCAGCTAAAGATAGCACAGTGACAGCCTTCCTTTCTCCATTCCCAGCCCAGAGAGGAGGGAGCCAGAGTCCTTAACAGAGTTCTGCTGGAAGGCATAAATGGTCCCATCAACCAGTTCTTTGATCTCTAGACAATTGCAGCGATATTGGAGGCTGGGGCTGCGCCAAAGAGCTAGTAGAGGCTCCTTGACCTCCATTTCCTCCCTTTCAGTTTTCTGATTTCCCCCTAGGTCAATCAGGTTCTGGCTGTGGCTGCCTGGAACATTCCTCAGAATGTGGGAATTGATTGGACATGGTGATCCAAATGCCCTCTGTCTGCTGAACAACCAGAGACCATTTTGGGTGAGTCAGGGGCTCTATTTTACTTTATCGCAGTGCAATGCCTTGCTGTTAAATACCAGCGAGGCCAGGAGTGCAGTGAGATTCAGGAAAGGATCCTTCTGCTTGATTCAGGGCATGAGCCGCCTTCTATCAGACAGGAACAGTGGTGGTAGTTGAGGATTCTTAGAGTCACTAGCCGGGGTCTTTCCTTGAACCCATCGCTCACACCGTGCAGCGATTCAGAGACCCAGCACACACAGGGTGGGGTGAAGGCGAATGCCAACTTGGCTTTCTGCTCACATAGACCCTTACTGTTGTGTATTTGGTTGTCATGGTTTTTGGTTCCTATGGTAACTGAGTTAGATTATTAGGGGATAGCTCAGCCAGCTTCAGCCGGCTGGGTGAGTTCTCTGAGTCTGTAAATAAAATGGTGGTTTTGTTAGCTGTCTGCTGTCTGGCCTCAAGTGATTTCTTCCTAAACCGGCTGCCCCCAAGGATATAACACTTACCTCCTTGCTCTATGCCTCCTAGTGGGTACCCTGAGTAGTGGCGCTAACCGTCACAACTAAACTCACAGACACTGCTCCTAGAGACAGGCTATCCCAGCAGAGCACCAAGCCACAGAGCCTCCGCATGCCAGGCCAGCCTAGAGCAGCCAGCATTGCAGCATTCTAGACTCAGCCCTGCAGACAGGCCCAGTCCTCTGGCCTTTGCAATGCTGCCCTGGGTGCAGGGCGCTGGCAGGGCAGCACGGTTAGCTTGGTCAGGCCCCAGAGCAGCCTCCGTGCACCAGGTACCTACGTGAGGTGCAGGCGCACTTGGCCGAGTCCGGAGGTCCACACCTTGATGTAGGAGGTTGAGGCGGTGAAGACCAGCCCAGTGGTTGCAGTACTTGATGGACACCACATTGTTGGGGTGGCCCTTCAGCGAGGCGATTTCCTGGCCCGTCACCAGGTTCCACATTTTGCAGCTCCAGTCTGGGAGAGGAAGCAGGAGCACATGACACTGCAGGACCTTTCCGTCCTCAGCACAGGAACCCCACAGCTCCCCCTGTCACTGCCTCCCCCTGCTCCCAGGGGCGAGAGGAGCTCAGTCCCCGTGGGCCACCCAGCCCCTGGCACCTGCGCCGGACCTGCCAGCGGAGGAGGGTCTATCAGTGCCAGGTAAACACCTGCCCACTAGAGGCTGGGCAGAGGCCCCAACAACTGGCTTCAGGGATGTCACCACACAGCTGTTCAGCCTAATGACTCATGCAGCATGGCTGCCCTCTGCTGGGGAGCCAGAACTGCACCGGCCCGTTGTGGGGCTTGGGGCTCTCAGGCAGGCCGGCGCTGTCGAGCAGGAGGCTCGTGTCCTGTCCCTGCAGTTCAGGGCGGCTCAGGCACTCCCTGGGGTAACAGGCTCACTCCCCAGCGATCACACCCAGAGCTCAGCAGCCAGCCCGCCCCGAGCGCGCACCTTTGGATCTGGAGAAGAGCAGCTCGTCAGTGGCATCCACACAGAGAATGGGCTTGGGTGTCCCTCCGCCAGGGAACTGCACTGCAGGGGTCGTCCAGGCACTCCTGGCACCGCCCACGGGGTTAATGAGGCCCCTTCCGTGGGAGAGAAAGGGTGTCAGCAGGGGTCGCTGGCTGGGTGACCCAGGACAAGCCAGATCCCACCCGTGAGGCTGCCAGGACCTGCTAGTGGGGCTCCATAAGACCATAAGAACGGCCGTGCAGGTCAGACCAAAGGTCCATCTAGCCCAGTATCTGTCTACCGACAGTGGCCAATGCCAGGTGCCCCAGAGGAGTGAACCTAACAGGCTATGATCAAGTGATCTCTCTCCTGCCATCCATCTCCATCCTCTGACAGACAGAGGCTAGGGACACCATTCTTACCCATCCTAGCTAATAGCCATTTATGGACTTAGCCACCATGAATTTATCAGTCCCCTTTTAAACATTGTTATAGTCCTCGCCTTAACAACCTCCTCAGGTAAGGAGTTCCACAAGTTGACTGTGCGCTGCGTGAAGAAGAACTTCCTTTTATTTGTTTTAAACCTGCTGCCTAATAATTTCATTTGGTGACCCCTAGTTCTTGTATTATGGGAATAAGTAAATAACTTTTCCTTATCCACTTTCTCAACATCACTCATGATTTTATATACCTCTATCATATCCCCCCCTTAGTCTTCTCTTTTCCAAGCTGAAGAGTCCTAACTAACCTCTTTAATCTTTCCTCATATGGGACCCTCTCTAAACCCTAATCATTTTAGTTGCCCTTTTCTGAACCTTTTCTAGTGCTAGAATATCTTTTTTTGAGGTGAGAGACCACATCTGTAAACAGTATTCGAGATGTGGGCGTACCATGGATTTATATAAGGAAATAATATATTCTCAGTCTTGTTTTCTATCCCCTTTTTAATGATTCCTAACATCCTGTTTGCTTTTTGACCGCCTTTGCACACTGCGTGGGCATCTTCAGAGAACTATCACGATGACTCAAGATCTTTTCCTGACTCGTTGTAGCTAAATTAGCCCCCATCATGTTGTATGTATAGTTGGGGTTATTTTCCAATGTGCATTACTTTACATTTATCCACATTAAATTTTGTTGCCCAATCACTTAGTTTTGTGAGATCTTTTTGAAGTTCTTCACAATCTGCTTTGGACTTAACTATCTTGAGCAGTTTAGTATCATCTGCAAACTTTGCCACCTCATTGTTTACCCCTTTCTCCAGATCATTTATGAATAAATTGAATAGGATTGGTCCCAGGACTGACCCTTGGGAACACCACTAGTTACCCTCTCCATTCTGAGAATTTACCATTAATTCCTACCCTTTGTTCCCTGTCTTTTAACCAGTTCTCAATCCATGAAAGGACCTTCCCTTTTATCCCATGACAGCTTAATTTACGTAGAGCCTTTGGTGAGGACCTTGTCAAAGGCTTTCTGGAAATCTAAGTACACTATATCCACGGATCCCCCTTGTCCACATGTTTGTTGGCCCCTTCAAAGAACTCTAATAGATTAGTAAGACACGATTTCCCTTTACAGAAACCATGTTGACTACTGCTCAACGGTTTATGTTTTCCTATGTGTCTGACAATTTTATTATTAACTATTGTTTTGACTAATTTGCCCGGTACCGATGTTAGACTTACGGTCTGTAATTGCGGATCACCTCTAGAGCCCTTTTTAAATATTGGCGTTACATTAGGTAACTTCCAGTCATTGGGTACCGATGCGATTTAAAGGACAGGTTACAAACATTAGATAATAGTTCCACAAATTCACAATTGAGTTCTTTCAGAACTCTTGGGTGAATACCATCTGGTCAGTGACTTGTTAATGTTGAGTTTATCAATTAATTCCAAAACCTCCTCTAATGACACTTCAATCTGTGACAGTTCCTCAGATTTGTCACCTACAAAAGCCAGCTCAGGTTTGGGAATCTCCCTAACATCCTCAGCCGTGAAGACTGAAGCAAAGAATCCATTTAGTTTCTCCGCAATGACTTTATCGTCTTTAAGTGATCCTTTTGTATTTCGATCGTCAAGGGACCCCACTGGTTGTTTAGCAGGCTTCCTGCTTCTGATGTACTTAAAAAACATTTTGTTATTACCTTTGGAGTTTTTGGCTAGCCGTTCTTCAAACTCTTCTTTGGCTTTCTTATTACACTCTTGCACTTAAGTTGGCAGTGTTTGTGCTCCTTTCTATTTGCCTCACTAGGATTTGACTTCCACTTTTTAAAGGAAGTCTTTTTATCTCTCACTGCTTCTTTTACATGGTTGTTAAGCCACGGTGGCTCTTTTTTAGTTCTTTTACTGTTTTTCTTAATTTGGGATATACATTGAAGTTGGGCCTCTATTATGGTGTCTTTAAAAAGGGCCCATGCAACTTGCAGGGATTTCACTTTAGTCACTGTACCTTTTAACTTTTGTCTAACTAACCCCCTCATTTTTGTATAGTTCCCCCTTTTGAAATTAAATGCCACAGTGTTGGGCAGTTGAGGTGTTCTTCCCACCACAGGGATGTTGAATGCAATTGTATTATGGTCACTATTTCCAAGCGGTCCTGCTATAGTTACCTCTTGGACCAGCTCCTGCGCTCCAGAGCAAAGCAAACCACAGACAGTGGCTGTGGGGAAGCTGGCTCCCCAGACAGGCCCCCCGGGGGCAGGTCACACCCTGTTGGTGCTAATGGCTCAGGGACTCGTGCAGACCCTACCTTGGCTGGGGGCAGAGGGGGGCGGGTGAGAGCCCAGCTGGGACTGCCGGGACCTAGGGCAGGGTGGGGATGGTAGAGGGGGCATCGAAGGCCCAGCTGGGACTGCCAGCTCTGGGGCCATTCCCGGCGCCAGCCATGGGAGTCACTGTCTGCCATTCACTGCTCTTGGGGCTGGGCTCCCTGGAGATTCACCCAGGGCCGGCTCTAGGCACCAGCAAACCAAGCAAGTGCTTGGGGCGGCACATTTTCAGGGGCGGCATTCTGGACAGCTTTTTTTTCCTGCTTCAGGCGGCAAAAGCCTAGAGCCGGCCCTGGCAGCAGCAGCGCATCGTGCGCAGGGGGTGCCCTGGGGCCGCTGCGGTTCGCGCCTTGGGGGAGCAGCACCCGCACCTTGTGGCTGGGCCGGGTGGGCTCCAAGCAGGGGACACTCAGGCTGGGGGCTGCCCTGCGGGGCGCACGGAGCCGCCTGCAGGTGCCACAGGGCGGCCACCCCCAGCGCGCGGCCGGGCTGAGTGAAGCGGCCCGAGCCACCCAGGGACTGCGGCAGGGCAGCCAGAAGCAGCAGGGACGTGAGGGCAGGCGCTGCCCTGCGGGGCCCACATCCCGCTCTCTGGGGCTCTGCTCTCTGGGGCTACCCTGCCCTGGTTCCTCAGCCCCCTGCCGGGGCGGTCCCCACGCTCTGCCCTCCTGGGTCCCGGCCGGTCCTGGAGGCGGGAGCCCTGGCTGGAGGGACCCTGGGCTGAGGCACAGCCCGGGAGCCCCACTGCGTCCCTCGACCCTCCCAGCGCCAGGCCGGCTGGAGCCGAGGGAGGAGAGAGTGGAGTCCGCACTGGTGGTGTAGAGCCCTGGGCTGGGGCGGCAGGTAGTGGGGTTGGGGTGGGAGTAGGGGATGGGGAGACCCCAGGGCTGGGGCAGCAAGAGGTGCGGGAGAGCCCAGCGCTGGTGCAGAAGGGGTGTGGATGGGGTGGGGTAGGGGACAGGGAGGCCCAGCGCTGGGGCAGAAGGGGGTGCATGTAGGGGAGAGCCCAGGGCTGGGGCGGGGCAGCCAAATTCTTTTTCTTGAGGCAGCAAAAACCTAGAGCCGGCCCTGGATTCACCTTCCCACCCGCTCCTTCCCCTGTGAGGCTCTTACTTGTCCAGCGCGGAGCCCTGGCTCTGGTTGCTGGTGAGGCGAGAGAAGGCGTCGTGGTTGTTGCACGGCCTGGTGGGAGGATGAGGAGATGTGAAGCCAGCGTCCGAAGTCCTGAACCGGGGTGTTCAGAAAGAGACCCAGGATTACAAGCCTGGTCAGGGATCTACTACCTGCCCGCACCTCCACTCCAGCACAGGGAGGCCTGCAGTGCTAGCCCATGGCACAGCTGGATCAGCCCGAGCACTATACCTGGGCACCGCTGATTGCACAGGCTGATCCCCATGGGGCTAGGCCCATGTGCTCTCCAGCCTCTCCCAGCTCACCTGCATTAGGGGTGCTGTGCCCTGTGTGTCGAACTGGGAATGTTCTTAATGTGTTCTTTGAATGCTGAGTGGGAGTGTTGGCCTGGGAAGGTTGCAGGGAGTGTTGCTGGGAATGTCTGCATTGGGGATGGGAGACTTTCCTTGACGAGGATACCTGAGCTTGTAACTTGAGGACCCTGGAGTGGGGTTGGAGGCCAGGTGACACCTCTGCCCGGGAACTGGACAAAGGGTGGGAGAGGAGCCGGGAGGGAGGCTAAGTGAGAGGCTGGAGGGAGTTTCAGTTTGGAGCTGGCTGGGAAAATGGAGAGGAGTCCAGATGGGGCTCTGATCTCCCAACGGGGCTCTGGCCTCCTGCCCCCCACCCCGCAAGAGGACCTAACTGAGGGGGTCCTGTTGTCTGAACCTGCAAGATCTGTCTTGGACTGTGTTCCTGTCGTCTAAATAAACCTTCTGTTTTACTGGCTGGCTGAGAGTCATGGTGAATCACAGGAAGCCTGAGGTGCAGGGCCTTGTCTCCCCCACACTCCGTGGCACTCGGTACCCTACCCATCCTCAGCCTGAGCCCCCCGGCCCAGCGTTAGCGGGCACTGTGCTCTGTACCCTACACCCCGTATCTCCCAGCCCTGCTGCCCAGCATTAGAGGCGCTGTGCTCTGTACCCTACACCCCGCATCTCCCAACCCTGCTGCCCAGCATTAGGCGCTGTGCTCTGTACCCTACACCCCGCATCTCCCAGCCCTGCTGCCCAGCATTAGGCGCTGTGCTCTGTACCCTACACCCGCATCTCCCAGCCCTGCTGCCCAGCATTAGAGGCGCTGTGCTCTGTAGCCTACACCCCGCATCTCGAACCCCTGCGGCCCACCATTAGTGGCTCTGTGCTCTGTACCCTACACCCCGCATCTCCCAGCCCTGCTGCCCAGCATTAGAGGCGCTGTGCTCTGTACCCTACACCCCGCATCTCCCAGCCCTGCTGCCCAGCATTAGAGGCGCTGTGCTCTGTACCCTACACCCCGCATCTCCCAGCCCTGCTGCCCAGTATTAGGGGGTGCTGCACTCCATACCTGACACATCACCAGCCCCAACCCCCCTGCCCGGCATTAGGGGTGCTGTGCTCTGTACCCTACACATCTCCCAGCCCCAGACCCCTGCCCGGTGTTAGGCAGTTTCTAGTGTCTGCTCGGAGACCCAATTCTGCCATTCTGTCCAGCCACATCTCCTCTCATGAGGCTGAATCCTCCCATCTCCCCAGACTCACCATAGCCCAGGACTTGGGGGGCACCTGCTGGCAAAGTGGCCTCGATCCCCACCACGCAGGCAGGGGTCATTCAGCCGGCGATAGCCCTTCTCTCGAGCCCTGAGTGCCTGTGTGTCATGGCTGCCTGCAGGGGTTCAGGGCCAGCAACTGCTTCGGGGGAGAGAACAGGGCCTGGCTAGGTAGGGGCTCAAACCGATGAGTGTCAGTTTGGATCCTCAGCGAGCCGTAAGGGTGCAGCGGGACGGGGGCAGGGTGGTCAACCCAGCCAGTTCATCATAGACCTTGTCCCTGAGGCCTCAGTAGAAATGGGGATGTTCACCTGGCTGCACGCAGATGCGAAGGACTGGAGAGGGAGGTGGCGGGCGTGCCCTTTTGATGCCCGTGCCTGAGCACATGGGGAGGCGGGGCGCAGGCATCGCTCCATGGTACTGCTGGCAAATGTCTGTGACTCAAGTGCCCTGGGTGCACATGCCCCTACGGTGGAAGATCTACAGGCACGGGATGGTGCCTGAGGGGAGCTACAGAGCCAGTGGTGAGAGGGTTTGGCCTTTGACAGTCTGCTCTGGGTGCCTGGGCTGTCAGATCCCAGCCAGCCACTGGCATTGCCAGACCTCCTGATCTATGGTGCTGCTGCTCTCCTGCTTCTAGGAGTCACTGCCTCCCCTGGGCCAAGATGTGACAGTGCTGCCCGTGGGAGACAGCTGAGGTCACTCAATTAGGGTGAACTGCAAACAGAACAGGGCAGACAAACCCCAGAAGCTGGTGGTTATTCCAATACTTAGATTTACCAAGCCAGCACAGAACAGCTTCTACCATACCCCACTGGTTACTCAGAAGTTCAAACACTGCAGTTCCCTTAAAGTGACCAACCTCAAGCCTCCATCCAGACACACACGTCAGATATGATGATGATTACTGAAAATCTTATCTCATCATACAAAAGAAAAGGTTCTTCCAATCTCAAAGGATCAGCCACATACCCAGGTCAATTATAACTAGATCTTACCTAAAATACACGCTATAGCCAATTCTTATTAACTAAGCTAAAGTTTATTACAAAAGAAAGCGAGAGAGTGTTGGTTAAAGACCAATATACATACAGACTTGAATTCAGTTCTTGAGGTTCAGATACATAGTAGAGGTGAGCTTGTAGTTGCCAAAAGTCCTTTTAGAAATAGTCCATAGGTTATGGTCCAATGTCCATATTCAGGGTGACTCAGTCAGTGACTGGGGATCTCAATCCTTATGGCTTAAGGTTCCCCCCTCTTGAAACCCAAAGCAGATCTGAGATGAAGTAGGATCATGTCCTAGGGTTCTTATACATTTCCAGCAGCCTTTTGGCTTGAGAAAACAATAGGCCTAATGCTCCTTCTCCCAAACATCCTGGCAATTAACACAGGGTAATTTAGCCATTAAATAGTTCAGATACAGGTTACCACAACCTTCAAAGAGACACATAGAAAATAATACTATTTCACTCAAGCATCTTCCTAAATGTTAATATTCCTTTTTTGATCTTTAAATTAAAGCCATAGCAATAAACAAGTCTTGTTTGCTTACATCACAAGACCTGAGCAAACACCTACCCTTCTACCTCTAACAATGCAGACCTGCATTTCAAAGCTCTATTCATTTACACATCTTCCTAACCAGTTTCTAAAGTTCAGCCCTGGGTCAGGTTAGTCTGCGAGTTAATTAACTCTTTCTGGCCCTGTTTTTCTTCAGTGAGATATTAGATCAGACTCATAATGTCACACAAGACCCCCGCAGCAATCATCTCCTGGGGCTGCCGAGGCACTGAGCAGCTAGCAAGGCCTGAGACTCAGCTGGTGGGGAGGGGTAGGAGGCTGCTCTTAAAGCAGCTTGTGCGTTGTTGCCGTGGTGGAAGGGAAGCAGAGATGGGGCCGTTTTACATCCCATGGCCAAGGCACCCAGCAGCTTGGGCAGGTGCAAAGAGCCGCCCGCGTGAGCTGGGAATGGGAGCTGGGGGTAAGGAGAGTTCAAGAACCCCCATTCTGCGCTGTCACAAGGAGGAGGAGCCAGGATGGAACTGATGCTCCCACTCGGGGATCTGGGGAACCCCCTGGCTCCAGCTGCATAGATACAAGGAGGGGCTCTGGCCTGGGGTCTGCACGAGCTGGGACTAGATGAGCCCAGTGGTCCCTTCTGGCCTAACGTCTGTGACTGTGGGGAGCGGAAGGTCCTGTGACGGTACCTCCCATAAGTCTTTATGAAAATAGGACATAGCTGGAATATGTTTTGTGCTGCCTGTGCCATGTAACATATCTCTGTAAAGGTTATGGTCTACTATATCTAGTCATCCTATTTGTACACATCTATCATTTTCTACTTGAGGTTAAGAATATTGGCTGTATACTTGCTTGATTTCTAAGTAAGCTTTGTGAGGCATTTGGTCAGCTTCTTTAGGAAGGAATTCGCAAGGCTAAGTACCCGATCAGGAAGCACTTGGGGAACAATGCCTCTTGGAATGCTCCAGTCCACATAAGAAGTCTTCCTGGAGACATACACGATATCACGTGGACAATGGCTTCTACCTGTAAAGACTGTGAGTCATGCATGGACATGTGACTTGCCCAGGTGACTCCAGGACTCCATCTTGGAGCTGGACTTTCCATAGGAGTGAGGAGGGGGATCTCCACCCACAAGAGAAAGTCTATTTAAACCCCTGGGAGACCCCTCCATTTTGTCTTCAGCTGGCTAAAGAGAGCCTCCCCACCCCAGGATATTTGGACAGAAACTGCAACAAAGGGGTGTGAGTGATTGCTGGACCCAGGCTAAAGGAGATTAGTCTGTAAAGGGTGCCTTCGGAACTGGTGAGGATCTTATCAGTATTCAGTGTTTGATTAGACATAGATTTGCGCATTTTATTTTATTTTGCTTGGTGACTTACTTTGTTCTGTCTGTTACTACTTGGAACCACTTAAACCTACTTTCTGTGTTTAATAAAATCACTTTTTACTTATTAATTAACTCAGAGTATGTATTAATACCTGGGGGAGCAAAGAACTGCGCATCTCTCTCTATCAGTGTTATAGAGGGTGAACAATTTATGAGTTTACCCTGCATAAGCTTTATACAAGGTAAAACGGATTTATTTGGGTTTAGACGCCATTGGGAGTTGGGCATCTGAGTGCTAAAGACAAACACACTTCTGTGAGCTGTTTTCAGGTAAACCTGCAGCTTTGGGGCAAGTAATTCAGACCCTGGGTCTTTGTTGGAGCAGGCAGGAGTGTCTGGCTTAGCAAGACAGGGTGCTGGAGTCCTGAGCTGGCAGGGAAAACAGGAGCAGAGGTAGTCTTGGCACATCAGGTGGCAGCTCCGGGGTTTCTGTGATCCAACCCGTCACAGGTCCCTCCCATGACCCGGTGGGAAGGACAGGCTCTTAAACCCTGCGAGGCCAGAACCAGTCTGGGCTGGGGCATCCCATGGCTGGGAGTCACACACTGGCTGGCTTGTGACTCGCCTACCCATTGTGACATGCCCCTGCTGGCTGGCACAGCCTCATCCCCTCACTGTCAGGCTTGGCTCTGGCAGGCGAGTGCTCACGTGCTGCTGAGAAGCGCTGAGCCAGCCGTTTCAGCTCTGCCACCGGCAGCAGAAAGTGGGTGGACCATATACACACCGGCTTTTGCCTCCTGACTCAGGTAGGAGAATCGTCTATTGCCCACCTCTGCTTTTCCATTGCATCGCCAGCCACACCGAGCCTTCGGCGAGCTCCTGGCTGCCAAGTGCCCTGGTGCTGGCTGACTCGCCCGGTGCCAGTGAGGCAGTGGGCAGCGGCCTGTGCACCGGAGGAGTCTGGGGCGGCTAAACAGAAGGGGTCGCACCAGTCAAGCCCAGAGGGGATGGAGACAAGGAGGAGGGTTTAGCGGGGCTGGTGGCAAGGCACGGGAAGGCGGCACAGGCTGGTAGATGAGGCATTGGGCTGGGACTCTGCTGTAAGTCTTCTGAGTGAGATCAGGTGAGTCCCTGACACTCTGGGCCTGAGCAAAGTAGGGAGAGCAAGTCCCTGCTCCATAGGGGGGGGGTTGAGATGCTAAATACAACAACACCCGCATGCTCAGCTGCTGCTGTGATGGGGCCAGGTAAGTGTCCAGATAGGGAGGTAGCTGGTGGCCAACATGGGCCATGTGGGGGTGATGAAAGGCAAATGGGAAGAAGCATAAGAGGTGTGTGTCATGGAGTCCCTGGGCAATACTCTGGAGCTGCTCCCTATGAAGCCAGTCAGGACTCTGGTGAAGTCTCCTCTCTGTGAGCAGGCTCTTCTGGGCCAGAAGCTCACAGGGCTTCCAGCTTCCTGGGTCTGACCTTGGAGCATTCAGCATCCTCTGCCCCTCCTTGCGCTTCCCACAGTGAGTCTGCCCAGGCAGGGTCCTAGAGAAGCCAGAGGGTCCTGCACCCCCACTTCGCAGTCAGACGTGACTCTTAGCCAGCCAGGAAAATAGAGGTTTATTAGATGACAGGAACACGGTCTAAAACAGAGCTTGTAGGTCCAGAGAACAGGACCCCTCAGCCGGGTCCATTTTGGGGGGCAGTGAGCCAGACACCCACGTCTGCACTTCACTCCTCATCCCCAGCCAGCTCCAAAGTGAAACTCTCAGCCCCTGCTCTCTGGCCTTTGTCTCTTTCCCGAGCCAGGAAGTCACCTGATGCCTTTGTTCTCCAACACCTTTAGCTATCCTCTTGCAGGAGGAAGGGCCCGCCATTAGCTGCCCGGAAACAGTGTCAGCCATTTATGCACACTGGCCTTTATCCCACCACCTAGAGACTTAAGAAATGCATTGGGGAACTGAGGCACCCCTACAGTATTCAGAGGCAACATTAAGAACAGTCCCACTTTGTCACAGTGAGGGAGTTGGAGGGTCTGTGGGAAGCCCACTCTCTGGTGAAATCAACCACCCCAGACAGTGTGGGTCCTTCTGAGGCCTGAGGGTGCTGATCTGGGCTTTGCGCGCTACCCAGGGCTCTAATCCTGGCTCATTCCCAGGAAGCTGGGAATGTGAGTGCTGGAGCTGCCAGCTCTGGGCATCTCCTTCCCAGCACGAGATTGCCTTGTGGCGGGGTAAGCCCACCCCAGGAGCTGGCATTTGTTGGCCTCTTCCACAGAGCACTGGAGTCTCAGCCGCTCCAGATCGGGAGGGGCCAGCTGTGGTGGAGCCAGATCCGGGTTTGGATCTGAATCCGCCGGTGCTGCGGAGCGTTCAGATGTGGGAGCTGGCTCCTGCCCACGCCATAGCACAACGTGCCACGTCAGCCAGCCACCTGCCAGGCTCTGGCAGCGCCCAGTGTGGAACTGCAGCTGGGCCCTCCAGAGCCGAGCTGCTGCTCCTCCTCTCTGCTGGCCAGCCAGCCGCAGCTCCTCAGCACCTGCCCGCTCAGCCCCACCTCAGTGCGCCTGCCTCCCCAATCTCCTCCCTGGCGCTGAACCTCGCCCCGGCACCTGGCATGTCAGTACCCAGCGGGGCAGGGAGCCAAGCGCCCTGGGAGCCATCTGTAAGGGGCTGAGTCCCTCCTGTGCTGGGCTCCAGCCAATCCACAAGCCAGGAACTGGCCTTGTGACTCCCAAACAGCTATATCAGTCTCACAGCAGCAGCTCAGTCTGCTCAACATCACTCCAGGGCCAGGAACTTGCTCCTGCCTGACAAAGGCAGAGTCTGAGCCTGCTCCAGCCTTGTTCCTAGTCCTACTCCAGTCCTGGTCTCCCTCCAGTCCCCATTCAGGAGGCATGGCGTGGGGAATCGGGCTGTGTCTGTACAATGTCTAGCACCGCGGCCTGATCCCGGACTGAGCCCTCTGGGCACTACAGAAATACAAAGGAGAACAGCAGGGCTGGAGGATTTACAGGCTCCTTGTGAGGAGGGCTGGTTGGGTTGAGCCACAGTGAGTCCACAGTAACACAGAGCTGTGCTAGTGATGGAAGATCTATTTCATCTTCCCTACCTAGCACAGTTCATAACAAGCACTGACCAGCTGCAAGGATCATGGTGGGCCCTGGTATGGCTGTAGCAGCAGATTCAATGTTCGGGAAAAGCAAGATCTGTGCAATAGGCAACGTTGTTCCATCTGGGCACCAGCCAGCTCCTGTGCCCCAGAGAGCTCCCACAGCTCACACTGAACCAGGGACAAAGCGGGCAGGAGGTTGGAAGAGACCCAGGAGACCCATGGTCATTTCCCAGCTCTGACACAGATATTCTGCGTGGCCTCGGGCAAGTCCCTTATTCCCTCTGTGCCACAGTTCCCTGTCTGTTCAGTGGGGGGTAGCAGCCAGGCCCTGCCCTGCAGGGGGTGGTTAGATTAAATGCAATCGAGGTTGGGCAGTGCTCTGATGCCATGGGGATGAGGGCCAGGATGGTGCCTAAGACAGACCAAAAGCAAGGGGGAGCTACAGAGCCGGTGGTGAGAGGGTTTTGGCCTTTGACAATCTGCTCTGGGTGCCTGGGCTGTCAGACCCCAGCCAGCCACTGGCATTGCCAGACTTCCCTGAGCTATGGTGCTGCTGCTTTCCCTGCTTCTAGGAGTCACTGCCTTCCCTGGGCTGAGACCCCCGCAACAATCATCTCCTGGGGCTGCTGTGGCACTGAGTGGCTAGCAAGGCCTGAGACTCAGTTGGGCGGGGGGCGGGGGCTGCTCTTAAAGCATGGGCTGGGAGCTGGAGGAGGAGAGAGTTCGGGAACCCCGTTCTGTACTGTCACGAGGAGGAGGGCCGGGATGGAAGTGATTCTCCCACTCAGGGATCCATCCGGCAACCTCCTGGCTTCAGCTGCATGGGCGCAGGGAGGGCTCTGGCTTGGGGTCTGCAGGAGCTGGGACTAGACAAGTCCAGCAGTCCCTTCCAGCCGAACGTCTGTGACTGTGGGAGTGGAAGGTCCCTCCCATGACCCTGGTGGGAAGGACAGGCTCTTAAACCCTGCGAGGCCAGAACTAGTCTGGGCTGGGGCATCCCATGGCTGGGAGTCACACACTGGCTGGCTTGTGACTCACCTGCCCATTGTGACATGCCCCTGCTGGCTGGCACAGCCTCATCCCCTCACTGCCAGGCTTGGCTCTGGCAGGCGAGTGCTTTCACGTGCTGCTGAGGCGCTGAGCCAGCCGTTTCAGCTCTGCCACCGGCAGCAGAAAGTGGGTGGACCATATACACACCGGCTTTTGCCTCCTGACTCAGGTAGGAGAATCTTCTATTGGCCACCTCTGCTCAGCCACTGCCATGATGGGGCCAGGTAAGTGTCCAGACAGGAGGCAGCTGGTGGCCAACTTGGTCCATGTGGCAGTGATGAAGGCAAATGGGAAGAAGCATGAGAGGTGAGGAGCTGGAGAGTCTGTGGGAAGCTCCTTTCTGGTGAAATCAACCACCCCAGGCGGTGCAGGTCCCTTGCAGGCCTGGGGTGCTGATCCGGCTTTGCGTGCTATCCGATGCTCTGATCCTGGCTCATTCCCAGGCAGCTGGGAGCGTGAGTGGTGGAGCTGCCGGCTCTAGGCATCTCCCTTCCCAGCACGAGATTGTCTCTGGGAAGCCCACCCCAGGATTTGGCGTTTGTTGGTCTCTTCCACAGGCGCTGGAGTCTCAGCCGCTCCAGATCAGGGGAGGGCCCTCTGTGAATTTGGAGCCTGATCTAGGTTTGGATCTGAATCCGCCAGTGTTGCGGAGCGTTCAGATGTGGGAGCTAGTTCCGCCCGCGCCACATCACAATGTGCCACTCCTGCCTCCCCAATCTCCTCCTGGCTCTGCACCTCGCCCCTGCACCTGGAATGTCATTAGCGAGCTAGGCCTGACCACCTCCATCACCTTTGCTGACCCCATCACTTCCATAGGGAATGGCACTGAGGATGCCAGGGAACTGGCATTCTCAGGTTGCCAGGAAACCATTGTTCTATTACCAAGACAGTCCGATGCCAGGACAGTGCCCCTGAGCTCTGGACAGGGCTAGGGCTGCATTAGGACACCTGCCGTGCAGCTGCTGTAGAGTCAGCAGGAGACATTGAGTGAGGAATGGAGCCCCCAGGCAGGGGCCATTCAGGACACCCATCATGGGGAATCAGGCCTGGGATGCTCTCCAGCGGCTGCTGCCACACAGGCCTTGGAGAGATGATCCGTGAAACCCCAGAAAGCGCGGCCCTGGCACACAGCTTTGTAGCACTGGGACCCCATACACATAAGCCGCCATCCAGCAGGGCCTTGGGCCAGCCCCACCCTCTCCCACTGGCCCACTCTGGGAGGCCAGGGAACAGTTCACAACTTTGCAATGACCAGCTGCAGGGATCCTGGCGGGCCTGGTATGGTTTTAGCAGCATTTTCAATGTTCGGGAAAAGTGAGATCTGTGCAATAGGCAACGTTGTTCCATCTGGGCACAAGCCAGCTCCTGTGCCCCAGAGAGCTCTCACAGCTCACACTGAACCAGGGACAAAGGGGCAGGAGGTTGGAAGAGAAGGTGCCAGCCTGGGACCCAGGAGACCCATGGCCATTTCCCAGCTCTGCCAGAGATAGTCTGCGTAGCCTTGGGCAAGTCCCTTATTCCCTCTGTGCCACAGTTCCCTGTCTGTTCAGTGGGGGTAGCAGCCAGGCCCTGCCCTGCAGAGGTGGTCAGGATAAAAGCAATTGAGGTTGGGCACGTTGGAAGAGAAGGTACCAGCCTCTCTGCTGCTCTCCCACCTTCTGCTCCTGCCCTTTCACGGGGGGGTGTGAGCAACTCCTGCTGCTCACGAGCCCGCCCCAGCTGCCCCACCCCCCTGGCCTCGCCCACCTGGGAACTGCCATGGCCCCAATATTCCTGGGGGAAGGGATTAGGGTAATTTCCCTGGGCAGGAAGAATCCTGAGTGGCTGGATCCAGCCTGTCTGCTGTGCAGCTTGTGAACCAGCAGAAGGAGGTGGGAGTGACCCAGGAGGCCGTTTGGCCTGCGGGATGGGGTGCTGGCTGGGCATAAGGAGACCTGGGTTCTAATCCTGCCTGTCCTGCTGACTGGCTGGGTGACTTTGAGCACATCCCTTCACTTGTTTCTCTGCTGGCTGCCTTGGCTGGTTAGAGTCTGAGCCCTACAGCCCAGCGATTGTCTGCAGCACCTGGTGCAACAGGGCCCTGATCTCAGCTGGCATCTGTAGGCGCTGGTGGAACAGAAATAATTGGGCTGGCCCTGATGCTGAACGGGGCAGTCACCTCTCGTCACTCACAAGCAATGCCTTGTCCTGGCTTCTTGCAGGATGGCTGAAGAAGCCCCCAAGGACCCCTCAAAGCCCATCGGTGCCTGGGAGGAGACGAAACCTCCCCAATGGAAGAGTTGGCAAAGAGCCCACAGCAGAAGCAGGAGCTGTGTGTGCCTCAGCCCTTCCATGCCGGTGAGTGGGTACCTCCTGCGTGGGCGGAGGGGGCTGCAGAAATGGCCGGGGCCATGGCCCTGCATTGCGGTGGGGCTTGGCCCCTCTGGGGGTTGGGTGGCAGGACTAGGGTGTCACTGGGGGGAGAAGACTCCATAGACCTTGTATTGCTCTGAGCTGCCATGAGATGGAGAGACAGGAAAACCCCGGCAGGGGGGAATGGCCCCTCCTGCTGGCAGCAGCTGCAGCCTCTAGAGCTGATTGGGGCATTAGAAACGGCAGCGAAGCATGGGGTGGAGACTGACTGAATCGCCCACCCTTATCTGTCACGCTGCAGGGTTGGAAGATATTTTCCACCCGTCGAAGGGGCTGCTTGGTGCAGGGTGGGTTGTTAAAGCCTAGGATTGCAGGGCACCGGCCAGAGCATAAGATGCCCCCTGGTGTTGCAGCCCCATCTGCTGGCTCCTTTGTTGCATGTCCCAGCACAGGGCATTTGGGGGGGAGTGTTGTGATGGGGCCCAGTGCCTGCCCAGGTTACACCCGATGGCTCTGGCTGGCTGTTGGTGGCAGGAGAGGCAGTCAGAACAAGCAGAACGGGCAGGCTCTGGGTCCCCATCTCTCACACAGACTGGGCAACTGTTCCCTCTCCTACACGAGGACCAGACCAATTCACTGCCAGTCCCTCTGCCCCCTCCAGCAATGGCCTGGAGAGTTGGGACACCACTCATGGCCTGACATCATCCCTCCTTCCAGATGTGACGCTCTCCAAATCCCCAGACTGAGCCTGCATGCTGGGCGGGAAGTGGGGTGGCTGTTGGGAACCAGGGCTCTGACTGGATCTTTGCTGGGCTGGGCAGCAAGAGGTGGGGAATCCAGGAATCGCTGTGCCAGACCCTGCTGTGCATCGGGGCTGCTCCCCTGCTGGGGCGGAAGTGAGGGGTAAGGGTTTTCTCTAAGATCTCTGTCACCCAGCCTGCAGCTTGGTAGACCCAGGTATTACCACCGCTCTGTCTTTGATCAGATTCACCCAGCCTACTGTAACGCCTGCTTGATGAGGCTAGACTCGGAGGAGAAAGAGGCTCTGGATTACATGAAGCCTTTCTCACGAGCAATGAACAGGTACTAAGAGCCCTCCTCTGACCTGTCAGCTAGTGCCCTGTCCACATGCACCATCCGCCCTTCTCCGGGAGGCGCATGGATTCTAAGGCCAGATGGGACCACTGTGACCTCCTGTATAACACAGGCCAGAGACCAGCCCCGAATAATTCCTGTTTAAACTAAAGCATCTTAAAAATCTCCTGTCTTGAGTTACAAAGGTCACCCACCATGCCACTTGCTCAGTTGTTCCAATGGTCTATTACTTTCTCAGTTAAAGCGTACATTTCCAGTTTGAATTTGTCTACTTTCAATTTCCAGCCCCTTTGAGGTGCCACCTGATGTATCGGGATACCACTGAGCCCGCCTGTTCTGCCAGCCTGGGCCCCCTTTACCTTGTCTTGCTGGGCTTGGGCAGGGCCACCCAGAGGGGAAAAGTGGGGCAATTTGCACCAGGCCCGGGCCACGCAGAGGCCCCCACGAGAATGCCGGAGGCTCCCTCCGCCTGCCCCATCCCCGGCGCCTCAGCGCACCGCCTCCAGGAGTGGCCCTGGACAGAGCTAAAGCAGCGTGGCTTGGGCGGGGCCTGAGCTCCTCCACTTGGAGCCACGTGGTGGGGGCGGGGCCAGGCGCCTCCGGCAGGCTGCATGGTAAGGAGGCATGGCCTGAGCACCTCCTGCTTGAGCTGCATGGTAAGGGGCGGGGCCTGAGCACCTCCTGCTCAGAGCCGCATGGTAAGGGGCGGGGCCTGAGCACCTCCTGCTTGAGCTGCATGGTAAGGGGCATGGCCTGAGCACCTCCTGCTTGAGCTGCCTGGTAAGGGGCGGGGCTGAGCTCCTCCCACTCAGAGCTGCGTGGTAAGGAGGCATGGCCTGAGCACCTCCTGCTCAGAACCACATGGTAAGGGGCGGGGCTGTGAGCTCAGGTCCCGATGGAGCCAGGCTGCTGCAGTGCTGTCAGGGGCCAGGAAAGCTCCTGGGCGCGGCGCGCTCTGAGGCTCTGGGAGTGGGGAGGTGGGAGTAAGCAGCATGGTAAGCCCCTCTGAGCTGGACACCCTCCTGACAGGCCCCCAGCCCTGAGCCCAGCTCCCCACCCAGCCCTGGGCAACAGCAGCGCCACCCCCAGGCAGCGCCGGCCCATTGGCACCAACCATCACCATCACCCAGCGACAGCCCATTATGTAATTGCAAATGTATACATACTGTCAAGGTTCCTTCCCTACTCTGAACTTTAGGGTACAGATGTGGGGACCTGCATGAACACCTCTAAGCAACTACCAGCTTAGATCTTGTTTTGCTGCCACCACTCCTAAATACTAACTCCCTTACCTAGATAGTATTGAGAGACTTCTTCACCAAGTCCCTGGTGAACACCGATCCAACCCCTTGGATCTTAACACAAGGAGAATTTAACCATCCCCCTCCTTTCCCCACCAATTCCTGGTGAGTCCAGATCAATCCTTGGATCTTAAAACAAGGAAAAATCAATCAGGTTCTTAAAAGAAGGCTTTTAATTAAAGAAAGAAAGGTAAAACTCATCTCTGTAAAATCAGGATGGAAAATAACTTTACAGGGTAATCAGATTCATAGAGCCCAGAGGAACCCCTCTAGCCTTAGGTTCAAAGTTACAGCAAACAGAGGTAAATCCTCTTAGCAAAAGGAACATTTACAAGTTGAAAACAAAGTTAAACCTAACACGCCTTGCCTGGCTGTTACTTACAAGTTTGAAATATGAGAGACTTGTTCAGAAAGATTTGGAGAACATGGATTGATGTCTGGTCCCTCTGAGTCCAAAGAGCGAACACCACCAAAACAAAGGGCACAAACAAAGCCTCCTCCCGCCGCCAAGATTTGAAAGTATCTTGTCTCCTTATTGGTCCTTTGGGTCAGGTGTCAGCCAGGTTACCTGAGCTTCTTAACCCTTTACAGGTAAAAGGATTTTAGTGTCTCTGCCGAGGAGGGATTTTATAGTATTGTACACAGGAGGGCAGTTCCCTTCCCTTTATAGTTATGACACACACATTAAAGCATTGAATGTTTTAAAATCATGTATTTCGTGTATACCTCTACCCCGATATAACACTACCCAATATAACACGAATTCGGATGTAACGCGGTAAAGCAGTGCTCTGCGGGGGGTGGGGCTGCGCACTCCAGTGGATCAAAGCAAGTTCGATATAATACGGTTTCACCTATAATGCGGTAAGACTTTTTGGCTCCACAGGACAGCGTTATATCGAGGTAGAGGTGTATTTTCAAATTATTAAAAATTATTTTTTGAATGTATTTCACTGGTTATTTTTACATTTCCAAATACATGACACTATAGTATTGCAACTATTTTTTTTTATGGAAGGGCTCCTGAAATTGCTTTGCCCCAGCCCCGAATCCTCTGGGCGGCCCTGGGCTCGGCTCACAAGCCACTTTCAGCCATACACTCAGGCAGGGCCATGCCCAGCTGCAGAAAGACACAGACCCTGAGATCAGCTCTGGGAAGACTCAGCTGAAGGGGCTTGTCCCAGTACTCTGGTGCCCACCTCCTTTGGAGTACAGACCCAAAGGTTTTATGAAATTTGCCTCCTCCCTTGATGTGGAGAGAGGCATGCCCAACACTTTGCCCATCCCCAGTTACTAATTGTACAAACTGGGTTATGGTACAAACAAGAAATAAGATTCTTAACTACAAGAGGTAGATTTTAAGTGGTTCTAAGAGATAGCAAACAGAACAAGGCAGATTACCTTAGTAAATAAACACAACATACAAACTAAGCTTTCCACACTAGATAGATAGGATCTACACTAGCAAATTCTCAGGCTGGCAGATTCTTAAGATTCTTTGCTGTGCAGCTTGGATTTCCCAGGTTTTCTTACACAGGTTAGGAATCTCTCTCCAGCCTGAGACCATCACTTCTCATAGTTCAATCTTTGTCCCTCAGGTGTTTCCAGGTGTCTTATTGCAGGAGCGTGAGGTCCCCCCGATGTCATTGTTCCCCTTTTATCTCCTCTTCCCACCTGCTGGAAAACTCTTTTGCTGCGACCTGGGTCCAACAGTTCCCACTGTGTAGCGTTATCTCGAAGAGGTTTCTATGCTGTTTGTGTGCATTTCCTCAAGAAGCCATTGTTTGGCATTTTTACTGTTGTACCTGAAAGGTTGTTTTGAACCTCACAACGTGTTTCAGGAACACATACATAGCTGAACTTCATAACTGCACATACAGCGATAGCACATACAATCAATGAGACATTAATGTCTAGCAGATAAAGACTTTTACAATACCTTACAATATGTACTTTGTACAAAACATATCCTAATGACATGACAGTGGTGAATATTGGGGTGTCAGGGTATCCCACCCAGATGTTCCTCCCACTCTGTCAAGCCCCTGCTAACACTGTCTGGCTGCTTAGCTGCCATGTTGCAGTTCCTCTCTGGACACCTACCCCGTGAGATCTGCTCCCTCTCTGGTCCGGTTTCATACAGAGCTGCCCTGCCCTCCCCAGATAGTCACTCCTGTTGCCGGATGAATGGCCTTCTGCCATTTGGCATATCAAAGCCTGAGCAGCACTGGGGGGAAGCTTTCTGACATCTCTCCCACTGGCAGCTCCTTTCCACGCTAACCTTCCTGTTTGTGTCTAATCTCTGCGGGGCGTAGGACGAGGCCAAGAAACTCAAGTTCTTGGATTCCATCAGCACCCTCAGAAGCCTGCCTGCTTTTATGAACAAAGCCCTGCTAGTGGAAGATAAAGGTGAGTAAAACACACACTGGGGCTGTGTTACTTGGCGGGTTTAGTGATTGTCCTGGAGATCTTTGCAGATTTGTCGAACTTCAGCTGCCAATCATTGGATCGAGTCAGACTGAAGAGCCCATTATCCAGTATTTGCTTCCCCTGTAGGTACTTACAGACTGTCATCAAGTCACCCTGTAACTTTCTCTTTGTTAAGCTGAACTGATTGAGCTCCTTGAGTCTCTCACTATCAGGCATGTTTCCCAGTCCTTCAGTCACTCTTGGGGCTGTTCTCTAACCCCCCTCCAATTTATCAACATTCTCCTTGAATTGTGGGCACGGACCTGGACACAGGATCCCAGCAGCGGTCGCACCAGTGCCAAATACAGAGGAAAATAACCTCTCTAACAACTGGAGATTGCCCTGTTTGTACATCCTGGGATGGCATTAGCCCTTTTGGCTAACTTCGCACTGGGCGCTCATGGGCAGCTGATTACCATGACTGCCAAGTCTTTTCCAAGTCACCGCTTCCCAGGTTAAGACCCCCATGCTGTGGGTGTGACCTGCCGTCTTTGTTCCTAAACATATAACTGTATTGAAACGTAGATTGTTCCCTTGCACCCAGCTTCCCAAGTCACCGGGTCGCTCTGTATGCGCCAGTCTCCTGCCCAGAGCCCCAACACTCCAGTCAGTGCCCACTAGGAACTAGCAACAAATCTGCTCCGTAGATTTGGAAAGTCTTTGCTCTCCAGCTCTGCAGAAAGCTTTCCAGAGCTAACCTCCCTTCCCTGAACGTGGGACAGCGTGGGCTGGTGGGTGGTCCAGTGGGCTGGGGCTCAACACACCGGGGTTCTACTCCCAGTTCTGCAGTAAGACCTTGGGCAAGTCACTTCCCCCTCTGTGCCTCAATTTCCCTCCCATGCCTTGTCTCGTCTAGTTAGCTCGTGAGCTCTCTGGGGCAGGGACTGGCTCTCACTGTGTGTGTGCAGCACCGGGCACAAGGGGCCTGATCTCAGGTGGAGTCCTTGGGTGCTAATGCTGATGGAGCCTTTGCAGAGCACTGGCGCGTGACACTGGGACACTGAGCACAGGCCCTGCACTGCGCTCCCGGCTGGAGCCCTGCACACCATCAAGCCTGCAGTAGGGCGACCTGGCTGCCGAGCCCACGTGTTGCAGGCCCTGCGCTTTGATCCCCTGTCGGGCCTTGCAGGAGCTTGGAGCCCAGCTGGCATTTCCCACATTGTCTCCTCAGGAGCTGATTGATCACGAGTCCGTCGACTCCTGACCGGAGTGATGCGTCAGCAAGCTATGCTCGCCATCATGAAGCTGAGGTACCCAGCCTGCCCGGCCCAGCCCCAGCCAGTGCTACGTGCAGCCAGACACGCCAGCCTCTTGGCATGGCCAGTTTTCCAGGGCATTTCCCCCTCTGCTCCTCCCCCATCTTCTGATTCCCCCAGGAAATGTGGCACCAGATGATGGTGCTGGTGCATGTGGACTGGCACCAGTGGGTAGGTGGTGGAGGATCCTTCGGTGCCTGGTGACCTCTCCACGTGGCCTTATGAAGATATGGTGGAGGGGGCGTGGGAGGCAGGACCAGTCCCCTCTGGGGGGAGAGGGGCAGTTAGGTGCTGCTGGAGGCGGAGCGACTGGAGTCAGTGCCAGCTGTGCCAGCTGCGTCACACTGGCAGCTCAGCGACTCCCAGTGGCTGAGAGGCTGGGCAGGCTGAGCCCTGGCACTTGGCACTGCCTGTGCCATGGGGGGCTCTCTCTCAGTGCCACTAGCGCCCTGCTCTGAGCTTCCCCTGTCCATCAGGCGTCTGGAAGGTGATGGATGCTGCGGGCTGGAGCTGGGCTCTCGCTGTTGGCTCGATAGGTTCCCCAGGAATGGGAAGAGGAGGCGGGGCAGGAGCTGGAGCAGCTCTCCCCACTGCACACTGGCTTCCTGACAATGGGGCAGGCGACGGCATTGGCCATGATCGCGTCTCTGCGGGGTGAGAGGGGAGGATTTGCGTCAGCAGTGCGCGAAGCTGTTCCTCACTGGCTGCCGCCTGCCACGAGGGGCGCGGCTGCAGGGGCAGCTCAAGTAGTCACCTGGCACCTCATTGCATGTGCTGGGGCCATGCTCTGGCAGTGGGGGTGAAGAGGTTAATGCTGTCTGGGCTGTCCCCACCTTCCTGCCCCCCTGCACACAGCTGTGTGCCCTGTCCAGCAGGCTGAGAGCAATGGGCAGGGGCAGGGCTTAGATCTCTGCTTCGGTTCTGCCCGGCTGCGGGTTGATGCAGCATCTCGGTGCTGGCCTGGACTGTGCAGCCGCAGTGCAGACGGCTGTGGTGGGAGGGTCTCTTGCCCCCAGCGGGGCAGGACTGGCAGGCTCCTCTGCACTGTGGCCGCTGGGTTCAGAGGCGCTTTGGTGCCAGCAGGCTCTAGTCTCCCGTCCATGCCATTTGCAGGATGTTGTTTCTCGGTGAAGCGCAGCGATCTCTGCCCCAACCGGGGAGTGCTGGTGGGGTCACAGCAGACAGCTGCAGGCTACACTAAGTCCCTGCCTGCTGGTATGGGAGAAGGCAGCACCAACTCCTTCCACCACCCCCTGGCCTGTTCTCATCTGCCACCCGCCAGCTGGAGCCCCCGCAGGTGTTTCCATGTCCTGGGAGCCTGAGGGCAATATTAGCACATCAGTCCCGCCTCAGACCCCAAATCCGCATGTGTCTCTTCTCTTAGCAAAATGAAGCTACCGGTGCGGATCCTGACACAACCCAGCCTGCTCGCCACCTGCTTCTCCAGCATCTTCTCCCTGCCTCCAGCACACACCATGGAGGAGGTGGAGGCTGCTCTCTACACCAAAGTAAGCCCCAAACCGGCCATGTTGAGCTGTCCCAAACTGAGTGGGAATCCTGCCACTCGCTCGTGTACTGTCCCCTGGGTTACCTGGCACTGGCATAAGAGTGTAATGATCACAGCTCCCCGACAGGACTTCAGCTCAGGACCTGCAGCACCAAAGCACAGGCCCCAAAGCACAGGCCCAGATAAAGGAGTAACTCCCTCCTAGGGTAGCAGTAGTAGGCATTTATCCTTCACATGCACTGACAATCACATGCAAAGACACTCCCTTCACAAGCACATTCATCCCCCATGCGTGGCTGGGGGCACAGGCCTGAGATCGGCTGCTTCAGGTGCACATAGGCCAGGGCGAAACTTGGCTGGAAATCTGCCCTCCAAATGTGGAGTCCTGTCTGACTCTCCCAGTGGGATAGACTGTGTGCAGTGGGCTTTTTGGGGAGAGCAAAGACAGGTGGGGCCCTGTTGCCAAGAGGAGTTTGTAGTAGGTCCCCTGCGGATACAAGTGAGTGGGTGAGCTGTAATACCAGGGGCTGCTATGACCTGGGGGGTGTCACACGCCAGGGCATTGGTTCATCACCTGGCTGGGTAACTCCACTTGCTCTGGTTTCTCCTCTGCTCTGCATGCAGACTTTGAAAACCATGGATGAGATGCTGAAGGCCTTGGTGTGCGAGGATCAGGAGCCCAACCTTCTGGTGCTGCAAATCATCTTGAAGGTCTGGAGGCGTGGGGGCAGGAAGGGGACTAGTCCTGTAGCTGGGGTGGGGCTCAGGGACCAAGGCTCTGTTTAATCCCAAGCATGGGACACCCCCGTGCCTTCGGCTCCTCAGAGTACGTTCTCTACAAAGGTTCTTGGGCTGGAGGGCCAAGTGCCCCACTATATCTGAAAAAGTCTGTATGGGGTGGGGTGGTGGTGCGGGGGCGGGATCTGCTGTGTTCTCCACTGAGCCCTCATGTGAACCTGGCATTCCTTTGTGTTCACCATGGGCCCCACCAACCTGGCCAAAGCCCGGAGCTAGATTCCCCCAACATTCTAGTTCTGGGGCCACAGGAAGTAGATTCTGTGGGTGGTTTGTGCTCC
Source organism: Mauremys reevesii (assembly GCF_016161935.1). Taxonomy (NCBI): domain Eukaryota; kingdom Metazoa; phylum Chordata; order Testudines; family Geoemydidae; genus Mauremys; species Mauremys reevesii. Next base: position 86,690,273 of record NC_052626.1, on the reverse strand, counting down.
CAAAGAGGAAATGTCCTTAACAGAGATTCGGTCTCCTCGATCCCAGAACCTGGGAAGAGGGAATCACAGAAGTGCAGGGCTGGAAGGGATCTCAAGAGGTCATCTACTCCACCCCCTGCACTGAGGTAGGGCCAAGCATTCCTAGACTGTCCCTGTTGAGTGTTTGTCCAGCCTGTTTTTAAAACCTCCATGATGGGAGTCCACCACTTCCCTAGGTCACCTGTCCCAGTGCTTAGCCACCCTTAGACTTTTCCTAATATTTAACTTAAATCTCCCTTGCTGCAGATTAAGCTCATTACTTCTTGTCCTACCTCCAGGGACATGGAGAACAATTTGTCACCATCCTCTGTATAACAGCCCTTAACGTATTTGAAGACTGTTACAGGTGCCCCTCCGTCTTCTCAAGATGAAACATGCCCAATTCCTTCAACCTTTCTTCACAGGTCAGGTTTTCTAAACTGCTGATCATTTTTGTCGCTGTCCTCTGGACTGGCCCCAGTTTGTTCACATCTTTCTTAAAGCGTGGTGCCTGCAACTGGACACAGAGCTCCAAGCTAACACAATTCAGAATGGCATTTCCCTTTTTCACAACAGCATCACACTGTTGATTCATATTCAGTGTGAGATCCATGATAAGCCCCAGATCCTTTTCTGCAGTACTGCCACCTAGCCGGTTATCCCCCACTTTGTTTTTATGCATTTTTCCTTCCTAAGTGTGTTACGTCACATTTGTTTTGACTGAATTTTATCTTGTTGACTTCAGACCAACTCTCCAATTTAGCAAGCTGATTTTGAATTCTAATCTGTCCTCCAAAGTGCTTGCAACCGCTCCCAGCTTGGTGTCATCCGCAAACTTTACAAGCATCCTCTCTTTTCCGTTAACCAAGTTCTTAATGAAAATATTGATTAGTACTGGACCAGGCACACCCCTGGGGGACCTCACTTGAGACACCCTCCCACTTTGCCAGCGAGTCAGTGATAACTCCTCTTTGAGTACGATCTTTCCATCAGTTGGGCGCCCACCTTATAGTAATCTCATCTGGATCAGACTGGCTTAGTTTGCTTAGGAGAATGTCTTGTGGGACTGTGTCAAAAGCCTTACTAAACTTCATATACATCATCATATACTGCCTGCCTCCATCCACTAGGCAAGTAACCCTGTCAAAGAAGGAAATTAGATTGGTTTGGCATGGTGCTATTTGTTATTACCCTATTATCTCCTCTAGATTCTTACAAACTGTTTAATAACTTGTTCAGTATCTTTCTGGGTACCAAAGTTAGGCTGACAGGTCTATAATTCCTTAGGGCCTCCTTGTTCCCCTTTCTGAAGACAGGTTCTGTGTCTGCCCTTCTCCAGTCCTTTGGGACCTCAACCCTCCTAAAGGTTCAGCGATTTCTTTGCCTAGCTCCATCTAGGGTGAATATCATGAGGCTCTGCCAACTTGAATACATCTAACTGACCTCAATTGTCTTTTACCTGTTCTCTCCCTAGTCTAGCCTGTATTCCTGCCCCCTTGTTGTTAATATTGTGTTAAGCATCTAGTCGTCATTAACCTTTTTAGTGAAAACTAAAGCAAAAAAGGCATTAAACACCTTGGCTTTGTCTGTGTCATCCATTCTTTGCTCTCCTTCCCTGCTGAGTAGTAGCCCCACACTTTCCTTTGTCTTTCTCTTGCTCCTAATGCATTTATAGAGCTGCTTCTGATTGTCTTTTATGTCCCTTGACAGTTAGAACTCATTTTGCCTTTGCCTTGCTGATTTTCTCCCTATGTGCTTGGACTATTTTTTGGTACTTCTCCTTAGCAATTTGTCCCAATTTGTTTCTCTCAGGTCCTGCTCCCCTGGACCACATCCAGGGAGGTACATGAGCGGCTGAGGGCAGTGGGAAGGATCAGGTGGCTGATGGAATTCATGGGGTCTCAGTGCAAATTCCAGGTGAGCAGCCTGTGACCCTGGCCACCTCCTAACTACACTGAACAGCCTTGCGGTGCAGCATGCCCTGGCATGGAAAATGCAGGCCTAGAATAGTGACTCAGCAAGATCCTCAGTAGGAGTCAATCTAACGAGCCCTGATGTCGATGGGTCTTTCCTCTGACTCCAGTGGGCTTTGGGTCGAGTTCCATCATTCTGTCTCCAAGGACTCTCCCGCTGTTCCCCTAGCACCAAAGTCTGCTCTGCAGAGTCAATGCATTTACACAGGATTGCCCTGACAGCAGCCTCGAACAGGTGTCTGTTCACCCCCGTTGTCAGACGCCTGTGGGATGCCTTGGCATCAGCTTCTGCCAGGCTGCCAGATGAACGCCCCTTGCTCTGCATGCTCAGGGCCATTGAGCTGCTCCAGATGCTCCATCCCCCCTATGGAAGGGCCTCCCCTCCGGCAGCTGGACGGGGGCGCTCGGATGATGTGCCCCCAGAGGCTGGGGCAGCAGAACAGAAGGAGGGAGGTGGGAGGGGACACAGTGAAAGGGATGGGCGGGGCCAAGGCGCCAGAGAACTGGGGAGTGGGAGTGGGAGGCTGTGCAGACCCGGGAGAGGAGGGCAAGGGCTTGGTGCCAGGTGGGGAGAGCAGGGAGCCAGTGCAGGGGCTGCAGGAGGGAGACGAGAGGACAAGGCTGCAGGAGAGAGCCGGCAGGAGAGAGCAGGCAGGCTGGGGCGGCGCGGAAGGGAGGGCTCTGGGGGCTCAGGATGGAGTGAGAGAGGCAGGAGGCAGAGCAGAGGAGTCCAAGGTGACTCCAAGCTCCTGGGCCTGAGGTCAAAGAAGGGAGGGGGATGGGAGAAGGGGCTGGGATTAGGAACTTGCCCTTGAGATGGAGACTGGACGTTAGTTCATTCGTTACCTGGGTCCCCACTCGGGGGTAACGTTTGCTGACTTTGCTGCCCAGATTTCTCCGTCCCTGCTGAGCTTTCCTCAGCCCCTGGTGATGGGCCCCACAGCTCCTCCTGCTCTCATTGTCCCCAGTCTCTCTGCGGTGGCCTCTGCCTCCCCCTGTTCTAACCCACTGCTAGGGCAATGCCAGGGGGACTCACTGCGCTAGGTCTGCAGGGGCGAGTGACTCCCTTTGCTCCTTCTCTCCGTCAGGAAGTGGAGGAGTTCAGAGTCCTGGGCCAGCTGGTGGGGTGTCTCACTCTGTGCTGTGTGGAGCAGGAGCAGGAGATCTGGCAATCGGCTGTGGAGGGACTTCACCACCTCTTCTCCTTCATGCAGCTGCTAAAATGTAAGAGCACTGGAGACCCTTGTCCTTCCTAAATACACTGACATGGGGTTTCCAACATGAAAAACATATTTATTGAACACTTCCACCTTTTCTGCAACCTTTTAAACAGTCTCCATCTAGTAATGAGCCTACACCACTGCTACGATTTCTTTTGTTCCTAATTCACTTTTTTTAAAGAAACCCTCCTTAGTCCTGCAAGCCATGGAGTTTCCCCCGATGTCTTTAGCTTCCTCTATCCGTATTCTACTCTTCATAACTCACATAAGAATGGACATACTGAGTCAGACCAATGGTTCATCTAGCCCAATATTGTGTCTTCAGATAGTGGCCAGTGCTTCATGTTTCAGAGGAATGAACTGAAGAGGAAATTCTGAGTGATCCATCCCCTGACATGCAGTCCCAGTTTCTGGTAGTCAGAGGTTTAGGGACATGCAGAGTATGGGGTTACATGCCCTGATTATCTTGAATCAATTATACTTTTAGCCTTCACAACATCCCACGGCAACAATTTCCACAGGTTGCCTGTGCATTGTGTGCACAGATACCTTCTTTTGTTTGTTTTTAACTTGCTGCCTATTCATTTCATAAAGTGACCCCTAGATCTCCAAATAATTGCATGAGTAAATAACACTTCCATAGTCAATTTCTTAATACCAGTCATGATTTTATAGAATTCTATCATATCCCCCCTTAGTCATCTCATGTCTAAAAGAAATAGTAACAGGTCTCTACTACAGACCTATATTGATATAAATATATTGCTCAGGGTTTAGAAAAATCCACACCCCTGTCGGCAGGAGCACCTCTCCCACTCACCTAGCCAGCGCCTCTCGGGGAGGTGGATTAAGAGCTTCTTTGCATAGGAGCATCTTCACTTATACGCTCCAGCGCCAGTGCAGCTTCGGCGAGACAGTGTTTGAAGTGTACCCGTGTCCCCCATCTTTTTGATCGCCCCTCCTATGGAAGCTGTTCCATCCCCCTAATCATTTTTGTTGCCCTTCTCTGCACCTTTTACAATTCTGGTATATCTGTTTTGAGATGGGGCGACCAGAACTGCAGGAAGTATTCAAGGTTTCGGCGCATCATAGATTTATATAGAACCAGTGATGAGCTGCCAAAATCTTAACAACCGGTTCCCTATAAAAGTTCTGATTTAAGGGAGGAAGCAGAGGAGAGTCTGGGGGCCCCTGCAGGGCCTGGGGCAAATTGCCCCACTTGCCCTCCCCGCAGCCCTGGGCTCGTAGTCTCCCCGTACCTTACCTTGCCGGCATCTCAAAGCAGCAGGACGACTCAGGAGCTCAGCTGAGCTGCCCAGCTGCTGGCCACGCTGAAGCTCTGCAGGGGGCCGGGAGGAGACATCCTCGTGGGGCCGGGAGGAGACATCCTCGTGGGGCCGAGGGGCCGTGGCAAGTGCCCCACTTGCCGCCCGGGCTCGCAGCCCCCCGCCCCTTACCTTGCTGGCAGCCCAGAGCTCAGCTGAGCTGCACAGCTGCTGGCCATGCTGCGGCTCTGCGAGGTGGGAAGCGGGGAGAGCCCAGGGGAGACATCCTCGTGGGGCCGAGGGGCCGGGGCAAATTTCCCTACTTGCCCCACCCTGCAGCCCCGGAGCTCGCAGCCCCCCGTCCCCTTACCTTGCCGGCAGCCCAGAGCTCAGCTGAGCTGCACAGCTGCTGGCCATGCTGCGGCTCTGCGGGGTGGGGGAAGCGGGGGAGAGCCCGGGGGAGACATCCTCGTGGGGCCGAGGGGCCGGGGCGCAGTGCCCTACTTGCCCCACCTTGCAGCCCCAGAGCTCGCAGCCCCCCGTCCCCTTACCTTGCCGGCAGCCCAGATGAGCTGCCCAGCTGCTGGCCATGCTGCGGCTCTGCGGGGTGGGGGAAGCGGGGGAGAGCCCGGGGGAGACATCCTCGTGGGGCCGGGGGCCCCTGCAGGGCCTGGGCCAATTGCCCCACTTGCCCCTTCCCCTTCCCTCCCCTCTGGCTAGCCCTGGAGCTTGCAGCAGCCCCCTCTCCCACCCCACTTGCCGGGCTACTCAAAAAGCGGCAGCAGGACGACTCCCGAGCTCAGCTGAGCTGCCCAGCTGGCGCCGGCAGCTGGCCACGCTGCAGCTGGGGAAGCGGGGAGGGTCAGGAACCTCAGCCTCCCCAGCTGGGAATCCTGGGAGCAACAGGATGGTCCCGCCCATGGACCGGAGTTCTTTGCCCACCCCCTGGCCCTTTAACAACCGGTTCTCCACGGAGGTCTAATTTTAGCAACCGGTTCTTGGGAACCTGTGGGAAACGGCTCCAGCTCACCACTGTATAGAACCATTATGATATTTTTCTGTTTTATTATCTATCCTTTTCCTAATGGTTCCCAACATTCTGTTTGCTTTTTTAACTGCCGCTGCACATTGACTGGATGTTTTCAGAGAACTATTTACGATAACTCCAAAATCTCTTTCTTGAGTGGTCATTTCAACCCCATAATTTTGTATGTATAGTTGGGATTATGATTTCCAATGTGCATTACTTTGCATTTATCAATATTGAATTTCATCTGCCATTTTCTTGCCCAGTCCCTCATTTTTTTTAGATCCCTTTGTAGCTCTTCGCAGGCTGCTTTGGATTTAACTATCTTGAGTCATTTTGTATCATCTGCAAATTTTGCCACCTCACTGGTTACCCCTTTTTCTGGATCATTTATGACTATGTTGAACTACACTGGTCTCAACACAGATCCTTGGGGGACCACGTTATTTACCTCTCTCCACTGTGAAAACTGGCCATTTATTCCTGTCCTTTGCTTCCTATCTTTTAACCACTGACTCATGAGAGAACCTCCCCTCTTATCCCATGACAGCTTCCTTAGGTTAAGAGCCTTTGGTGAGGGACCCTGTCAAAGGCTTTCTGAAAGTCCAAGTACACTATATCCATTGGATCACCCTTCTCCACATCCTTGTTGACCCCTTCAAAGAATTCTAGTAGACTGGTGAGGCATGATTTCCCTTTATAAAAGGCATGTTGGCTCTGCCTCAACAAATTGTGTTCACCGACGCATCTGATAATTCTGTTCTTTCCTATAGTTTCAACAATTTGCCTGGTACTGAAGTCAGGCTTACCAGGGATCACATCTGGAGACTTTTTTAAAATTCACTCTCACATTAGCTATCTCATACAGAGGCCGATTTAAGCGCTAGGTTACATACCACAGCACTGCACATAAGTCTGTCTGGATGTCTCGTGATAGCTGCAACCTTTGCACCAGGCAGGCAATTTACCATGCGGTTCTCCCAGTCATCACAAACCCAACTGTTTATGTGTCTATTGATTGAATCCCCCATTACTATTTCCTGGCTTCTCTTTGTAAGTGGGATTCCCACCTCAGGAGGGTAGCCTCAGTGTGAGAGGACATCATGACTTCATCTGGAAGGTGGGTCCCAACTATGGGATCGTCTCCCTCTGCCCCAGCTCGATGTTCTCCTTCCCCGAAACTTTCACCCTCCTCAGCAGCACAGAGGCTGTCAGACTGGGAGTGGGACTACTCTACTGCATCCTAAAAGTCTCCTCTATGTACCTCACTGTCTCCCTTAGCTCCACCAGTTCAGCCCCTCTGGTCTCCTGGTCTCCGAGGGCCAGTAGCTCCTTGGGCCAAATGCCCACATATGCTACCTGCCCACAGGGCTGGTAATCGTACATGCTGCATTCAGTGCAATCAACTGGAGAGCCCCACGCTGCTGCTGCCCTTCTGCCTGGTTTATTTTTACTCTTCCAGGGAGGTTAGTTTGTTTAGTTAGTTGGAGGGATGGGGAACAGGTTATTGGCCTGAGTTTACAGTATGTTTGTTAGATGTACTTGTCTCACACACCCTCTCTAAACTTCCTTGCAAAACTCCCGTTTGCTAACCGAAGGTCTGATTTATATTGCCTGTTGTCTGTTTCCCCTCCCTGGGTCAGCCAAAATGCTGGTGAAGCACGGCGCAGAGTATCGGCAGATCCTCAAGGACAGTCAAACTGAGAGAGCCTTCTGGGTCACCAACATCAGCAATATCACATCGGTAACTACAGTCAGTGCTTCCTGGGATTGTTGTGCCCAGAGTTATCAGGAGTCAGAAATTAACACCCTAGGAGTCAGGGGGAAGGGACAGACCCAGGATGTGACTAACCCCATCCAGCTGGGACAGAGACCTGCCTATGGCCCACTCCACCTCAAAGAATAATAGACCTCAGGAAATTATCTAGTCAACCCCTTACTCAAAGCAGGACCAACCCAACTAAATCATCCCAGCCAGGGCTTTGTCAAGCCTGACCTTAAAAACCTCTAAGGATGGAGATTCCACCACCTTCCTAGGTAACCCATTCCAGTGCTTCACCACCCTCCTAGTGAAATAGTGTTTCCTAATATCCAACCTAAACCTCCCCCACTGCAACTTGAGACCATTGCTCCTTGTTCTCTCATCTGCCACCACTGAGAACAGCCGAGCTCCATCCTCTTTGGAACCCCCCTGCAGGTAGTGAAGGCTGCTATCAAGTCATGTGCCCCAGCCCCCGCATCATTTTCCTTGCCCTCTGCTGGACTCTCTCTGATTTGTCCACATCCTTTCTCTTGTATGGGGCCCAAAACTGGACGCAATACTCCAGATGTGACCTCACCAGTGCCCAATAGAGGAATAATCACTTCCCTCCATCTGCAGGCAATGCTTCTACTAATGCAGCCCAATATACCTGCCTACATGACACACCGCAAGATGCACTGGGGCTCATCCAAACCTGATCCCAGCTCCTTGTCAGGTTTGCTGGGAGCTTCCTCAGAGATTAATGCAATAAAAGGCATCATTGCATCTGCGTATGAGCACCAGCCCCTGCTGAGCACTAGAGAGTGTATCCGTGCTGCGCAGTATTGTGCCCCCGTGCACTGCCACGCTGGCCTCTGCCATGCATGACAGCTTCCAATTGCTGGCTGGGTACTGTGCTGCCCAGGTGCAGTAAGCCAGGCCTGTCGGTAGAGTGGGGTTTGCCTGCACTCCTGGCGGGCCAGTCCTGGCTGCTTGGCCGCTGACCAGATCCGCTGGGCAGCAAAGGGGTTTCACTAGCAGTTTGTTTCAGCTGTTTGGGAAGTACTTCAACCCATCCGAGCATGGACTTCCTCCTGCGTTGCTATCGATGGCGTGAGAGACTCCAGCGTCCATGGCGCAGTGGCGACCAGGAACATGCTGCATAAGATCCTGGAGGTTCCCGGCCTAGGCTTGGTGAGGGTAAGAGCTGCAGTGAGAACACCGTGCTGGGAGCCCATCCGTGGGAGACTCTGTCTCTGGGTGCTAGGCATTATTGGGGGCAGTTCTCTGAACTGTGAAATGCAGGGGTCAGTCTAGGTCAGGGGTCAACAACCTTTCAGAAGTGGTGTGCGAGTCTTCCTTTATTCACTCTAATTTAAGGTTTCACGTGTCAGTCATACATTTTAATGTTTGTAGAAAATCTCTTTCTATAAGTCTGTAATAAATAACTAAATATTGTTGTATATAAAGTAAATAAGTTTTTAAATTTTTAGAAGCTTCATTTAAAATGAAATTAAAATGCAGATCTCCCTGGACCGGTGGCCAGGCCCCGGCAGTGTGAGTGCCACTGAAAATCAGCTCACGTGCCACCTTCAGCACACATGCCATAGGTTGCCTACCCCTGGTCTAGGTGATCACCATGACCGCTTGTGGCCTTGCAGTCTATGAATCGATAGGCTGGGAACTGGTGCTGTGTTCTAGGCCTGGGGCTGGTGAAGAGGTTCTGGGAGGGCAGATGGCTCTCAGGTGCAGCAGGTCCTTGGCTCCCCAATCAATAGCCGTGCGAGGAAGCCAAGGCCCCCACCTCCCCATTTTCCTTCCAGGTGTCAGAGGCTGTGAGGAGCATTCATAAGCACCTGGACTCCATCAGCGAGCCACTTGCCCGGCAGGAGCTGCTCAGGGCCCTTCTCCTGCTGGGTTCCCAGTTCAGCGAGGAGGTGGTCGGAACCCTGCTGGGCTGCTCACTGTCATGTGACAGGTACGGGGCTGCGGCTACCACCACTTGCACTCTGGGTCCCCGGACTGGTCCCGCTGCCAGAGACAGGGAGTGCAGAACCCTCCAGAGATCTCCTGCTCCCTGCAGAGCTGCTGCTTCTCCTGGAGGGTTTTGCAGGCTGGCTTGCCCTGGACACAGGCCAATCTGCAAAACCCTGTGCGGCATCCTCGGCCTCTCCTGTGGCTGACACTCAGACCTGGCTCCATGTAGCCTGCACCAGCCAACGGGGTCCTTGCAGGAGCAGGAGGGCAACAAAGGGCCGGCCGGTGAGGAGACCCAGCAGGCGTGCCAGTGCTGAGGGTGCAGGAGGCTGGCAGGGCTCTGATCGGGTGCCACTGGCTCTCTCCCTTTGCAGTGTTGCTGCAGAGATGTGGAAGATGCTGACATCCCAGCCCAAGAGCACAGAAAAGATCCTTAGGGAGCTGGTCAGCAGGCTGCAGGGGCAGGCTCCACGGCGGCATCAGCTCTCTCAGAGACCGGCCGGCGTCGCCTCCTTGGCCGTAAGTACCAGCCCCTGCAGCAAGGGAAGGAGTGCTGTGTGTCCCCATCATGGCCTGAGGGGGTCTCTCAGTCTCCCACGGGGTATAGTCATTGGGCCAAAGAGAGAGAGTGTGACTTTAGCCAGTGCTATATTCGAGCGGAACACGCGGCGCTCTCCTGGTGCTATTCAGCAGCACTCATAGAATCACAGGGTGAGAAGGGATCGCAAAGTCAGCTCGTCCAGCCCCCTGCAACAATGCAGGACTTCTTGTTTCTAACCCACCCTGGACAGATGGCTCCAGCCTCCTTCTGAAAACCTCCAGCGAAAGAGTTTCCACAAGCTCCTAGGCATCTTTCCCATCGTCCTACTCTTCTTACAGTTAGGAAGTTTTCCTGAGGCTTAATCTACATCTGCTGTGCTGTAGTTTGACCCCATCACCTCTTGTCCTGCCCTCCGTAGCAAGAGAGAACAACTTTTCTCTATCTTTTTTTATGGCAGCCTTCCAAGTATCTGAAGACCATTATCTAGTCCCCCCTTAATCTCCTCCTTTCCAAACAAAACATAGCCAGTTCCTTCAGCCTTTTTTTCTTATGGCTTGTGTTCCATCCCTCTAATCACCTTTGTCACTCGCCTCTGGATCCTTTCCAGTTTCTCCACATCCTTTCTAGACATTGGTGACCAAAACTGGACACCGTACTCCAGCTGAGGCCTAAGCAGCACTGAGTAGAGTGGTACTATCGCCTCCCATGACTTTCATGCTATACCCAGGGCGGCTCTAGTAATTTCGCTGCCCCAAGCAGGGCGGCACGCCGCGAGGCGCTCTGGCGGTCGCTGGTCCGCGGCTCCAGTGGACCTGCTGCAGGCGTGCCTGCGGAGGGTCCGCTGGTCCCGCGGCTCCAGTGGAGCATCCGCAGCCATGCCTGCGGGAGGTCCACGGGCAGCCGCGGGACCAGCGGACCCTCGCAGGCACTCCTGTGGGAGGTCCACCGGAGTTGCCTGCTGCCCTCCCGGCGACAGGCAGAGTGCCCCCGCCCCCCGCGCGGCTCTCATTGCCGCCCTAAGCGCGCTTGGCACGCTGGCGTCTGGGCCGGCCCTGGCTATACCTCTGTTAATGCAACCTAAAATTGCATTTGCTTTTTTTGCAACAGCATCGCATTGCTGACTCATGCTGAGGTTGTGATCCACCACAGCTCCCAGATCCTTCTCAGCTGGTTATCCTCCATTCTGTATCTGTGCATTTGCTTTTTCTTCTCTAAATGTAGCACCTCACATTTGTCTTTGGTGAATTTCATTTTGTTATCTATAGCCCTGTGACGCTGTAGGGAGAGGGATGGATTGATCTGGAAATGGTGTTTAGTTTTACTGGGACTGTCTGCATGGGGATGGGAGAGCAGGGGATGACTTTAGGTGAGGGTCAGTACCTGAGGCTGTAACCTGAGCCAGAAAAGGGGGTGGGATGAGTCGATACTGCGTACTAAGGTTATTCCCTGTTTACACTGGTGCCCCAGCGCAGCAGCAGCGCAATCCTCTTTATTTCTCTCGAGGAGGTGGAGTACAAGCAGCGCTGTAGCCAGGGAGGTACAGCGCTGTATGTGCCTTGCCAGTGTGGACGGGGAGTGAGTTACAGCGCTGTTGGTGGCTTTATTGTGCTGTACCTCTCAAGTGTAGCCAAGGCCTAAATCCACGTTCACACTCAGCCAAGCTGCATGAAATCCTGCAGCGTGGAGCTGAGCAGTGGTTTCAGCTCAGCTGGCACTTCTGACCAGTATAATCAAGAAAGTCATGCTAGGCATTGACAATTTCTGTCAGTGACAGACCAGATTGGTTACACAGCTGCCCTACCTCCTTTTCACTTTATCTAAGGCCTTGGCTACACTTGAGAGTTACAGCACAATAAAGCCACCAACAGTGCTGTAACTCACTCCCCGTCCACACTGGCAAGGCACATACAGCGCTGTACCTCCCTGGCTACAGCGCTGCTTGTACTCCACCTCCCCGAGAGGAATAAAGAGTATTGTGCTGCTGCTGCTGCTGCTGCTGCTGCGCTGGGGCACCAGTTTAAATAGGGAATAACCTTAGTATGCAGTGACTGATCTCCGGAAGCTTCCCATAATCCTTTTAAGTGAAGGTTCCGCTCTTTGTTTTGTTGCAAACTCTGGGCTCCGGGAGCTGCTTATTAAAAAAACACTCTCTCTCTCCCCCACGCTCCCTGTCACACTCCACCCCCCCTTTTGAAAAGCACGTTGCAGCCACTTGGAACGCTGGGATAGCTGACCATAATGCACTGCTCCCAATGCCGCTGCAGATGCTGCAAATGTGGCCACGACAGCGCACTGGCAACTGTCAGTGTGGACAGACTGCAGTGCTTTCCCTACTCAGCTGTACAAAGACAGCTTTAACTCCCAGTGCTGTACAGCTGCAAGTGTAGCCATACCCTCAGCCACATGACTATGATTGTGAATGGAAATGTAGCAAGGGGCTTATTCCGCATACATCATCACTCACGTTTAGCAAGCTACATGGCCCTTCATTTTCCATGTGGCATCCTCTCAGCTGTGCCAGAACTTGGCTCAGACATCCTTGTTCTCCCTCTGATTCACAGACACAGAAAATACAATATGGAGAAAGACGCTTAGTGGAAATACTTGTAAAAATTAGATCAATGCATTACAGCAGGCCTTTGCTACTCCAGTCCGTTATGCCTTGATGTATTTTGTTTTACTTGTGTAGCCTACTAGCTACATTTAAAATAAACTTTTATTATTTCAGCCTGATACAGTAATGTCTGTAGTGCAGCAGCATGATTTATTTTCTATTTTCATTAGCCTATAGGCTAAAGTAAAAAGAAAACGTGCTACGCATTCATTGGGTTTTTACCACTGTACTGTACACTACTGTCTAGAGTTATATCTTTTACATATTCTATTGTAGACACAGTAATGGCATTTCTATTGTATTCTATTGCATACACAGTAATGGCATTTCAGCACAATGATTTCAACATTTAAAATAAATTGAATAGCTACTATGGGGGGGTGTACAATTAAAAAAAAATCCAATACCTTGTTATTTTGGACAGCTGGCCTGTCTCCAGCCATGCCTGGTTTAGCCCAGGATTACTGTACCAGAAATTCAGTAGACAAATAAAATGTGAATTTCTATAATTCATATTGAAGAAAATCAGTATTTTAGTGGCATTCCAGGACCTTCATATTTTCGACTACACCACTGTCTCTAGCCCAGTGGTTAGGGTACTAACTGGGAGACCTGGGGTCAAAACTCTGCTCCAATGACTATTTAAGTGTTCCCAAGTAGAGATAGATACCAAATTCCCTTTAGGGGTGGGGCTTAGGCCACATCCCTCTCCGCCGCATTTCCTATTGGTTGGTTTAGGCAGCTCCTCACTCTTAGCTTCATAGAGTTCAAGGCCAGAAGGGACCTCTGCGATCATCTAGTCAGATCCCCTGCCTGACACAAGCCAGAGAACTGCCCCCAGATCATTCCTAGAGCAGGTCTTTGAAGAAAAACATCCCGTCGTGGTTCAAAAACAGTCAGTGATGGAGAATCTATCACCACCCTGGGTAAATTCTTCCAATGATTAATTACTCTCACTGTGACGTTTATGACTTATTTCCAGTCTGAATGTCTACCTTCAACTTCCAGCCACTGGATCATGATAGACCTTTCTCTGCAAGACTGAAAAGCCAATTACTAAATATTTGTTTCCCAGGGAGATACCTATAGACTGTAATCAAGTCACCCCTCAACCCTCTCTTTGTTAAGATGAATAGATCGAGCTTCTTGAGTCTCTCACTATATCTCTCACCAGAGGTCCTGATTTTTATAGGGACAGTCCTGATTTTAGGGTCTTTTCCTTATATAGGCTCCTATTACCCCCAACCCCTGTCCTGTCTGGTCACCCTATCACTATAAGACATGGTTTCTAGTCCTTTAATCATTCTCATGGCTCTTCTCTGAACCCTCTGCAATTCATCAACATTCTTTTTGCATTGGGGCACTGGAACTGGACCCAGGATCCCAGCAGTTGTCACACCAGTGCCAAATACTCCCACTCTAGATTCTTCTGTTTATTTATCCCAGGATCACATGAGCTGATTATCCACCAGGACTCCCAAGTCCTTTACAGAGTCTCTGCTTCCCAGGATAGAGTCCCTCATCCTGTTCCTAGATGTATTCATTTACAATGAGCCATATTAAAACACATACTGTTTGATTGCTCCCCAGTTTACCAAGTGATTCAGATCGCTCTGTATCAGTGACTTATCCTCTTCATTATTTACCACTCACCCAATTCTTGTGTCATCTGCAAACTTTATCAGTGACGATTTGATGTTTTCTTCCAGGTCATTGATGAAAATGTTAAATCGCTTAGGGCCAAGACCCGATCCCTGCAAGGACCATCCTGGAAACACACCTGTGCAATGCTGATTCCCAGTTTACAATTACATTTTGAGACCTATCAGCCACTTTATAATCCAATTCAAGTGTGCCACGTTACTTTTGTATCTTCTAGGTTTCCGATCAAACTGGAGTGCAGCGCCAACTCAAGCGCCTTACAGAAGTCTACATACATTATGTCAATACCATTTCCTTTATCTACCAAACTTGTAATCTCATCAAAAAATTGTTGATTTGCATTAAATAAATTATCCTCTTTAATTCTTTATTAATTGAATCTTATACCAGCTGCTCCATTATCTTGCCTGGGATCGATGTCAGGCTGACAGGCCTGAAATTACCCAGGCCATCCCTTTCACCCGCTTTAACAATTGGCCCAACTGACTCTCTCTCTGGAGCATATACGGAGCCTGGGCACTTAACCCAGGGCTGTGAGTCCACTGGGCAGCAGGGCACATGAAGCTGGGCATGGCCACGCTGGGCCAAAGTCCCTTGTGTGGTTCTAGCCAAGGTCTCACAGGCTAGGAATTGAACCCAGCATCCCAGGCCTTAGCCCCCAGCCCAGCCCACCCCTCTAGGTGCCCTGGGGGAGCGTGGGAAGGACGAAATCTCTGCAGCAAAGTATTTCTCCGGGTATTATCTTCAGGCCACAAGAGCCCTATATGTGATCCAGCAGGAGCAGGCCTGCAGGCAGGAGGTGAAGGAGCTCTTCCCTCAGCTCTACGTCGCGCTGCTCTTCCACGTCACCCACACAGTGCAGCACACTGCTTCGCAGGAGAGGGAGCATAACCAGGAGGACACGGCCGCACCCCTCAGCCCTGTCAGGTACCGCCAGCCCGACACCCAGCCTGGGTTCTGCAGCGTCGCCCGCAGGCACGCGGCAGGGCCTGGCCTGGGCTCACTCAGTAACAAGAGGCTCGCTCTGCACACAGGTTCGCGGTGAAGGCCATGGAAGCTTTGCTTCTGTCGCTGGCTACAAGGAGCAGGCCACCTTCATGATGAAGCATGGCCGCTGGGACCTGCTCATGAGCTCCGACACGCACCACAAAGGTGTCTGCCTGCTTGCCCGGTGAGTGCTGCCCAGAACCGATCACAGCAGCAGCTCCTCCTGGCCCAGGACACGGCCACATTGCCTTCCCTGCTGGGTGAGGCGGCTCCCAATCGCCTGCATGGAACAGGCCGCAGCCTCTGTGCTGTTGGCCAAGGGGTCAGTCGGCTACTTCTCCACCCTGCGCTGCCTGGCGTAAACCGCTTCCTGCATGGCTCTGGCAGGCATGGCTGGGCAAAGACAGCCTCCGCCATGTCTTTCTGCAGCGTTGGTGTAGCCCTGTCAGACCCAGCACATGAGAGAGACAAGGTGGGGGAGGGAATGTCTTTGGTTGGCCCAGTGACTGTGGGTGAGAGAGAAGCTAACACAGAAAGCTCCAGCGCTTGTCTTGGGTGAATCTAAGATATTCTCTCACCCACCCTTCTGTCTCTCATCACCCAATATCTGGGCACATGAGGAAGACCACCGACCCCACCAACACCCTTCTTTGTCTGCAGTTCTCTTGAAGCCCCAGCACTACGTGCTCAGAGCTGGCCTCATGGAAGGGCTCCCTGTCGAGTGATTAAGGGTTTGGGTCTCTAGCACATAAGCCGCTGGGCATTTTAAGCCAGCAGGAACTAGTCTGTGCCAGCTGCGCGTGACTAGTCGCCTGGGATCCCCTGTCCTGTGGCACTGGTCTGGTTAGATTCGTAAATGGAGGACCAGTCCTTGCCCACCTTGATGATGTGGTGTTTGTGTTTCCTATGCCAGGGCCATGGTTTCGCTCAATGTCGAGGAGCGAAACTGGATTTTCCACCATGTCATGGCCATCCTCAACGATCGGGATGATAGGCGGTACGTCCCGGCCGTGGCGCTCTTCATTCAGGTGAGCCTCACCAGTGGGTGAGGGTCGTGAGCGCCCGGCCCAGCGGTGACTGGGGCATGGGGCTGACCTATGGCCAGGGGGCAGATTTGTAGAAATTTTGGTGGTGCTCAGCAGAACCTGCCCCTCAAACTCTGCCCCTAAACTCTGCCCCCACCTGCCTAAGTCTCTGGGAGGGAGTTTGGGTGGGGAGGGCCTGGGGTGCTGGCTCGGGGTTGGGTCTGAGGGTGGGAGGGCTGGCGAGGGTGGGGATGCAGGCTCTGGGTGGGAGTTTGGGGACAGGAGGGGGTGTGGAGGGAGGGGGTGCAGGCTCTGGGAAGGAGTTTGGGGGCCAGAGTGGGGTGCGGGAAAGGGGTGGGGGGGCAGGCTCTGGGAGGAGTTGGGAGGGTGCGGCGCTTATCTGGGGCCAATGGGCCAATGGAACTTGCCGCTCATGCCTATGGCCAGGAGAGGGGTGGCCCTGAAGGCCCTGGGGGTGGGTGGGTGAGCAGGGGCAGGGAAAGCTCCTACAACCCTAGGGGTGGAGTCACTCAGTCTGGGCATTGTTACCTGTCCCAGCTGGTGTCACGGGGCTGGAGCAAGGCCCAGGGTCAGGTGTCTCTTGTTCCCCAAGACTCAGTTCCATAGAATGGTCCCTTGTGTGACCTCGGCCCTCGAGCCCCCTCTGACATCCGTGTGCCATGTGCAGGCCGGGCAGCCGCCTGCCCATTCATGGCCAGTTCACCTGCCCCCCGCAGACCGGGCGACCCTTTGGAGCACAAGGCTGCAGACCCGCCCCCGCACACACACCACTGCTCCATGTGCAGCTGAGCCTTAGTGAGGAGCAGGGCAGGCCTTGATCTCAGCTGGCGCCTCGAGGGCCGTCGCGCTAGAAGCGTTTCAGTGGGGCCCACCACGGTGACCAATCGCGATGCCCTGCATGCAGCCCATGCCGGGCCTTGGCCAGTGGAGCTTAGGGCCCGTGGCAGAGATGAGTCGCGAGAGGCCAGCCCGTTCTCTAGCTTGATTTGCTGTTGGTGTGTTAGCTCCTCAAGTGCCCTGACCTTGGCAGCGAGCTGGAAGAGCGCCATCGTGGAGGAGATGAGCGGGCTGCTGAGAGACCCCAAGACCATGGTGCGCTGGTTGGCGCTCAAAGGCCTCCTCAATCTGGCCCTTCACCCAGAGAAGGTGAGAGGGGAGGAGGGCTGGGGGATAAACCCAGAACCGCAGGGAGCTGCTGCAGGGCTGGGGTCATTGAAACCTTCCCTGGGGGTATGGCCCTGGCCTGGAGTCAGGAGCCCTGGCTTCTATTCCTGGCTCTGCCACTGACCTGCGGGGTGCCCTTGGGCAAGCCCCTGCCTGGCCTTTGTCTGCTGTTCTGCAGGGCAGGGCCTGGCTCCTGCAGAGTGCGTCTCTAGGTGTGTGGAGCATCTGGCACAGCTGGGCCTGATTGTGTCTGGGGTCTCTGTGATCCAAAGAACCCTAGCACTAGAGTAGCAGCAGAGCTGCAGACTCTAGACCCCCAGGGAATGCTGGCGACCCCAGTGATCAGGGACGCTTGGATAGAGCCATTTCACTACAATTAGGAACCATTTTTTCCTACAAATCCCCTTTTAAAGCCTCATAGGTTTTAACTGTTGACGTCACGGCTCTGTCCTGCAGCACTCGCTCCTCTGAAGAGCTCTGGAAGGGCCTTTTGCTGCTAAGATCTCATAACAAGTTTGATACCCACAATATAGTGAAGGCAGAGAAAGCCCTTGGGACTTAAATACACAGATCTGACAGCCTGGTAAAGAGGAGACAATCTGAAGGCAACTCGTTAATGATAATTTACTTCGCCTGAGAATAGGGGTCAGTCGGTTTATTAAACCCGGACTATGACTAGATCAGACATGGAGAGGGCATGACTGTAATTCTCTTTGTTATACACCATTCCCATCGTTCCATGCACTTCAGCCTGGTTTTCACTTGCTTGTGGTTCATTTTCCTTTCCGGAACCGGTTAGCCTGTATATGACCTATTTTTTCCCTGATGCCGGTTGAGATTTTGTGGGGCTGTCTTTGAAAGGTTGAAAAACCAAACACAGAAATGACTGAATCTGGCTTTTAGTAACAGCCTAACCCTAGAACTAGTGTGCAAAATCGACTCCCTCCCCTAGGCTGGGCTGTAAGGACCAGGATTCAGGAGAACCCAGGTTCGGTTCCTGGCTCTGCCAGACTCCCTAAGTGACTGTGGGCGAGTCCCGTAACCTCTCTGTGCCCGAGTTCCATGTCTGTACAATGGGGATAGAAATCCTGCCTTCGTGTGTCTAGCCTGTAAGCTCCAGGGCAGGGACCGTCTCTTCCTGTGCCTGGAAAGCCCCCAGCACAAGCCCTCATTGCAGACAGGCCCTCGAGGTGCTATTCGAACAATAATACACTTGATTTATTTGGGGTCAACGTGTTGTGTAGAGAACTTTCCACGGATGATATCTGCTAATAAAAACCATCCCCTGAGATCTGGAGTACAAGGAAGCAGCTGCTTATGTTGCAGGTTGCCGGACCCACTGCCCGTGATCTTAGCTGGCTGTGCAAAGGCTTTGAGGCTGTAATATGTCTCTGGAGGCAGGGGCGCTGGAAGACTTTTTATAGTGGAGGTGCTGCACACACACACCCTTACCCCTGTCCACACACCCCTCCACCACTAGAGCTTTGGTCAGGAGCAGGGCCATGGCTCCAGGAGGCGGGGGCGGGGGGTGGATGGGGCAAGGGGACCAAGGCTGGGGCCATAGCTGGGGGTTGGCACAGGGCCGGCAGCTGGGACCCTGTGTGTGGGGCCAGGAGCAGAGCCCTGCGTAAAACCTGGGAGTGCTGCAGCACCCCCAGCACCCCTAGCTCCCATGCCTCTGTCTGCAGGGGAGGCAGACATTGTTTTGGAAATGGCTTGTTGGGTCACTGTGGGGTGTTTCGTAAAGCAGCTCCTTGTTTCACACAGGTGGGGAAACTCCAGCATCTGCTGCCAGATGTCCTGGAGCGACTCCAGGAGGTAGACAGAGACCTCATCCGCAAGGCCATCGCCGTGCTGAAACACCTCCTCGCCGGCATGGACAGGCAGAGCGCCAGCTGCGCGGCTGTGCAAGTGGCTGCGCAACTCCTGCCGTTGTTTCATGATGTAAGGCCTGGCAGCTCACAGGAGATCCCATCAAACTGCAGACATGTGAGTGGGGGCTAGGGGGTGGGCTAGCAGGGCCTGTGCTATGGTCCTAGCCAGAAAACGGATTGTCATAAATCATGAGCCCATTCCCGCCTTCCTCTCACTCTCCATGAGAGCACATGGCAGAAAGGATGGGAACCCTGGTGTCCCGCAGGCCTACTGACAAGGATGAGGGCAGCCTGGGGACGAGGCTCCCCTTGGGGAAGGACGTGCATTCCTGAGCCTGCATGCAGCGAGGGGGCCTCTGCAGCACAGGGTGCTGCAGTGCTCTTGCTGGCTTCCAGGGTGACAAGTGATGGTACCTTGGTGAAAATCTGCCCCTCCTTTCCCTGGCCAGGAATCCTACAGCTGGCCTGTCAGCTCCATAAGGAAATGGCTCTGTCTGTAGGTTCTACAGCTACCGCCCTTTCCTCTTCTCTTCGTTCTCATGGCAGGGCAGCATCAAAGGAGGGGAAAGTTCTCCTCAGATCTTTTGTACCCACAAACTAGCCCCCGCTGGCGCATTCACCAGACTGATGTTCAGTCCCACACTGGGTGGCGAGATCCAGCAAGCGGGCAGGAGAAAGGGGCCCATCCATTACTGCCTTCCAGGGGTAATGCCCCAGTGGGGGCTCCTGGAGGGACTCCCCAGCTCTCATAATGGTAAATCCTACTCTCAGCCCTCCCGAATTCTGCTGGGACCGTGCCACTCTTTATTTAGTAGTGGCACAGGCCTGGTTAAAGCTGTTCCCAGGGTCTCCTGGATCCCCAGCTGGCCAAAGGGACAGGGCAGCCTGGACCAAGGATGCAGGATCTCGCCCTGGGGTGAGCCCTTTAAACCAAACCCCTCTCAGGCCCGGGGGGAACAGAACAGGTTCTTTATGGGGCAGGGGTTATATCCAAATAGTGTTAATGAACACAACACCCATTGTTGTCAGAAGTGTGTTGTCAGAGTGCTACCGGTGTGGTGCTCTGCTTTCTCCTTGTTGATATCACTCGGCTGCGTGTGTGTGTTCCCTCTGTGTGCTACCCCAGCTCTGCAGATAGCTGACACAGCAGACCCGACGACAACCCCCAATAACCACAGAGTCCAGTAAGATGCAAAGCCACGTCGGCTAGGTTTATTGCGACCTCGGACACAATTGCAGTTCCCTGTAGGTTTCTTAGCCTAATTCAGGGCATACTACGAGAAAGTGCCTCTTGGCAATGGACCCGGCTCAGTGGCGGGACTTTCCACTGCCCCCTCGGCTGGACAAAGGCACCGCCCCAGGGATGCATTCTTATACACAGACACAAACAAGTTACACATCACACCTGACCTATGAGGTACAACCCCTCCACGTAGCACGGTACAACCTTTCTACGTATTTAGGTGCCACCTTCTACCTTGTACATGTTGGTTCGATCAAAACAACTCTATCCATCATTTTACCCTTTTGCCCCTGTCATTGGGATGGGCCAGCCTGTTCTTTGTTATCTGTGTGGAATGTGCAAGTATGTGAATGTTCAGTACCTTTTAGGTACGTATCAGCCCTTTCCTTGCCAGCTTCTGTGAGCAGGGCCTGCCTCTGGCTCACAGCTTACCTTTGCTTTATGTTAGCAAAGTCTTGTTCATTACTTTAGTTCAGGCCTCAGGCCTCATACTGGGCCTTTATCATGGCCTGCACTTACTACACCCATCACCAGGGAAAGGCAAACAGGCCTCAACAACTGGAGGGAAGACCAGAGAGGTGCCAGTTCAACATCTGCCTGTGCCCACTGCAGTGCAGCCCTGATGCCCCATACCCCTCCCACGTGTTTTGTACAGAGCCTGCCCAGCTGACCAGCTCAGCTGACCATCTGACCATCTGGGCTCAGCTGCCCAGCTGACCATCTGAGCTGACCCCTCACCCCACCCCAAACCCCTGGAGGCTGGGTGGCTTCCAGTCATGGCATCCAAGGCCCCCTATCTGGGAGCTCCTGCACATTTACCACCCCTTGGCCCTGGTTAAATTCACCCCAGGTCCCTGAGCATGGCCCAAACAAACACCAATGGTAGGAATTTGCCCCCTATGCCTGGCCTCCTTGGCCCGGCTAGAGGGCTGCTGTGGGTCAACACCAGTGTGAGCTGGGCCTGCAAAGCGGGTGGACAAACTACACCCCCCCTTCGCTCTTTGAATCTTTCCTCATCGCTCCCTCTCTGCCGCCCCTGTCCTGGCGCTGCTCCACCCTGAATGTTTCCCCTTGGCTGACACAGGCGGGTGCTGATGTCAGTGCACCCAGAGCTGGCTGTGAGAGCCCAGGGGCAGTCTCACCCCAGCTTACTGCTCTCCCTGGCCAAGAAGTTACCAGGCCAGCCCCTCAGCTGGTGGAAATCTGCATCTCTATTGCCTTCAATGGCCCTATGCCCATGAGACTCTGGTCCCAGCTGTGGCTGTATGGCTGGGGGTGAGTTACCAATACCCCCTGCAGGGCAGACATCTCTGGCACAGTGTGCGCTTGCCCCGCTGGATGAGAATGACTGTCACAGTGTCTCCTCCCCTCCCTATATCATCTCTTGCAGGTGACCAGCAAGCTCCAGGTGCTCTCCATCACCCTTTTTAAAGACCTGCTGGAGCTTGTAAGGGGGCCCAACCGGAGGCAGATGAAGGAGCATGTGCTCCAGAGCCTGGTCCCACTGCTCCTCCTTGTGCATGATGAGCGTCCCAACGTGTCCCAGGTGAGGCCACGGGTGGAGTCTGCGTCTGAGATAGTTACAGAGCGACCATTTGTTTGGGGGGGGGCAACATGTGACACCCCCCTTTAAAGGGTCTGGCCGGTAGAGGGCAGGTGCTCAGAGCTGTGACAATCAGGCACTCAAAATCACTTGAATGTTGAGTCCAGTAGTGCCATGACCATGGCACCCCACCCAACTGCTGAGTCTTCTCTGCATCCTCTGAGCTCAACACCCCCCTGCAGCCAGGCTGAGAGATTGGGTGGGGCGAGTGGTCGCCTCACCACTCCTACAGCCACTGGCCTCCGCACACTCCTGGCTGTGCTGGTGGGAAGAGCACAACCCTGGCCATATCCCTACCAGGAGCAGGGCTACTCAGCCTCCAGATGGTGCACAGGACCCAATGTGCCCTTAGCCAGCGGCCCGGACAGCCCGTACTAGCCATGACATGCCCAAGCCCCTCCCCCCCATGCCTCTGCACATGCTAGTGCTCATGGCCCCCATCACTTGGGACACAAATGCCACCAGCACTAATGAATTCACCCCATGAGGTGGGGAACTGAGGCGCAGCCTCAAAAATATTCAACCCCCATGGGCATTAGGCACCTAAATCCCTTTGCAGCCCTGGGCCTAAGCAACTTGCCTGAGTTCCTGCACAGAGAGCTGGGAATTGAGTCAGGTCTCCAGCCATTGCCTTAGCCACACCGCCGCCCTTCCGTGAGCAGCCAGGGCAGGGGCGTTCAGCACGCACGGCCTCCTGGCCTCCGGTAACTAGGCTAGTGGCTTCCAGCTCCCATAACTGTGTCCGGCTCACCCCGGCCCCTCTTGTTTTGCAGGTGTGTTGGGACACCCTCAGCAGTGCCGCCCAATTCCTGAGGTGGCACCAGCTCAGTGGCCTCATCCAGCACAAGGAAACCTGGCGAAGCTGTGACTGCCTGGTGAGGAGCCCTCTGGCCATTCACTGCACAGCCCTCGCTGGCAGAAGTGGAGAATCAGTGGATAGGGCACCCCCAATTGCCTGGCTCTGTGCCCACACTGAGCCCCAGCCCCGGGACCACACCTGGCCCTGGGTGTGGTCCCTCTGCGTGATCCTCCCAGCACAGGAAGGAGGGGAAA
Organism: Mauremys reevesii; assembly: GCF_016161935.1. NCBI lineage: Eukaryota > Metazoa > Chordata > Testudines > Geoemydidae > Mauremys > Mauremys reevesii. The sequence goes on along the minus strand of NC_052626.1, from coordinate 86,667,265 downwards.
AAACAGGACGTGCGCTCCACACACCTGCAAGCTGGCCTGTGGGACGGAAAGGCCTTTAATAATCTTGTGCTCCTTTGTTCTGGCTCCTAGGTGATCCACTACAAGGAGAGAGCTGATGACTTCCTGGGCCAGACCATGGCCTTCCTGCAGAACCCACAGACTCCAGTTAGGGAAGCAGCCATCAGGTTCCTAGGTAACCACAGAGCAGAGGGGTCCCTTTAGCAGAGGGGTTGGATCTGGTCCCAGGCTCTCCTCAGTCCCTGCCAGCAGCGAGAAGTGATCCCTGGGCTCCTGATTCCCTAATGAAGGCGAAGGGGTGTCAGAAACCCACAGGAGCAAGCTCACCCCAAACTGCCCTGATCGGCTGATGGGACCCCTCTAAGCCCACTGCTCCTCATGCAGTCCCCATTCTCCGCCCCCACCCCACCATGGGCTCTTGGTAGTGGACCTTCACGGCTCTGTGCTCTCCTTTGGCAACCAGCCCTGTAGCCATCTCTGGGGACTCGCCCTTTCCCCTGGGGATTCAGGAGCGTGTCCTGGCCAGTGAGGGGCGGGGGAAAGCCGCGGTGCTTGGAGGGTGACAGGCTCTTTAACACCCTTGCTGGGGCGGGGATGTGATGAGCTGTTTGTGTGTGTAGGGCTCACTGCCCGGAAGCTGGACCAGGGGAGCCAGGACAAGCTGGATGCCATCTGCGACAGTGAGTGGTCCCGCTTTGAGTACTGAGCACTAGGGGGATGAATGGCCCAGGGCTGCAGGGTGGGTTCAATCTCCGACGCCAGCAACGTGGTCACAGGCGAGAGCCACAAGGGGATGCAAAATGTCAATCCCCAACCCCCTGATCAGCTGCCCCCTCACCCTGTCGTGTCTGCTGGTTGGCATGTGCCCAGGCACTTAGCCCTGACCTCAGAGCTGTGGCCTGGTAGATCCCCAAACTGGGCCTGAGCTGGCTGGCCTTCGCAGATGATTGCCCCCCACAAACACAGCCAAAGTGGGGTGCTGCCTCCCCCCTTGCACTCACTAGCCCAGTGTTTGGAGCAGTCACCTCCACGTGGGACACCTGGGGTCAAGCCACTGCTCCAAATGAGGCTGAAGTGACGTCCAGTCACCTACCTCCCTGCTGCGTGTCCGGACTTCTGGGCAGCACAGGGCAGAGCAGCATCTCCACCACATTTGTTCGGGAAAAGGGAAGGGTGGGTGACATAGCTCAGACTCCTCACTCCCAGAGCAGATTCACAGCTGGGCCTCCCAACCGGAGCTAGAGAATGGCTGAGCTCCCTCCTCGGCATTTCCTGGAGGGCAGCAGAGCACCTGAAGTTAGGCGGCGCCTAACAATGCCCAAGCCCCTGTTGACTCTCCCCTCTCTAGGCCTAAGTGCCCATCTATGCATTGGGGAAGGGGAGGGTAAATACAGGCAGGGATGAGGCTCTCAGATACTGCAGGGAGGAGGCAGTCCTAGAAATAGTGAGTGAATGGGGTTCATTGGGACTTCTTGCCTGTGTCTGGAGGCTCCCCAGCTGTGGAGGCGGCGGGGATGTTTAGTGAGGGTTGCTGGTTGTTCCCGCTAGTCCCCTGCCTCCTGCCACCTGGCCTGCTGCCTCCTTGTTGTGGGCCGAGAGGTACAGAGCTGGCTTGGCCTGCCGGGGCTCTCCAGAGTGCCATGGCTCTGACCTCCATTTCCTTCCTTTCAATCTTAGACCTCAAAGGCTTGCAGCAGGACAGCAAGTCCTCAGTCCGATGCCTGGCTTCTCAGACCATCTTCATCCTGGAGGCCTTCAAGAACCAGCCTCCAGCCTGCTGCAGCCTATGGACATTGGTCCATAGGATAAGAACAACGTGCACTGCGGAGAGCCAGCTCATTGAAGCTGCCCAGCTGCCCTAGGTCTGGGAAAAGCCAGCCTCCCTTCTCTGGGGGCTTGGTGCATCAGAGCCCACCTGGAGCAAGGTGGAACACATGGCTTCTTCCCAACTGGCTGCCTGCCCTGCCCAGCCATGTGAGTAGTTAACTGCTCGATAGCTTTCATCATCATGTACTTTTGGACAGGTTTCCATGCACCGTGTTGCATTTACATCCTGCCCTCCGTCCCCATTTCCAGTCGTGTACGTTTTTGATGCCGTCGGCCATTTTGAAAATTTATTTTGTATTATTTTTCTGTGTTTGGCCGGGGGAAGGTTGTGTGCTTGTGTTTTGACATATTTAGAGAAAAAGTACGAATGAGTAGAAAGAGAGGCTGTAAAGGGTTTGCAGTCCCCCCCCCCAGGCCCCACCGTCCGTCCATCTGGGTGGGAGACCACACCCCTTGCTATGATACTTCCGGGTACGGTGGTTCAGGGGAAAATTAGCTCAGTGTTAATGGCTCTAGCCTGCAGTCAGGCCAAGTAACGGTAGAGAGTCTGTTTGCCCGGTGCCCTCAATCAGGGCAGGGCATCAGTCGAGAAGGGGATCTGGCCTACAGTCAGGCAGGCAGAGCAGCAGGAGGTCCATTTGCCTGGCCCTTGATCAGGGTAGGGCAGCAGTCAAGTAGGGGGGCTCTGGCCTACAGTCCGGCAAAGCTGTCGCAGTCTAGGGGAGGTTAGCTCTCTGGTGGGAATGTCAGGACAACCATCTGGCATCTGGATTCAGGTGGGTGCCAGACCAATTCAGGCCTCCTGACAACCAGGGGGGAGGCTGCCACTCCTGACGTTGAGGTGGTAGGGGCAGAGGAACTCAGGTCCTCCCATTCCACTGCATCCCAGCCCAGGACCCTAACAGCAGTGGAGTTGTCTGCCACTGGGTCAGTGGGGAAAGTCCAGCCGCCACACGCTGGCTGGCTTGTAGTCAATAACACAGCCAAACCTAATTCTGCTTCCCTTGGCTCCATCCGACACACCCATTCCGTGTGTACATGGGTTCCAGGGTTGTTGTTAACCGCTGAGATAGACAGCTAGTGGCAGCCCCCAGCTCCTCGGAGATCCTGGCATCTGGCAGCTTTGTCAGCACCTCTGGGTCTCTGTCAGGAGAGCGGTCTCCGTTAGGTCTGGGCTCATAGCGGGAAGAGGCGTCCTGCTCCTCAGGCAGCCCTCCCCGACTGAGCTGGAGGACCAGCCTTTTATAGTTCCGCTTCCTGTCCCACCCCTCTGCTTCCAGCGGGAAGGCCATGCAAGTCCCCGTTCTACCCACCAGGGGGGCGTTCACGGATCCCTCCCTGTCTGTCAGGACAGGAGACTATGCCATCTCGCTACAGAGGCCTTAAAGAAAAGGAGTTTTAAAAAAGAAAGATTGCTTAGGCTTAGAGGAAAAAAGGAAAGAAAGGTTATCTTAAATAGAAGAAAGAGGGGAAACTAGAAAGCAACAAGAGAGAGGAGTTTGTAAGAACGTGGTAAAGGTTATTTTTGTTGGGACTAAAAATTATAAGAGTAAAAATTGAACTCAATTTAAAAAACCAAAGGCTAATTAAATAGAATAGGAAATATAAAGGAAGGTTGAGAAGGTCGGGTGAAAGAACTCACCTGGCAGAATAATCGTCAACCGAGCAGCACAGCTTCCGCTGCAAACTCTGCTCTCCCATTCTTGCATCAGTAGCAAATTTCTCCATGTTGTCAGTGCTGGGCTCCACTGAAAGCTACAGAAGGAAACCATTTCCCGCCTTTTATCAGCCATCTTGAACCGAACAGCTCTCCTACGTTTCATGCCATTTTTCCAGGATTACCCATGCAGGCACCATAGCGCGGCAAGTATGTAGCCCACTCAGATCTCTGCTGCAGTCTTGACCATTGTAAATGCCTCACGCATTATCCAGCAGTATGTGAAGTTTCTGCAAAAATGGGCGAGGAAGCGACGACAGAGCGATTACTGTACTGATGAGGACATGGACACCTCTGTTCCTAGAAGCACAGCATGCAGCGATTGGGAGATCATGGTGGTGTTGGGCCAGGTTCATGCCGTGGAATGCCAATTTTGGGCCCAGGAAACAAGCACAGACTGGTGGGACCACATAGTTTTGCAGATCTGGGATGATTCCCAGTGGCTGCGAAACTTTCGTATGCGTAGGGCCACTTTCAGGGAACTTTGTGACTTGCTGTTCCCTGCCCTGAAGCACAGACAGCAAAATGAGAGCAGCCCTCACAGTTGAGAAGTGCGTGGCCATAGCACTGTGGAAGCTTGCAATGCCCAACAGCTACCAGTCAGTCAGGAATCAGTTTGGAGTGGGCAAATCTACCATAGGGGCTGCTGTGCTGCAAGTAGCCAATGCAATCATTGACCAGTTGCTATCAAGGGTAGTGACTTTGGAAAATGTGCAGACCATTGTGGATGGCTTTAATGCGCTGGGGTTCCCTAACTGCAGTGGGGCGATAGACAGAGCATATCCCTATCTTGGCCCGGCACACCGGGCGGCCAATATGTAAACTGTAAGGGGTACGTTTCCATGGTGCTGCAAGCACTGGTGGATCACAAAGGACATTTCACTGACATCAAGGTGGGATAGCCGGGAAAGTGCATGACACTCGCAACTTCAGGAACTCTGGTCTGTTGGAACAGCTGCAGGAAGGACTTACTTCCCAGACAAGAAAATTACTGTTGGGGATGTGGAAATGCCTATAGTTATCCTGGGGGACCCAGCCTACCCCTTAATGCCATGGCTCATGAAGTCGTACACAGGCACCCTGGACAGTAGTAAGGAGCAGTTCAACTATAGGCTAAGCAAATGCAGGATGGTGGTCGAATGTGCTTTTGGACGTTTGAAAGAGCGCTGGCGCAGTTTACTGACTTGGTTAGATCTCAGCACAACCAATACTCAATTGTAATTGCTGTTTGTTGTGTGCTCCACAATATCTGTGAGAGTAAGGGGAGACGTTTATGGCGGAATGGGAGGTTGAGGCAACTTGCCTGGTGGCCAATTTCGCACAGCCAGAGAACAAGGCGATTAGAAGAGTGCAGCAGGGTGTGCTGTGCATCAGAGAAGCTTTGAAAGACAGTTTCATGATTGGCCAGGGTACAGTGTGACACTTGTGTTTGTTTATCTTGAAGTTACCCGCCCCCTATATATATGAAAGGAAATAAAGTCACAATTGTTTAAAAACCATTCTTTAGTATTCATTGCACAACACATGGAGAGAAATCAGAAGGTAAATGGGGGGAGGAGGGGTTGGGTTATGGGGGTGGAGAAGAAGGGAAGGAGAAGTCCAGAAACCAAATCAAAAGTTCACATATGCCAACTTTCTGCTGCTTGGGTGAGCCTCTGGGGTTGAGTGTGTGAGTCCCCTTAGACCTCCCCCGTCGTGTTCTTGGGCGTCTGGGTGAGGAGGCTATGGAACTTGGGGAGGAGGGAGGGCAGTTATACAGGGGAAGCAGCGGCAATCTGTGATCTTTCTGCCTTTCCTGCATTAGATCCACCATACAGGGCAGCATGTCAGTTTGCTCCCCCATGAGCTCGACCATAGTGTCCTGCCTGCTCTCATCGCGCGCGTCCCTCCTCTCTTCGTGTTCCTGTAATGCATTACGTGACTGCGCAATTGTTTACCACCACGCATTCAGCGGGGCCCTATCAGCGCTGGAGGACTGCATGAGCTTGGCGAATATGTCGTCCCGAGTTCCTTTTTTCTGCCTTCTAATCTGGACCAGCCTCTTGGATGGAGTAGATTGGGGCTGCGTTGAAACATTTGCACCTGCAGGAGGAGAAAAAAGAAGAGTAGTATTTTAAAAGATACATTTCAGAGAACAAAGGACACACTGTTTCTCAGTGAAACAGGCAATTCATAGTACACAGCACATCACACACAGCCGGGCAACAGAATTCAGCTTGCAGCCAGCCATGGTAAGCCCTAGGGGCACACGGGGTTCTGTTTCTTCCGCATTCATTTCAATACTTTCAAACTGCTGGGCCCCCTTTCTCATAGCAAGCAATGCCTGGTAGGTTTGCAGTATAAAAGGAGGTCCTGCAGGCTCTCTGGGATGATTGCTTCACACAACACACACACACAGACTTGCACCCACTGCGTGGCTCCGATGAGGCTCTGAGCAGGGATGAGCCCTTTAAACTAAACGCAAACAGCCCAACGTGGCTGTGTTTTACCAAACCCCCACCCCGCCACCGCAACTCTCCGATCTCGCTCACGCGCAAGAAGTACCTTCGCCAGGATCATGGAAGTGGGGGTGGGGCTATTGGCTCCTGCATTAAGAATAGTTCCTGACTAGGGATGAAAATGGATTCCCCACTTACCGCCTGTGCACTGTCCTCCTCCTCCTCCTCTTCGTCCTCCAATAACTCATCCTCCTCGCTCCGTTCAACTTCCTCCTTGGAGATATCCACGGACAGTGGTGGGGTAGTGGTGTCGTCACCCCCATAACTGCATGCAGCTCACGGTAGAAGCGGCATGTATGCGGCTGTGACCCACAGCGCCCATTTGCCTCCCTGGCATTTTGGTACGCTTGCCTGAGCTCCCTGATTTTTGTACAACACTGCTCTGTGTCCCTGGAGTAGCCTCTTTCCGTCATGGCCCTGGAGACTTTAGCGTACGTATTTGCGTTCTTTTCTTTTTAACGTAGTTCTGCCATAACAGATTTTTCTCCCCAACATTCGATGAAATCCAGTACCTCCCATTCGGACCATTCTGGAGCTCATCTGCGAATCCGGGACTGCGTGGTCTCTTGTGATGGTGCTCTCTGCATGATTGCCTATGATAGTGGACTGTGCTGCTGGTCACCTGTGCTGCTGGTGACCAAACAGGAAATGAAATTCAAAAGTTCCTGGGGCTTTTCCTACCCACCTGGCTAGTGCATCAGAGTTGAGAGTGTTGTCCACAGCAGTCACAAGGAAACATTCTGGGATACTTCCTGGAAGCCAATAACTTCGAATTGCATCCACACTACTTTTAATCCAGGATTGCGATCTCGATTTAAGCGCTACTCTACTTGCCGAGGTGGAGTACAGAAATTGGATTAAAGAGCCCTTTAAATCGAAGAAACCAGTTTGGTCATGTGGAAGGAATGATTTTTTTTCTCCAAATTAACTCGGCTAATTCCGAAATAAATGAGTAGTGTAGACCAGGCTTGAGAGAGGGAGAGTATAGAAAACAGCAAGAGATCGTTTTTGGTTAGTGAGAGAAGGACAGTATAGAAAGCTGCAGGGAGGGGACACGGGGGAAGAGAGAACTTACCCTTGTGGCTGCCTCTGGGAAAAGAGGCTCACAGCCGCCAGCATGGTTATCTCCGCCTCTCGGGCGGACCAATCAGAAACTGTTCTACAGCTGCGTCATAGAATTAATTTCTCTGAACCAAACCTATCAATCCAAGATTTTTAAACAATAGCCCTCTCCCTCCCCTCCCCTCACTACCCACCCCCTTTAACTGCCTTATTCTTATCTAAAAAAACAGGCCCAAAGTATCTTTCCTGAGATGAGAGAGAGAGAGATGTGGTGTATGGAGATAGATAGATAGATAGATAGCCCTATTGGCTTTACGCCCTTTTACATTTTATGTGATTTTTCTCTAATCTCAGCTCCTTGAACTTTTTCATGGTCCAAAGCGAACAACAACCCTGGAACCCATGCACACATGGAATTGGCGTGTAGGAAGGAGCCCAGGGAAGCTGAACTGGGTTCAGATGTGTTATTGACTACAAGCCAGCCAGCGTGTTATGGTTGGACTTTCCCTGCTGACCCAGTGGCGGACCACTCCACCGCTGTTAGGGCCCTGAGCTGGGACGCAGTGGAACGAGAGGGCCTGGGTTCCTCTAACCCTACCACTCCAACGTCAGGAGCAGCAGCCTCCCCACCTGGTTGTCAGGAGGCCTGAATTGGTCTGGCACCCGCCTGAATCCGGATGCCAGACGGTTGTGCTGACTCTCCCACCAGAGAGCTAACCTCTCCTGGACTGTGACAGCTCTGCTGGACTGTAGGCCAGAGCCCCCCTACTTGACTGCTGCCCTACCCTGATCAAGGGCCAGGCAAATGGACCTCCTGCTGCTCTGCCTGCCTGACTGTAGGCCAGAGCCCTTTCTTGATTGACGCCCTGCCCTGATTGAGGGCCCCGGGCAAACAGACTCTCTACCGTTACTTGGTCTGACTGCAGGCTAGAGCCATTAACACTGAGCTAATTGTCCCCTGAACCAAGGTACCCCCGGAAGTATCGTAGCGAGGGGCATGGTCAAAGGGGCTGACGGTGCCAGAAATGGGGATGGGGTGTGGAAACCTGCCAAAAACTGTATGGTGATGAAAGCTATCAAATGGTTAACTACTTTGTAACGGGCCGGTGTGGCTCCCCTCCTCCCCTGGGAGGGTTGAGCCCCGGACACCGGAAGGGGCGGGGCTACAGAACAGTGAGCCCGCCCCTCAGAGGGTCAGGCGGTGACCCAGAAGTATAAAAGCTGGCCATCCGAGCTCAGTCAGAGCCCAGGCACCGCTGGGAGCAGACCTGCCCGAGGGAGCTCGTGACTGGGAAGCCACTGGGGCCCAGAGCAGTTGCCCGGACTGGCCGGAGCTTCCCCTCACTCGCTACCGGGAGGACCCGCCAGAGATTCCCCGTGCCACCTACGACGAGGAGCCACCGGAGACTTCCCCTCTCCACTGTTGTTACCCCGAGGAACCACCGGAGCAGCACTGGCCGGACTTCCCCGAGGAACTGCCGGATCTACCCCCCACCCGGGCTGCGAGGAGCCCATGCTGTGGGACTTCCCAGGAGTGGACGCCGCGGACCAGGTAGGCCCAGAGGGGGAAATTGGAAGTGGCCCGGGGGCAGCCGACCCTAGTCAGGCTGCAGATCAACCCATACCCATGTCAGTGTGTTGCGGTCAGGATCCCCACTGACCGTCAGCCGTGGTAGCCGCTGCCTAGGACCCCGGGCCGGGACGCAGTGGAGTGAATGGGCCTGCGTCCCCACTGCCACCCCACTGATGGGTGGCAGTTTTCCCCCTCACCTAAAGTGACCATACGTACTGGTTTTACCAGTACAGTACTGGTTTTTTGGACAGTGGTCTGGTTAGTCGTGAGATGTAACCAGTACAGTTTAGGACTACAAAATCAAAAATTATTAATTTATCAAAAGATTGAGTACATCAAATCAATCCTTGATAAACCAGCCTAAATCAATTTTATTAATTTATCCTAGTTTTAGTTTTATTTTACATGACGGTTCTTGTCGTTGGATCTTGGCAATACTCAGCATTCAGCACACGCACTCTCACTATATTGTGGCCGCGGCGACTCTTTGATAATACTCCCGCGCATTACATACAGCCCAACCGTGGGAACTCGATGATGATGTCATCACACAGAGCCCGCCAAAATCGACCAATTCGGTGTTAGCTTCGGACTATAAAAGGCCCTCCGCAGCACAAGACAGGCACCAGTGATCTGGCATCTTCGGACCGTGACACTGGCCCTCAGAGCTCCGCGCTCTCTCGGTTACTCGAGCTTTTCACTCCGCCGTTTTCACGGCGCACCTCGCTGCTTCGCCAGGACCCGATGACTTCGCCCCTTTGGACCAGGACCGGCGTCTTCGCCCCCCTCGATCCTGGACCGGTGACTTCACCCCCTCGGACCAAGACCGACATCCGACGAAGTTTGTAATAATTGTTTATTTTTGGACACCCATGGCGCCAAAACGACGAAAGTGCGTCTTCAATGACAAGTTAAAATCGAAATATACATTCATCAAAGCAAGTACTAATAATGACAATAGTGAGGTGGAATGTGTAAAATGCAGAAGTATATTTTCTATTGCAAACAGTGGAAAAACCGACATTGAAAACCACATACAAACAGTCAAACATAAACGGGCCGTGTCTGCAGCAATTGCAAGTACGAGTGTGACATCATATTTTAAGAAAAAAACAATTTGAAGATGCTGAAAGAAAACTAGCTGCAGCTGAAGGTTTATGGGCGTACCACACAGTAATGCATAATCACTCATTCCGATCAATGGATTGTACCTGCAAACTGATTAAAACATGTTTTGATGCCAGGTTTACATGTTCTAGAACAAAATGCGAGGCAATAGTTACCGATGTGCTGGTGCCTTATGCGAAACAGTTATTGGAAGAGGATTTAGATGCTGCAAATTTTATTTCTATTTATTTGGATGCATCAAACCACAAGGAAGTAAAGTTGATTCCCATAATAAGAAGATATTTTTCATACCAGTCTGGAATACACGTCAATTTTGGAAGTAAGAGATTTGCCAGGCGAAACATCTGACATAGTTACTGATTATATTTTGGAAGTGTTAAAAAAGTATCGTTTAGATACCAAGGTACTTGGATTTTGTGCTGACAACACCAATACTAACTTTGAAGGAATGCGAAGAAGTGGGAAAAATAACATTTTTACCAAGCTGAAATCAAATTTGGGTGGAAGAGAGCTTGTGGGAATTGGTTGTGCCGCTCATATTTTGAACAATGCTATACAAACTACAGGCGACTGTGTACCAATTGATGTGCAAACTTTCATCACCAAGTTTTATTCATACTTTTATATATATACAGTGCGCGTTAATGAATTGAAAGAATTTTGTGAATTCGTGGACATCGAATATAAGAAAGTCTTGGGATACAGTGTCACATGATGGTTGGCGTTACGACCCGCGATTGAGCGCGTCCTACAAATATATCCTGCCCATAAATCATATTTTGCCTCAAATGAGAAGAGCCCCACAATTATCACAAATTATTTTGATAATTCAGAGACAGAGTCTTGGCTTTACTTTTTGCATAACGTGTCATCAATGTTCCACAATGCTATTTTGAAAATAGAAGGACAGGAGATTTCTATTATAGAAACTAGCAATATTTACAGTGACTTAAAAACAAAATTAGCTGACAGAAAAGCCAACATTTTCTTACCGTTACAGGTGCGGCAAAATTTGAAGCAGCTTGAGGAAGAAGTCATATTAAAACCTGCTATTTTCAAAGAAAAAGTGGTAGAATTTTATGACACATGTATTCAATATCTAGAGGAATGGGAAGGACCTATTAAGCATACCGAAAAATTCAATTGGGTTTTGTTAAACACTAAACTCACCCATGACAACATTCAAGTTTGCAGTGATTACATTCTTCAGTATTTTTCTGAAATCAATTTAGTAGAAGATGAACTGTTTGATGAAACCTGCTTTGTCCCGCGCTACATTACAGATGAAAAAATTACTCACTGGAGACAAAATTCTGTACCACTATCGAACAGATGGATTGAAATATTCAAAGCCTTCAGTGAAAATGATGTTTCCTACAAAAATATTGGCAAATTGGTAGAATATTGTCTCTGTTTACCAGGAACCAATGCACCTGCCGAACGTCTTTTTTCTTAGATGAACAATATCTGGTCCAGTGATAACACTCAAGTACATGTTGAAACTTTGAAATGTTTGCTAATTACTAAATATAATTTTAACCAAACTTGCATGGAATTTTATAAAAACATCCAGGAAAACAAATTATTATTAAAATCAATCCACTCTTCACAAAAATATAAGAAGCAAAATTAGGAATGTAGATTAAGTACTTTTGTACCATTTTTTATTAAAACCATTTTGTTTTACTGCTACACTTGTTTCTTTATTACTTGGATCCCAAAATCCTAAGTATACAATTATGTACTAATCTACCCATATCAAATATTTTTTTCGCAAAATTACTTTCATAATATATAATATAAATAAAAGAAGTACATTTTATTGTATTCTTTCACTTAAAGAAAAAAAAAGATAAGCATACTCCGCAATATTTTTTCAATTTATATTCTACGACAGCGACTATTACTCATGCTGGCTGAGCTATTTTAAATGTCCTGGTTTTAAATTTGAAAAAAATGGTCACCTTATTTTAAGATGACTGTACTTTTAATATATCACTTCATTTTAACAAATACAGTGGATATATTTTGTAAGATTAATGAAAACTGAGTAATAGGAGACCTCAGCTATTTCCTGTTTAAGTTTTTCTGAGAAGTAGGGCCAAACTTTTTTTTGTAAAATATATATTTAAGTTAGCTGAGTGAGAATTAGCAAGATTCTGCCATGGAAACTAATACATTTATAGCTAAAATGATATTGAGGAGGATGAAATACAGTGCCTCATTCCAATGGCCAGTTACATAGTTGGAGATGACATGTTAAATTTCTTGCTTGATAGTTTTCTTTGTTAGCAGATTCTCTCTGAATTCATTACTTATGGGCTAATGCCCCCCACCTGTGGAATTTGGAGGCAGTCCAATGTTGTTGCTGGAGCCTCCAGGACTAAGCTCTGCCCTTCAGCTCAGGTCACCAAAAGAGAGAGTTTTTCCACATCTGTAGAAACTCTCCAGCAACCAATTATTAGCATTACGACAACTAGATAAAACATATAAGGTTAATTTAAACACAATATTTGTCTGTCTGCCTTTAGAGAACATTTTTTATTTGAATTCTTGTTATTTATAAAAGATTGCCAAGGTGGGTTGAATTTGGAGACACTGTTAAACAGAACATTATTAGGTAATAAGTTTTATTCTGTTGCACAGTTTCTCTCCTCATTCATTACTCATGGGAAGTAACAAGCAGTGAATCCCAAAAGTTAGGAGGGAAAGAATAAGCAGAATTTTATTATTACAGTAGAATAATAGGCAGGACTGGAAGTTCCCCTCATATAAAGCAAGAGCTTTGTAAACCTAAAGAATTAAGTGGGAACCAGCCCAGGAGCACTTTTGTACCAAAGGATGACTTTTCAGATTTTCCTCAAAATTTACTTTGCAGATCTTTCTCAAACGAGGCTCAGACACTTTCCCACAGTGTCTCCAGCAATTTCTGTTAATACCTTTTCAGACACCTAGCATGCCAATTGATGCAGGACTTTTACATCTTGCCTGCAGCAACTTAAGGTCTTACCCTTTGGATAGAATGAGATGAACAGTCACTGGTATATGTACTCCATATGCTTGCTTTACACTCTAGGCATGGCCCTTTATATCAGTTTTCCAAGTATAAAATAATGGGATAATGATTTCCCATGGAGTGTGGAAAGAAGAATTGAACTGAAAGGTTTCTGGATCTATAACAGGTTCCTCGTAACAAAAGCAGTGTGATTCTTGTATGCATATGGTAACTAAATTCCAAAACTTGCCTTTTGGAAGTAATGATGACTAGAAAGGCCAGCCATATGCTTGTCCAGTTTGTCATTATGATTAAACTTGGCACCCGATACTCAAATGAAGGATGTGATGTGCTTAACTACAAAATGCTGCTATGGCTGGTACCTATGTTTCTACAGGGCTTGGTTGAGGGATCCAACCAAACCTCCTGAAAAGACTCATGTTGCTGAGATACAAATAATCCCAAAGGCCTGGTTATCACAGTAGCAGCTTGAGGTCAGGGCCCATTGTGCTGGGCATTGCACAAACAGAGGCAGTCTCTGCTCCAAATAACTTTCTGGTTCCCTTCACATCAGAAACAGTCAATACTGAACTACACTCCCTTTTCCAATGTCCAGGCTATGAATTGTAAGTGGTGACAGTCTGAATGAAAGAGTCTCTGCTTCTAGAGGTCTGCTGCTTTCTGCAGGTATAATATGGGGTGTCCTTTGCTATCTAGCATGTCCAAAGTATTTGAGCCAGGAGAAGTACTTTAATGATACAAAAAAAAAAAAAGAAAAGGTATCCTTTATGGGAGTTGTCTTGAAATGCAGCAGATTCTTCTCTGCCCAGAACATTATTTCCGTTGCCGCAGATAAGCATTAGTCTTTGGTTACTCTATAATTTTGGAAGGGATATAAAACACTCATACCTCAGTCATAAGGCAGCTGCTAACAGGAAGTAGGAATCTTCCTCTGAGTACAATAATTGCTCACCATGTGGTTTCCTGCACCTTTCCACTGATGCAACTGATACTAGTCACTGTCATAGATAGGATACTGGAACTGATGGACCACTGGTCTAATTCAATATGCTCATATGGCCATGTTTGTGAGGGTTTTTTTGTTTGTTTTATAAAAAGACACCCTCCCAGTGGTGTCAAAACAAACAGAAAGCATGTGTACTAAAAGATTGAAAAAAAAAATCCACATATGCTTGCTTCCATAGTGAGTATGCAAGGGTCTAAAATGATAGTTTGGTTGGCTTTCAGCATTTTAACTTTACCTGACCACAAAGGGGTATTGGATGTTACCGGAGAATACCTCTAATTTTGCACTGTATCAAGTGCATGATGCTATGTCCTCAGAAGGAATTTCAGCAGGTGCATTTTGAGAAACCCATTCCTAGCCCTTGGAAATAACTGGCTACTTGTAACCTCTCAGGAAATTGATGCAATTTAACATTATGAGAAATTACAGGTAGAGCCATGTGTATTTTGATCTCTGCACTGGGATCAAAAGTTCCTCTTGGTTTTGAAGAGCTGTTGATTATGAATCCTTTCCAGCAGCTGTTCAAGGTGTGTCTCTTGAGACAGGGTACTGTTTGGCGTTGTCTATGCATGGGTATAGGTGCATAACATGCAATCTGGGCCTTGTTCTGACTCCCTAAACACCAGCCACTTAAGATTCTGGGTGCAGAGGGTGAATCAGAAGGAAAAGTCATGCACACGAATTGTGACTTTTCATACACAAAATGGTCTGTTTCCTAATGAGGATACTGTTGGTGTGGATAACAACATTTTTTTGGAAGCTCCTGCTCCAGATTTTCCCCTCAACCCAAGGTAACAGTCCCTTCTTGGATACCCTTGGTGTTGGTGGCAACCAGCCAATTTGTATTATTTTGTAAGATGGGAAACTGAGTCAAGTCCACCCAATTTTGTCTTAAATCAATTTTCACCTTTAAGTTTTCAGACAGAATTGTCACTTGGTTTCTGACAATAAACAGAAAAGATTAACTTTGGGGGAGGGGGAAAATTACCAAGTTCCAGGGCACCAGGACGCTCTCCTGCAATTCATGAGGATTGTCTCCATCTCATTTGTTTAGTTTTTTGTCCGGTATTTCTCTAACTGCCCCTCCCCTCTTCTCATTTGGTTCTTATATATTTCCATGTTACATATTCATTAGCTTTCCTTCAATCAAACACCAAGCATGTATTGGAATAACTTTTACAGTACAAATGTGCAAGCTTCACCTTCTTCTGTTTGCAGTCACCACAGGTGGTAGATATAGGAGTTAGCTCTTGGCCCATCTTTTGCACCCTTCTGGCACTGTGGACCCTGTCTCTCTTTGTGACTCAGTCATCCAGCCAGGTCACTATATAGTCCCCTCAGTCTGGGGTAACAAAGTTCCACTGGACAAACTATCCATATGCAGTTTCAGGCAGTCTTCCATTCAAAGTCTAGGTCCAGTGTTACTATCCCAGTGGCTGGTAGGGGAACCTGGGCCCACTCGCTACTAAGGGGTCCAACCCAGGGACTCTAAAATGGGCAATCCTTGTCTGCTCAGTCTCAGACCCTGTTGCTGTTTCCCTGAATTCCTTCCAATTCCATCTCTCCTTGCTTGTGTCTGGATTTACCACTGAGGACTCCTCTGCTCCCTGTGGTTACTTCACCCTTCTCAGCCTCTTGCCTGACTCCCCTGTCCAGGACAGGACTCTGGGGTTTAGTAATCCCTGTGGATTGCCTCCTTGTCCCTTACCAACTCCCTCTCTCTTGAGGTAGTGACTTTTTTTTGAAGTTCCCCCTCCCACCCAACATTTTATGGCACAGCAGCTTCAGCATGTAAGGCTATGACTGCCATCTAAGCAAAAACAAAAAATCTCCTTAAAAACGTGAAGTCATGCTTTTTTAATGCTACTCCCCTTTCCCGGTACTCACACCAATCCTTTCAGACTATGTTTTTTCACCTTAAAGCATCTTAGCTCTTCATAAAGAATCTGTGTAATTGTCCCTGCATTGCCACAGCAGATGCTCAACTATTTCTTGGACTTTCCATGTGTCACACAACCCATTTGTGTGCTTGTTTAGGAAATATAATTACCATTCAGGTCACTGACCTGCCAGCATGCTAAATATAGTTACTTCACTTCCATCATAGCTATTATGTATACCATTATCCTCATGTTTAGGACTATTTCATAGAAACTTTGGTCTTTTCCCCCCCTCTGGTCCATAGTTCTTGCCATTCCTTCTTAAGTTCTCTCTTGAAAACTTTTGAAGTTCTGTTTACTCAGAGGGATCTTTATAATCAACCTCCAATTTTAGCTGCTTTATCAGCCATTTCATTGCCCAGGATCCCAACATGTGCAGAATCCACACTATTACTATCTCTGTAGTTAAGAGCAATATTAAAACATTCCTGCTTTCTGAGGCTCCCTTTCTAATTGCCATTATAGCTGATAAAGAGAGTCAGATAAGGTAACAGTCATAGTTGGGCACACATCCCTTATTTAAGTCAGTGCCAAGAGTATGCTCATCAAGTCAGACTGAATTGGATGGTCTCAGATCTCTTAATTCCAATTTCAGGGATATAAAAGGCCATTCCCACTCTACCTGTGTTATCTCAAAGATCATCAGCATAGATTTGGCAATACTGGCACTATTTGCTACGTATAAAAACTCATAGTTCTATTTGACAGTCCTACTCTTCCCTTTGTTTTACCGTACAAGTCCAAATCCACAACTGGAGATACAATGATCCAGCTATAGTTTGATTTCCCATGAATAAAGATTTTAGTTTCTTTCAGATCTTCCTTTTCACACTCTTTGACCCTGTTAGAATGTAGGAGTTCTTGTCTACCTAATTCCCAACAGTCCTCACATATTCTTTAGGGCTCTTATCTTCATAATTTCCATTAACCTTAGCCCAAGAGGTTAAATCTAACAATTTCATCCTTAAATTTATAGGTATTTCTCCAGTTGCTACCAGCAGCACACACAATGGAGTCATAATACTCACACCACAAGCTTGGTCTTGGATTGGCTCCATTTTTGTTAGTGTTGATTCAGAAGCTGTGTAAAAGGCTTCGTATCCATAATCTAACTGGTCTTAATGCCCTGTCAGCATAAATGTGTTCTTATCTGTACCCCAATTTTTCCCAGCAATACTTTTAAGCAGATTCCTCCCATCTTTGCATTTAGTCTTGATATAATCTATTGATCCTCCCAATTTACTTTAATTCAACATTGTAAATTTTTTAACTTTCTTAGGAGTTCTGTATATCTACACAGAAAAAAAATACATTCCATTCTTCCCCAATCTTCCCTTTGTGTAGATCATTCCCTTTGGATTAACAATTCTGAAATCCACGAGTGCCTCATTGGTTCTCTCCACAGCTATCTTAAGTCTTCTATGTTTGCCCCATATAGCACAGTCCACAAACAGAGTAATACTTGCTCCTGCCCTTATACTCTGGAGGAGATCATTCATTAGAATGTTAAACAAGGTTGGGTAGCTAACACTCCCCTGTAGAGTGCCATTAGTAAGTTTATAAATATTCAACAAGGCCATCCCCACTTTGACTTGTGTGGTTCTATCACTTCTCATTCACCAGAACATTCTTCCTCTTATTCTAATTGTGGCTAGTTTATACAGCAGCCTTCATTCCATAGCATGTCATGTGCTTTTTCAATGTCCAAAAAGACAGCTATCAAACTCTGTTCCTCATAGGTTTTGTACGTATGATTAGAAACAGAAAATATGATCAACTGTGCATCTTCCTTTCCCAACACCACTTTGTGCAGTTTATATTTTTGTAAGTATGCTACTAATCTCATTTATCACTCTTTTCATAATTTTGCCCATAAATGATGAAAACAATAGATCTATATGCATTAGGTCCTGTGTGTAATTTGCCAGGTTTTCCTATCATATTAACCACTGCTTGCTTCCATTCTGCTGGTACTATTCCTTTTCCCCATATATTTTTATTAAAAAATTTAATCTCCAACTCCCTTTCAGCAGGTGCTTAAGCGCATTACATATGCTATATTTAACTGGCTATATTTTTACTTTTGTCTATAGCTTTTGAGTTCCTGTATGTTGAAATTATCATTCATTATGTCATCCTTATATTCTACCCAGCCATGTAAGAGCTCACAGATTTCTTCAGCAAATATTTTTTGGTCACTAAACTCTATTTATATCACTGATGACTTTTTGGAACTCTTTTGCCAAAATATTTGCTTTTCCTAAGTTAGAACTTTCAACTTTATCATTTGCTATAAGACCAGGTATAACTTATATATATTATATATATTCTCTCTCTCTCTGAAACCTTGGAATCGGTTCATTTTCCCCCACAGTACTTTCTCAAAGTCTTTCTCTGCCTTTTTAATTTTATGCTACTACTTTACATCCTTTATAGTTCATTAAGTCTTCGACATTTATTGTACTTTTTGCTTGTTTGTATGCCTTATTCCTATATTTAATTGTGGCTTTACAACCTTCATTCCACTAAGGAACTGGATTTCTGAGTTTGTGACAATTCAACATCTTGCATATAGCTAGGTTGGTGGCTGCTATATCTCCTTTTATTATATCATGAAATTCCTCTATATTATCATTTATACAATTGATACTTAGATATTCAGCACACTTATTCTTAAAGAGTCCCCAATTTGTTTTAAGGCTCCAGTGTTTTAAACATTACCTGGGCCTTGATATGTAATTAGCATAGGGAAGTGATTGCTTCCCATTCCACCTTCTTTGTAGATTTCCCAGCTGCATTTACTTGCTATATTGCTTGTTGCAATTCCTAGATCTAAACATGAAAAGGTTCCACCCACTGAATTAAACCGAGTAGGTTCTCCAGTATAGAGCAATACCACGTTGTGCATGTCAATAACCTGCTCCAAGCGTTTGCCATTATAATTAGTTTTCCTGCTTCCCCCTAATCATTATGGTTATTAAGGTCTCCAAAAATATAATATATGGATCTTTAATGCCCTTAACTAACTCTTGCAATTCTAGATTAACATGTTTACAACTTATGTTTATATGAATCTGTCTAGTTTACATGTTACTCTTCAGAGGACTCTCAACAGCATTGTACTCTAAACTTAAATTTTGTACATGTCAATGTAACCAAGACCTTCCTTTATAAATACAGCTCCCACCCCCCATTATTTCTCTCTGTCACATCTGATTACATCATATCCCAAGAATCTAAACAACTATGTTTCTTGTACACATCATGTCAGGTTTGTTTTCCTATTTTAAAATAAGTGTTCTTTAACTCCTGACCATGTGTTAAATTATGTGCATTCCAGCTAAAGACTGTTAGAAGCCTGTTGTTTAAACTACATTACTACATTCATTTAAAATTTCATGAATGTGGTCTAGTGAGAGATTGCCTATACGCAGCAGAAAATTTTATAATTTTTATTCTTTGTCTTCTTCCCTGTTGGTAAATTTTATAATTTTTATTCTTTGTCTTCTTCCCTGTTGGTAAAGTGCAATTAATCTCTTTTCATAAATGCTACAGTTCTCTTTGCTTGCAAGTAGTACGTTTTCATCCATTACTCTCTCTCCTACCATGAACTGCATGTTGTTCCACTAGTAGCTCTTTTCCCTCACCAGCATTTTCCTCCTCCGCATTCAGCTGTGATGATCTTTTGCCAGCTTCTGCATAGGATAGCTAATGGATAGTTTTAATTTTCTGTATCTCTAGCATACACAACTGCCGCACACCCTTTGAATGCTGCACTGGGCTTAGCCCCCCCAATTGCTGCATTTCAGGGCTATTCTTTCCATACAGTTCTCATACAAATGGTCTCCACATTAACCACACCTCATTTTGCCCTTACAGATAGCCACCACATGCCCAAATCTTTGACATTTATACCATCTAAAGGGGCCATGATAAAGGATTTAACCCAGAAGACTTGATAGCCTGTCAGGAAGCATTGCACCTTTACATATTACTCAGGAGGACAGTGGATGGTTTGTTTTCTCCCCTTCTCCTGCTAATCAGTTGTTTAACAAACACCTAGTCCTCACCTACACCCATTTAAATTCCATCCTCAGTTATGCCTAGTGAAACTCCATTCATTACCCCTCTTTCTTCAGTCATAAATTTAGGTAGCTGCCAAATTACTTTTAATTTCCCTAAAATTGTAGTTTTAAGAAGTTTCTCAGCCTATTCCTTAGGTATACAATCTACTAATAAATCTCCACCCTGCATTCTTTTAGCTCTTAATATATCTAGTACTTCACCCAATTCATTCTACTGTGTTCAAGGGATTAACATATCTTATCTTTACATCTTCAGCTAGTGATTTGATTATAAGATGTATGCTCCCTGTTCTTCAGATAGATGCTTTTATCCTGTTTTCCTCATCCCTTGCTTCTTCTCCCTCATTTTCCAACATAACTTCTAGCTTTTCCCTTTCAGCTAGTATTCTCAGCTTTAGCCAGCTGGCCCAACCCCCCAAGTGCCAAGTCCCAGCTCTCAGCTTCTCCCAACCTACAGTCAGTCATGCATAATGCCTGAGCCAGCTCAGCCCTTTTCTGCTCTTGCTTCATGGTTTATAATCCTATTCTAGCTTCTCCTCAGATGGGCTTCATTTGCCATTAGGTTTTATCAATCCTTGGTTCCCTACCACATGCAGTATATAAGGTTAATTGGCCCCTTCTGGCCCACATTAACTCAGTCAGGGCCTCTCTGGGGTGGATATCCCTTTCATCACAACTACTTTTACATCACAGGGGGAGAGATAGCTCAGTGGTTTGTACTATTGGCCTCCTAAACACAGGGTTGTGAGCTCAATCTTTGAGGGGGCTGTTTAGGGAACTGGGGTGTTTTAAAAAATGACTGCCTGGGGATTAGTCCTGCTTTGAGCAGAGGGTTGTACTAGATGATCTCCTGCAATCCCTTCCAATTAGATATTCTATATCTTCATTTTTCCTAGTATAGGGACCTTTAGCATTATGTTTTGTGTATTTATTATACTAATTAACTTCTTCCAATGCAATAACAAAAACACTTTTAGGACAAAGCATTAACTAAACAAATTTATATAAGAAATTGGAAACTCTCATGCCAGGCAAAAAATTAGGCCAAGGTTTTGACACAAATATTATCCTGTCCAAACTCATCCACTATCCAGAAGTATAAACTGTTAAATTAAACTAGAAAACCTCTTACTTTTACCATTCAACAATTCTTCATCTTTATATTTTAATATCATAATTCAGCATTTGTATCATGCATACTATGCAAAGTTATTCATTAACCTTTTTTCATTTTATTGGGAAGTTATGGGGAACATGATAAATTTGACATTGGAAGTCATCTTCTCCAAAACATGGGTTTTCAGGGAACTTTTGCTCAAAGTTCTAGCACCACAGTTGTAAATTATTAAAAGACCTTTTGCAGTAATTTTACCTGTTGCATTTTTGATGGGTACTTTTTGTTTTAGGGCCTTGGTAATTAATTTTATTAATTAATTTCAGCCCTGCAAGTTTACATGTACAAAACATCCATTTAAGTTGAGTGATGGCTATTCATGAGTGTAACACCACTTCCTTGTAACCATCCAGTTGGAATCCATTTCTCATCACAAATTACTTTAAAGATTTGACCAGGACAACCCAAGACATCTTACTCTAAGGATACCTCTAGACAATGAGCCACTTTTTTACTGTAAAGTAGGCTTTCTTTACTAAAGGAATGAAAAGCCTTTAGTCTTAAAGGCTATAGCTGAGACTTTGGACTTGCTGTGCAGTGTATCATCACTCCTGTGGTCTATGGCGTCTTTTGGAAAGAAGTACCCTTCTGAAGGGATGACTGTCTTTGACTGGTGGAGCTACTGGTGCACCAAACTTAAGCTCCCCAAATTTAGGAAATTTCTTTGTTTTAAATAAACATTTAGTTTAACATTTGGCTTAATCAGATGTCCTCACTTGATCTTATGCTGTCCTCAAAAGCAGCATCAGCAGGAAGACTTGTATGTAATGTATTTTTTGTAAGCTACTGACCAACAGCCTGTCCAGGAAAAATCCTGTATGCTGGCGTGTGTGTGTGTGTGGGGGGGGGGGGGCGGTGGGAAGGCATACTTCTTTCCCAGGATATTTACAATGGGGAGGTAATACAATATTCATCCTGGCATGGGGACCACACAACACAAGGGATAATGGCACACACATACCTCAGCTGTGGAAGTAGCTTGCTAGATATCCCTAGGAATCTGAAAGGCTGCCTGCTTTTTCTCCTGGCCTGCTTACTATGGAGGCAAGTGTCTTCCACTCAGGACTTTACTCAGTCAATCAGAATCATTGTGAACATGGGAAATGATTTCTCACTTATCTCCCTGCAACCCCATGATGATGCATCTTCAGGAGGAATGGAATCCTCTGGCACTTCTGTTCTGGTCAGAAGCTGCCTGAAGTGCTCCTAATGCTTTAATGTGGAGCCACTCTATGGAGGAGGGGAGAGGGAGAGCAAGACTCTTTCTTGCCTTTCAGAATCTGAACCCCTTTCCCTGACAAAGTAAAGGGCCTTGGGCTGAAAGGCATACAGGCTCCATTTCCACCAGGCTGCCGCCTGACAGAGCTGCCCAGGAGGCACAGGCTTCTCTACATATCCAGACATGCTGCAGGGTATAGGAGCATGACAGAGCGCTGTGTAGGAGAAAAGTCCCAGAAAACACTTCCTCTCCAAATCACTAACTTGCGAAGTACACACTTGCTTTTGGGAGTCTCTGGGATTTGCAGGATTTATCCCTGAGAATTCCCTGATTCATAGTGGGAGGACAGGGGGCTTTGTAGGAACCCTGGTTCTTTGTCCAGGAAGCTGAGCACCCATTTCAGTATTTAGGGGTGGAGGACGGTGGATCCCTTCAGGGTTTTTTCCCCCTCCAGTCTCTGGGATGTTGCAGGACTCACCTCCTGAGCTGGCCAGGTAGACCCCTCCTCATCCTCAGACTCTCTCTAAACAGTTAGACATTTCTGACTGGGCTTTTCTTTACTGGAGTCATGACTCATCAGGAGAGGATGGGGACCCAATATGAGCTCAGTGCCCTACTAATTCAGTGCTCAGTTGGCTGGCCTCAGGCAGGGCATAATTCACCTTCTGTAAAGCCTGTAAGTGAAGTCTTACTTACAGGCTTTACAGAAGGGAACACTGCTTAGATTTAAGCTGAGTGTCTGCAGGACAGCTCAGGCCCAAGTGGGGGCAGAGGAGTCCCACAGGGAGGCACTGCAGCAGCAGATCCAGGTAGTTGAAGTCACCATGCTGTTATTTATCCAATCCAGGCGAGGAAGAGGAATATTAGAAGTTGCACCTGCATGAAAATGAATAAAAATAAAGGTTTAAAACTGTGTGGCTTGAAAGTTTGTCTCTCTCAACAGCAGTTGGTCCAGTAAATGATATTACTGCACCCACTTTTTCTCTAAAAAAAAAAAAGTAAGAACTAGAAACTGAACTGCCAATTTGTTCCACTGCCAGAGGCAGAAAATCTGGTAGCCTGAACTGAAGGACAGAGCTTAGTCTGGGAGCCTCCAGCAATAACATTGCACAGCTGCTGAATTCCACAGGATTGGGGGCATTAGTTCATGAGTAATGGATTCAGACCCAAGTTGTGCTACAGAGCAGGCAAATGCTCATGCCACAAAGGGACTTTGTTTGGAGCAACTGTTGGACAACTGAAAATGGATTCAAACCACTGATCAACCAGTCAGTTGAAGAACAGAGTGCAGCCCCTTCCTGTACCTGAGAATACAGTGCTTCTCTCTCTACCTTGCAGTGTATCATGACTCTCTCCTTGCACCCCCATCTGAAGGGCATGCTGGGTCTTGACTTCCTCTTTTTCCTGCCCCAGAGGCAGGCACTACAATCCTCTCCAGGGAAACCCCAGCCTTCTCCAATGGCCTGCATGCCCTCTCACCCCAACTCCATTAATAGATTAGGTTTCACAGGGTATAATCCTCATTATCAGATTGCATCTCCTCCTGGCCATGCTAAGAATTAACTCAAAGCTGACACCCACACCTCGCACAATGGCACTCTGTCTCTGCTCCCACCTATGGCTCCTCTCAGCAGCGTCATCATTTCAACTCAGACTCCAGCTAGATCATCTGGATTTCCCACTTCCAGAGGTAGATATCTCTATCCAACAGTCCAGCCACTTCCCCAGAGGAAAGAGGGGGGACACAGGCCCACCCACTACTCCAGGCCCGTACCCAGGGACTCTATAAATAACAACCTCCGGCTGCTCCCCTGTAACCTCGGTCAATGCTGCTCTATTTCCCTGGGCTACTTCTCCATGTCCCCTGCACCTTCTTCACCCTTGTCTCAGGGCCTCAGCTGCTCAGTCTCCGGAGCTAGCCACTGCTCTATCCAAGGTGCTTTCAGTTCTCTCAGCCCTCCAAGGATGCAGTCTCTGCTCCCTGGACTCCAAGCAGCAACTCACCTGGCTCCACCCTGCGGTTCTTCACAGCTCCTCTTCTATTGGCTGGTTCCCATGCAGCTTCCCCTGGGTTCTATTAACCCTTTCTCTGCCAGTGAGAGGTAGACACCCCATCGCACTAGGAATGGAGCAGGGATCATAAGGACAGTGGGCACATCCAGTGGGACAGGCTATGAGGGAAGGAGGCATCTGTGACTCGGCTGGGGACCATTGAAAGGTGGTGGTTCCTCAAGAAGCTAGGTCCTCTAGTACTCAGAAGCTTTGGGGATTTGGGTCTGCCAGGTAGGCAGCAGCCTTTCAGTGCCCTGGGGCCCCCAGGCTGGTAGCGGTTCTTCAGGTACTGACAGAGCTGCTTTTACGGTGGGAGGCCAGGCAGACAGAACTAATAGGGAGACACCCAACCCACCCAGGTAAAGGCCAGGGCCAGGCCCAGCCCAGTCCAACAACCTCCCACAGGCATCTGCCCAATCACACTCCACTTCTGGCCAGTTCTGAACCCCAATGGTCCTGTGGCATCCCTTTGGTCAATGGGAGGAAGGAGTGGGAAAGAGGATATGGCATTTGCTTTGATTGGTCCCAGGGAGCGTGCCTTCTCCACGTCTACAGGGAAGGGATAATAGCAGGGAGCGGTCTGAACCCTAAAGTTGGGGGAGGGGTGCAGGGGCAGGGAATGATGGGGAGGGGTGAAGATCAGTAGTAGGTGTCTCATCCCCAGTAGAATATTTGGGAACTCCAGCTTGGGCAGCATAAAGAGCACACACACACAGGTACCAGGTGGGAGAGGATAACTCCCATAATGGCCACCAGCCATGTTGACATCAGTCTCCAGGCTAAAGCACCAAAAAACACCTGCATCTTCTCACATTTTCTAATCCTTCTGCAACTGCCTATAGGAGGCATCTTACAAATGCCTTTATAGCATAAAGAACTGTGTAGTTTAGATTGGTGCCGGTCCCCATCAATGTCTGCGGTAGTTGCTGATTTATGTCCCATCGTAAACAGTTTGCCTATCAATCTTACTTTAACTTATCCTGGGAGTTTGAATACATTTTTCTTCTTTTTCCCCAGTTGTAGGCATTTGGTTTCCTGTAGTTTTCCAGGACTAAAACTTTCACAGATGATTACAGTTTGATTTGTGGTGTGCTGTGTGATGCCCCCAACTGGCCCAATTCACACATCCAACTGAACTGTATAAGGAGTGAACTGGTGTAAAATGGCTTTGTGCCACCTTTGTGGCTGTCGAATACAGGGGCTGATTCAACCCCAGCATAAGTCACCTCAGTGCTGCTCTAACCTATGCTGAGCTGTCTATAGTTAGAAGATGTCTAGTTATAGCCATGTCGGTCCCAGGATATTACAGAGACAAGATGGATGAGGTAATGTCTTTTATTGGACCAACTTCTATTGGCTCGAAAGCTTGTCTCTCTCACCAACAGAAGTTGGTTCACTAAAAGATATTACCTCACTCACCTTGTCTCTCTATAGTTAGACGATGCTGTTCTAGAAGCCAAGAATAGCTGAAGCCTAGAGATGCAAAATAAATCTTATACAATACATCCATAATTGAGGACTGGTGCTTTTCTCTGTCATGAAGATTTTGTGACATTTTTAAAATGTGTAATAAATTTAAAGAACCCAATCTAGGAAAATCCTTTTATGATTATTACTGCCTGCTCCAAAATAACTAGCATGTAAGCAGACAGAAGAGAGACTTTTTTGATGAACAATGAGCAGCCTAAACTCTCCATTGACTGATATCCTGCCACTTGGTGTATGTTTACATTGCAATAAAACACCCACAGCTGGCCTGTGTAGTTGACTCAGGCTCACAGGGCTCAGGCTGTGGGGCTATAAAATTGCAGTGTAGCTGTTTGGGCTCGGGTTAGAGCCCAGGCTGTGGGATCCTGCGATGGGGGAGAGACCAGAGTACAGAGCTCAGTCACTAGCAGAACCTGAATGTCTGTACAGCAATTTTGTAGTCCGAGCCCTGCGAGCCCAAGTCAGCTGACATGGGCCAGCCACAGGTGTTTTATTGTAATATAGAGCTACCTTCATTTATTTTTTAAAGAATGAAATTGTCACTTATTTTAAAATGAAACTTGGACACAAACACTTCATTTTGAAGGGTTTGGTCCTGCACTCAGCTCATTTGAAATCAGGTCTCTTGCTGTGATTGCTAAGAAAATATTTCCCGTCTGGTACACAGTATTTTTACACCTATGTGTCACCAAGGGAATGATCCTGAGAGTGGCTGAACACCCACCACTCAACTCACTGAAGTTGCTTGGCTCCTTTCAAAGCAGGCTCTCACGGAGGCTGGCTACCTTCTTACTCATTTACTGCTAATGCAAATAGTTATTCTCAATAGAAAATTATTGAAAATAAGTCAAATGCAACCTATGGTACAAGTTATCATTTCTAAATGTAAGCAACTAAGCAGATGTGCTTTGTCTGTATTTAGTAGATACATATGGACAGTGGGGAAAATCCTGGGCCCATTTAAGTTAATGGTAAAGGTCCTACTGCTTTTAATGAGACTAGGATTTCACCCAGGCTTGACCCTGCCCAATTGAAGTCAATGGACATTTTTGCCATTGATTTTTCATGGAAAAGGGGGATCAGACTCATATTTAGGCATTCCAATTTACAGTGACAACCAACAGAAAACATTGATTGTAACTTTAAAAACCTGATTTAAAAAAAAACACAAATTCAACTTCTCCCCCACCCTCCAAAATTAGAAAGTCCCTTTAAAGGGATTTTCAACAGAATCCATGTCTTGTTTATATCACCTGCTGAAAATTTCGGTGTGCATCAATTTCTGTTCCTGTTCTTCAGTAGTCACATTTTGGTTGCATATAGCAGCAGTACAGTAAACAGCTTGATTTCTTTGTGTGTGTGTGTGATTACAGTGCGGGATCTAATGTTGCAAACAATAAATGAGACTTAAAAAAAACCTTTTATGAGTATTTTAAAAAAGTTTCTGTTTATTTCACTGTTAATGAAACAACTGATTTCTGCTCAAATTTATAGCCATTCAAATAATCCTATAAAATGATTTTTCTAGGAAGTTACAAGGCACAGAAGTCACCAAATATAAACAAGGAAAAGTAGACAACCCCTGTTCCCCAATCCCTATATATTTTTAGAGGCATGTGAATGATTTACAAGAATCTGAATTGCTCTAAAGAGTGGGCAATGGATCTTTTCATATTTGACCCAATTAATTGACTAAAAGTAGGGCTAGACTGTGCCTTTCAGTCAAACCCAAAGTAAGGGGCAGCATGAAGGTGACTTGCCACAAGGGAAGCACCAGGTGGCATTCTGACTCAAGGCTTGTCTACACTTAAAATGCTATAGCATTACAGCTGTGCTGCTGCGCCTGCATTACTATAGCGTTTCAGTCTACATACTACCTACGTTGACCCCTCTGATACGTTGATAGGAGGCATTCTACTATCAGCATAGGTAATCCACCTCCCCAAGAGATGGTAGCTAGGTTGGTGGAAGACTTCTTATGATGACCTAGCACTGTCGACATGGAGAATTAAGTTGGTTTAACAGCGCTGCTCAGGGGAGTGGATTTTTCACACCCGACCAACATAGTTAAACCGGAGTGCCCATGCACACAGTCTGCACTGTCATTACTACATCCCTTTGTGCATTGTCATTTACAACCCCTGGTGTAATCAACCATTGCTTCTTATATCCTCCCATCATTGGGTACCCATGAAAGGACCAGGTGGATTCAGGCCTGGATCCACAAAGGAACTTAGGCGTTCCAATGGTCAGCATTACAAAGACTAACTTTTAGGCACCTAGAAAAATCACTGAAATCCACAAACCCTGAGTTAGGCGCCTACACTCTCTATAAAAGGCATACAGAGAGTTAAGCACCTAAGAATGGGATTCACAAAAAACAGCATGCCAGGTGGGGAGCCACCTAAACTAAGGAGATGTTGAGAAGAGGCGTGTGTGTTAAGCCTCACCTCTCTACTAAGTTAGGCAGCTAAGTCTAGGCTGTAGGGCAGTCCTATCTCTGCTTGTGAGCCATTTCCTTCTCCTGGGATTAGGTACCTAAGCCATTTCTTGCAAGAAACACTGATAGAGGTGGGGGTCCTGCCTACCTTATAGCTAGTGATTAGATCATTTGCCCAGCATATGGGAGAGCTGCATTCAACGTCTCTCTCTGTCTGGTGGAGAGAGAGGATTTTGAACAGGGGGCTCCCACCTCTTGGGGACATGCCCTAACCACTGGGCTACAGGATAGCCTGATGTGTGACTTCCTCAGTTTCTCCTGTTGAAGCTGTTCTACCTTGTATAAATGCTTAATCATTGGGCCAGAGTGCTAAACTGAGAATGAACCTGGAAATGGGGGCACTCCCTTGGGAGATGGGAGACCCAGGGTCCACTACCTGTGCTCCAATGACTAATTATTTTTCCAAAGTGGAACAGCTTCGACAGGAGAGTTTTAGGGAGTCCCACATCAGAACATCCCATTGTGGTTAAGGCACTTACCTGTGTGGTGGGAGACCCCTCTTCAAAAATCCTTTCCTCCAAAAAGGCAGAGGGGGGCAACTGAACACAGGTCTCCCACATCCCAGGTGAATGCTCTAACTACTGAGCTAAATGTTTTAAGGGGGGAGATGGCATTGCCACCACTTCCTCAGCCGGTGGGACTTTGAATGTACCCCAATTTGGTAGGCATGCTGTGAGTGAGCTAGGCAGGGGAACGCCTATCTTAGCCTCATCTGAGGACCCTGCTGGCGCATGAGATAGGTATACAGATGTCTGACGTGAGGTTGTGTGCATGCCCGGAGGCAGGAACTTAGGTGCCTAGGGAACTTTTATAACAGAAATTGAGTTTAGGCACCCAAAGGATTAGGTGGCAGCCAAGCAGGTTTCACGTATTGCAGTGGTGCCTAAATCTGCGATTTAGGTGCCTGAATCTGGGGTGGAGGTGTCTAAATCCCTTTGTGGATCTGGATCTTAAAATTGACTTTGTCAAAGGATATACAAACTTTTTAAAGTGGCTTTTTTAGGGAACTGTATAGCGCACAATAATCCTTCTTAAAAAATATTGCTTATTATTGCAGCCTATAAAAAATAGTCCATTTTGATTTTAGTTTGTAGGCAGCAAGCATTAGCAAATAGCTTTTATCACTCTGCACACTCAGCCTACATATATCTTTTCCAACTAACCTAAAAACAGTCATGGACTCAATGTCACAGGTTTTTCATACAAATATATTGTACTGCGGTTTTCCCTTTAACGTGAACCACATCCTTTAAATCATTCTAAGTATACATTCACATATTTAAGAGTAATGATTTGGCTAAAAATATATGTCTATTTCTTATCTGATTGTAGTAATTAACCTATCAAGGATAATTTGCTATAAAAGGTACAGTACTAGAAATAAATAGTTCTACAGTTCAAAGATCTTCAAAGCAGGTTGCCATTTTCAGTCTGTTAAATTTTCTGAAGTCCTTTCAAAGCATGAACTAAATTTACTACACTCAAGAAGATAATTTGGACCTACATATATATAGTCCCAGTCAAATGAGAAGCTAATTTCACTTAATCTCCTTCTTGGTTTTGTAATGGGCAGAAACAACCAAGTAATTGTCTGGATTCATGTCCTTGATGGTCGGAGACTTGCTCTGGATTGGAGAGGTTTTCCCATCCACCCGAGAGATCTGCATTATTCGGCATGGGTCATGTTTCAGCAAGTACCCTGCAAAAGTCTCCCATCCTCCTCCTACACGAACCATCACATGTTTGTTGTGCAGCATCTGAAATTCCATAAAAGACAAAATCTTAAAGGGCTACCATCAAGTTGAAAATCACATTTCTGTTTGAACATGTTGTGCTTACTATAATTACAAGTAACATCCTTTGCAGCCTAGTTTACAACAAGAATGGGAAGACTCCTGGGTGCTGGCTGGTGAGTCTTGCCCACATGCTCAGGGTTTAACTGATCGCCATATTTAGGGTCGGGAAGGAATTTTCCTCCAGGGCAGATTGGCAGAGGCCCTGGAGGTTTTTCGCCTTCCTCTGCAGCATGGGGCACGGGTCACTTGCTGGAGGATTCTCTGCAGCTTGAGGTCTTCAGACCACAATTTGAAGACTTCAATAACTCAGACATAGGTTAGGGGTTTGTTATAGAAGTGGATGGGTGAGATTCTGTGGCCTGCATTGTGCAGGTGGTCAGACTAGATGATCATAATGGTCCCTTCTGACCTTAAAGTCTATGAGTCTATGAGTAGCTTCTGGTTTGCAATGCAGGTTTGTGCAAAAAAGTGGGGCATGAGCAGGGGAGACAGAAAAGTAATTGCATATAAGGAAATGGAGCAGCACCCAGTTAGATTTTTGCATTTTTAAAAACTGTTCACTATATATTCTTCTAGCCTTGCTGCAGGTCGTGATGTTGTTCTTTAGATGTTTGAGTAAAACTGGATGGTTTTTAGCTGTATTTGTTGAAAGCATATTTAGTAATGATGCAGCTTTTGATGTCGTAAAAACTGGCTTCTGATTTATTCTGGAGAAGGGGCCCTAGCTCTAGAAAGGGTCAACATCCAAAACAATCTACTCTGCCCAACACTGATAAATGAGATGTGGAGTTAATTTCTTTAACTTCAGTGTCAGTGATATGAGTTAGCATTTCTGACACACACACTATAATGTGCAACAGTCACAGATAGAAAGAATAAAGTACTGTGGATCTAAAAGGAGGGACATCTAAAATAATGACGGTAGCTTGTACCTGTTATGGAGATGTCTAATTTCAGAAAAAAAGGGCAAGTGAAAATACAAATGGAGGTCTGGAAGTATTATAATCATTATTATAAATCTGATTCCTGTTGGGTCCAAATTAACCCCACTATTTGTTATGCTTGTAATCTGTATTTAGGAAACACTTGGACATTAAAAAATAAACATGTTGGTTGTCAGGACTCACTTGCATTAACAGAGCTCTGCGGCAAAACTTGAACACTGCCTATCTGCACCATGCTTGGGTTCTAATGCTAAGTTATCTGCCCCTTATTTTCATGAACTAAGTATGCATAGTATCAGAGGGGTAGCCGTGTTAGTCTGGATCTGTAAAAGCAGCAAAGAATCCTCTGGCACCTTATAGACTAACAGACGTTTTGGAGCATGAGCTTTCGTGGGTGAATACCCACTTCGTCGGATGCATATTTAATCTATTGCATTCTTATAGATAAATTGTTATTATTATTGTGTGTGTGTGTGTGTGCACGGCATGTGATATAGGTCGCAATCAAGTATTAAGTGGTGGAACTTTGCAATCTTATTTGTTAAAAGTCTTTTCTTTTTCCTGATCTACAGTGAGAAATGTGATCCCACCCAAGTAAAATGTAACTTCTCTAATGTCTTCAACTGGTATTTCAGCTGGTAATTTCTCACTCGCTTCTTTTCATCTCATGTCCTACAAAGCATAGTAAAACAAATGGCATCTGGGAATCATAAACCTGCAAGTTCTATGACAGCCACAACTTAATTCAGGGAATGAAAGGTGCTTTGATTAATATACTTCACAAAATGCTAGACACCTTTCTTCTAGGGTGTAACAAATTAGAATTCTGGTTTGTAAGAGCTCCACCTCTGTGAAAATTCCTCAGCATGCTTACGTAGTCTAGTTAATGAGACTTGCATTAATAGCTGTGGTGTGTGTGTGTGTGTGTGTGTGTGTGTAATTCACCTAAGGGTCCACACTATTTTGAGGACATAAATGGGACTTAAATGCTACAAAGGCCTTGTGCTGGTCCTCTTCATAGGGGCAAATTTTACCCAATTTGTCATTTAAACCAGCAAATAGAATAGTGGGGAGAGGGGAGGGAGGAGGAGAGGAAGTCAAGATAATGAAGTGTTACACTATTAATTAGTTTTTCACACCCATAGCCTGCAGTAGCTTTTCTTTTGGGGGCATAATTCCATTTAAAATATATATCATCATATACCAAAGAACAAGTTGCAAGGATTTCTGAAGTGTGAAAGACAGGACACCTTTAAATTGAATCAAGCTTTCAGTTTGAATTAGTAGCTGAAGACAGGTATTAGAAAAGGTTGAAATATTTAATTCAAACATGTTTTCAATTAAAATGGCCTTTTTTCCAACCATTTTTTTGCAACATTTTATGAAAATGAAAAATGAAAAAATTGTTTTCACAAACTGAAAACAATGAAAAACTTTTCATTTTTCATAGAGAAACAAACAAAATACATTGAAAAATTTGTAATAAAATCATTTTATTTGAAAATTTTCACTGAAAATACTTAACCTTTTCTGATGGGCTCTAATAGAAATAGAATGTTTCCTTATTCTGAGACCTGGGCAACATTTTGGACCTGACTCTGATCTCCCTTACACTGTTCTTACATTGGTATAACTGCATTGACTTTGCTCGAGTTACCTGATTCACACTGATAGAAAGGGGAGCAGAATCAAATGATCTGATTTTTATTAAAGTTATTCAAATACTGTAGATGTGTAAATTGTTGGAGTAGCCTACATGGTCCTGAAACAGAAGTCAGCCAAACTTTGTAAAATTCTGTTACACCTGAATACATTTGGAGTTTTTCTGGATTTACCTAGTTGTGAGATCTGAATCAGGCCCTTAATGTGGATAGGATAATCACAAAAAACCCAAAAGGTTTTTATGTAAGGTTGGAGAAACCCCAGCTCAGACTGTAACCCAGCCTTCCAGAAACTGGATATCCAGTTCTGTCTCTTCAGGGGCTTCCCCATCGGTTATGGCTACCCTGGAGAGCTTACAGCTGCACCGATGCAGTTGCGCTGCTGTAAGCTCTCTAGCATAGCCACTCTAAGTTGCCAGGAGAGAGCTCTCCCAGCAATTTAATTAATCCACCCCCAACAAGCAGCACTAGCTGTGTTGGCGGGAGAAGCTCTCCTGCTCACATAGCTGTCCACACTGGTGCTTAGGTCAGTGTAATGTATGTCGCTCAGGTGGGGTGGTTTATTCACATTCCAGAGTGACATAAATTATACCGACATAAGTGGTAGTGTAGACACAAACTTCTAAGACATGATCCAAAGCCTCTTGAAGTCAATGGACTTTGGACCTAGTCCCAGACCTGGTTCATTGTACCTATCTATACTACTGTGGGAGAGAGTTAACTCCTCGTCTGCTGGTCTTCAGGTTATGCATCTACCCGTTGTCACATAGTGGCTCTCATTTCAAAAGCAGTTAGTGTCTGGAGTTTTGATTTTGTCATACAAGTTAGAGATGGAAAGTTAGCAAAACATATATTTAGTTCATCCCCCTGCCAATGCAGGATTATTCCCTATAGTGTAATTTATAGTGTGGTGTTGTTTTTTTGTAATCTAACTTTAAATTTTTCAAGTGATGCAGCTTCCACCACTTTCCCCTTGGAGACTATCCCACAGACTAATAAAACTCATTGTTGGTAAGTTATTTCCTGATAGTCAGCCGAACAGTACTCTACAGCCTCTTCTTGTCTTTCCTCCAGGCTGCTTTCCCGGTTTTTGTATTTTATTATAATTTGGTATGACACAGTGCTAGGCATTTACTACCCGTTCTTTCTAGATATAAAAATGATGTTTTGTTGCTTCCTAAAAGTGTTCATTGTTTTGTACTGTGTTCTGCCATGGAAAATTCCAATAATACATATATAAAATGTATTTTTTGTCATCTCATTTACACCAGAGTAACAATTCTGGCTTCATATTACTCCAGATTCACGCTGGTATTAATGAGTTCAGAAGCTGGCAATTTGATAAAACAATGAATAAATGAAATAGCACATTGCATTCTTCTCATTTGAAAACCAACCAAACAAATAAAAAACCATTTTCCCCCTACATATTACAGTTGAGGATCTGATTGAGACAGTATTGTTGACCTGATTCAATGACTCTGGCGGATGAGAACTTCAGAAACTGTAAGAATTTGGATCCAGCAAGTGTAAAGCTTATTAGTCAGACTTCAGCGTTGACATGAAGGAATTTTCATATTGCTACCAAGTGAATTCAAACTAAAATGAGAAAAACTTTATGATTCAATCATTTCCAGGAGACATTTAAGAATGATATAAATCTTTATTATTTGCTGTTTTCTATGAAGCATGGCTTCCACAAGAGAGTTGTTTTCTCCAGAATCTGCATTTGAATTAGTATAGAAGAGCCTGTGGTGTAGTAGAAATATGAGAAAACAGCCTTAACAGGTAACAGCATCACAAAGGAATATAGAAATGATGTACCACTGTAGTATACATTAAAGTTATCTCAAGAGGTAACATGAAATAAATATACAGAGAAACATTTGCAGTATGAATCATGTGGACTGAACTGTCATTACATAAGACTTTGGAACTACAGTGAAATATACTAAAAGCGGATGTGTGTTTCACATAAATTAATGGACAGAGAGCTTTAGGGCTTATTACAGATATTGGGCCTATACCCTTATCCCATGTAAATGTAACTCAATAAATAGAGCTATGCTGGTTTACAAGAATGGAGGATCTGGCCCAATATGTTATTCTCTATACTATATTACAGCCATATTTAAGTATACACTTTGGGGGGAGAAATTACACACAGTGAGCCTGATCCAAATCCCATTAGAGCCAAATGGAAGGAATCCCACTGACTTTAATTGGAGTTCTATCAGACCTAGAAACCAAAATCAGCAAAATTCCACCTGGAGTAAGTTGGAAACCTCTAGGCCAAATTTAGTGGTGACATAAATAGTAGTGTAAGATACATGTTAGGCATACATTGTCATAAAATGCATGGGGGCTAGTGACAAAGTAGAGTTACTTACACCTATCTGGCATTCAGTGGTTGTGCAAAGTGAGTGAAACTTACACATTGAAAAGATGGAAGGCTGTAAAGCAGAAAAAGCAACTAATAGTGGGTGTGTATGGTTCTAGGATAAAGATCACATCCACTTCAACTTATCTCAGATGAATTTGGGCCGCTTTGTCAAATTCGTTCTTGTCATCAGAGTAGGGTGACCAGACAGCAAATGTGAAAAATCGGGATGGGGGTGAGGGGTAATAGGAGTCTATATAAGAAAAAGACCCCAAAATAGGGACTATCCCGATCTGGTCACCCTGCATCAAAGGGTACAACTCTTGTTTGACATAGTTTACCACTAAGCATCCCATTCTGAAAGGCACTTAGCACTACAGCTCCCATGGATGTCTAGAATCACCAATTTTTACATAGGCAAGGAGACAGATGCTCTTGGCACTTCTTTAGTGGTGGAGGTAGGTAGGATGGGTAAGAGTGCATCACGAAAGGAGTGCATTTCTGTGACAATTATTTACTATATGTTTAAAATATTTTGACATAATAAGGTGTGGAAATTCCTAGTGTACTGCTAAACAGCTACAGCTTTTTACCCCAGAGGTGGCTGCATTTCAATGGTGAAAGAAATTATCCTTGTGCATTGTTGGCATATTGTTGCTAAAACAATGGGACTACTCACATGCAAGTTAATTGCCTTGTGTTTGCAGGATTGGAACCCTAGGGCCTGATTCTGCAATGTGATGCAATCAGATAACCCCCAACTCGCTCCAATGAAGTCAGGGGAGCTCTGCAAAGGCATGAGGGTTTGTCCATGTGCAGTACACTGTAGGAGCAGAGCACAATTTTGTAAAAAAAAAAACAAAAAACGGGGGAGGGATGGAAAATGCTAAAACTTAATTGGGGGATGGGCAAACTATTGAAAATAAACAATTTTTTTTGTGAATTTAGATCTTTTTACAGTTTGCAAAGTATATGAACAGATCATGATTTCCATGAATTTTTTTCTTGTTCAAATTAATTTAACAAATATTTTATTATAAGAATATATATTGCATAATATATTACGAAAATACTTTTCAGCCTATGGATAACTCACAAACAATTCATTATTCACAGGAATTACTCTGATAATATAATATTCACAGTTCCAAATTCAAATTGGTTTAATTGGGCACAAGTAATTTAGTATGTTTCTGTTGCCTTACTGGTTAAGCTTAAAGTCTTAAAGTTAGATTTACAGTGCAAACAGTTTCAATTCTGAATTCCAAATCTGATTTTTCTGTAAACATTTGTGCCAGTAATTTAATTTCCTAGAATGTTTGTGAAAAGCAAACCCAAAAGAAGTGAAAATGCTGTCAATGAGAATTCATTTAAAATGTGAATGAAAAGTTGACATTCTTTTCAGTATTTGTTCAACCTTAATATTAAAATATTATGGGTTGTTTGATATAAATAAATTTCGATACAAAACACCTTAAATTTCTAAGCTTTTCTTAAGTTTTCAACGCTAGCATTCATGTAGGAGATGTAGAAGTCAACATTTGAAATCAAAAGACATCAACACAGAGTAACTGGAGTAACTCCAATAGCTCCATCTGTTTTATGTATTTGGGGTATTATATGTTTTTAAAACATCATGTGTATTTTCAGCAGTCCATGAAAAATTAAAATACCAGTTGGATTTACTAGTGTAAAATACCATGCTCTTAAAATTATTAGACTAACTTATATTCAAAATAGTACATAGCAAGTTGAAATTTCAGTTATCATTAATGCAATATCATATTGGATTTTTATTTATACTTCATCACCTGACATCAGATATTTTGCCATCTACTAGTGTATTGGGCTCTTTTCAACAAATTATCTTAATACATTCAAATAAGGAAGTAGCCTTTTAGAAATCGGTAGGTAATTGTTGCTATGTTTTAATAGCTTTGAGAATGCCTACTGATTAAAACAGGAAAGCAAGAAAGTGAAATTTCCCAGCATGAATATGAAAGAACAACTGAATGGATACTAACTGAAATGGCTAACATTTTTCCATAATATTTTGAACAAAACAGATCATTTAAAGATTACTGAACACATTTTTGCTGGTGTTCATCCAGAAAAACATCACTGATTTAAAGACAGAGTAATGTTACTGATTTAAACCAAGGGGGTTAGTTTGTATTTATATCTGTGTAACTGAGATCCAAATATGTCTCTATTATCAGTATCTCCATTTGTTTTATATAATCTCTCTCTCCCCCCCCCCACCTTTTTAATTAAAAGTCTATCTAGCCTAAAGTCACTCCCCACACCAAGGCGCACACTGAATTTTACAATAATGGTATGGTCTAATAAGTTAGAGTAGCAGTTTGGCAGTTGTGACTCTTAGGCCTAGTCTGTACAAGAAGGTTTGTGAGTACAGGCTATGGAGGCAAACCCTCCTGTGAAGATGCAATTTTGCCCATATAGTTTATACCAGTTGTCTGCATGAATTTGCAAACAATCCCAGGCAGATCACTTATCAGTAGGAACCAGTCTGGTAACAGCAGGGGATTGGAAACTATCAGAATTAGATTCTGCAATCAACTCCGATAGTAAGTTAATGTGTGGCCATGTGTAAGTTCTCCAGTGCCTCAGTTTCCCCATTTATAAAACTGGGGTAATATTATTTACACTTCTTTGTAAAGGGTTTTGCGATAGAATATATTCTACACATATTGAGCCATATCCACAGGTACTTTTACTTCAATGGAACTACACCTATTTACATCAGCTAAGAATTTGACCCATAAAAGCTATAATACATACTTCGGGAAGATTGTACACTTCCACTATTTTATAATGAAAACATATCACTTCAAAGTGACATTTTGGATTGCATGATGTTCTAGCAAATGATCATGTATTTCAGACATGGTAAAGAGGAGTAAGATACCATGCTGGGAGGTGTCTAGATACTATTAAGAGGAGTGTGGTTTAAATACATAGAACAAGAGATAACCCTGTATTCTTAGTCTTTAAAATATAATTTACTCAGCAATCTGGGCAAGAATCCACGTGATGAGAAATGGATGTAATGACAGAGGCAGGCAACCACAGGATTTGATACTTCATTATATGAAGGTATATGTCAGGGTGAAAGAGGACAATGTCAGGCCCCCTAATCAGTCTCTGAACCCCCAACTGCAGCATTCCCATTCTCCTCAACAGCAGGAATGAAGCCAGGAAGAGATCCATGTGTTATAGTTTATGGAACTCTACCTGCACTTAGGGTTTAGTGCAGAGCTTGCAGGGACAGGAGAAGTTTTTTCTTCCCCCTCTTCCTTGGGTATGTGTGAGCGGGAGGTGTTCCAGACTCTTCCTAACTCCGCACCCAGACCCTTGGGATTTGTGTCAATATTGACCTTACCTAGCGGGAACATGAAGCAGACAGCTATTCAACACCCCTCCAAGATATGAGGTAATGCAGGTGGCCAAAAAATCCCAAGAATGATAACAGTACGAGGGGAAGGAGGAGGTGGGCGTGGCTGAGGAGGTCCCCATGCATACGTGCAGGAGTTAAAGCATAGCTCCCCCTCTTATAAAAGCAGGAAAACTCTTGTGCAGCTACTTATCCTCTTGGCTGTGCAGTGAGAACTTTCCATCTTTGATTCTACTTTGTGTGTGTGCATCAAATATTTCTCCAGAGCTTGGTTTGAGTTTGTCAGAAAATGGGCCCAATTAGATGCTTAAGTTGCTTATTTAGGTGCCTAGGTGCAGATTTAGGGAACCATATTTGAAACCTGAGCTGCCCACACCAATTTATGTAAATACAGGCACTATCTGCCTCTTAAGAAACTGCAGTGCAAATCTGGTAGCCAATTTCAGATATTAATCTTTGACCATGCTTGAGTTGGCTATATACAATATTCATGTATGGATTGATAAACAACAACATTAAATCGGAAGACACAAGACATTTCCCAGCTTTGAAAGAATAGTCAGAATCCAGCTCCTTTTTTTACCCATTCTGATAAAAAATGAATCTTATTAAGTCACATTTTGTCCAATCCTCTGTCAATGTGGCACTGTTCTCTACAGAACATTTTCAAGTGTTTTATTACATTGTAAATGTCTCAAGTGTTCCAGCTTCCACTACCACATCAGGAAAACTATGGATTGTTTCAAACACCTTTTAAAAAAAAATAACCTCTGAGATTTTGTTTTCCAAGTTCTACCTCTAAACCCCTGAAAAAGGATTGCATATTGCAAATGCTGGCTTTGCCCTCATGGGGCACTTGTGATAATGAACACACCGAATAGTTAATACATTGGGGTAACATTTCTGTCTCATTGCTGGGGGATTTACATGCACAAATCCCATTAACTGAATCCCCTATAACATGAGATGAAAAAAATCACCTATAATAAAGCTAGGTCTGAAAAAAATCTCCCGAGCTTTGTAGGAGTCCTGTTAATTGCTTGTCACAACATATCCAAGCTGTATCAAGAAGTGGCTTTTATAAATAATACTTCATTTTGAGCTGTACTTCTAAAGAATTTTATATCAGTTTTAGAACAAAAGAGTCTATCAAACGTTAAAATGTATTCCCTTGTTTATCAAAACAATGCATTAGTGGGCCCTCTTCCCTCTGAACCATTCACTGTGATATACTGCATACTCAAAGAACAGGCTAGGAATTTATTGCTGTTAAATATTTAGAACTTAGCTTCACTGATTTAAGTCACCAGTTCCAGAGTAAATCAGATGTAAATTTTCATGATTTTGTAGTGATCGTTTCTCATGGAAAATAAAATGGAATGGAGTCTCTTAGTTTCCAGCTGAGACCAGGACAGATTTCACCATTACATTTTAATCTTTCTGTCTATCTCTTGCTTAAAGA
This sequence comes from Mauremys reevesii, assembly GCF_016161935.1. NCBI lineage: Eukaryota > Metazoa > Chordata > Testudines > Geoemydidae > Mauremys > Mauremys reevesii. The sequence goes on along the minus strand of NC_052626.1, from coordinate 86,627,304 downwards.
GCTCAGTTTCCAAGTAGAAATAAGTAGAATTACCAACTGTTGTAGTAAAATTGCCACACTTATGCATTGCACCCATTCTGACCTACATTTAAAATACACACACATGCACAATGAGCGCTTCCATGCAAGTAGCATTGACTTAACCATTCAGAAAGTGCTAAAAGCTCCATCCAGCTGGAAGGAGTTTTGGCAGCTGCTGGTTCACCAATGCTACAGGCTTCCCTGGCTAGACAGAAACCGAGGCTACTATCTGTTCCCTTTTCAGCACCCACATTCTGCTCCTAACCCTTTCATAGGAACAAGGTCTGTGACTGCTAAATATGGTGATCAGGCTCTGGGGTGTCACTCAGCATGTGATCAGCTGTACACTCAGTGATATTCCTTCCCAGATGATTTAGGGCCAGATTTTCAAAAAGCAGAAATCCAGGGCACTTGCACAATCCAGTATTTGCAAACACAAGTGCCTTGTTAGATGTAGGGTTTCCAACTTTCTAATTGAATGAAACTGAACACCCTTGCCCAGCCCCCCCCCCCCACTCACTCCAGCCCCCTCCCTCTGTCGCTCGCTCTCCCTCACTCTCACTGGTGTTGGTGGCACCAGGCATGGCCCAGTAGTAACAGAAGGGTGGGAAACAACAGTGCCAATGAAGTCTCCCTGTATCAGGCCTCTGCTTGCCTGAACTGCTTCCATGTTTAGACTTTAATTAACCCCACAGGCCAGATGGAAAGAATGGAATGTGTGGCAACTAGTTATCAGTGCAACACTGATACCAGGAGGCAATTATAAAGCCTGCTTGCACCTGGCTGAAGGGAGTGAAACAAAATAACAGGTCAAGAAAAAGTTACTAACGAAATAATATGTTTTCTGCCAAGTATGATTTAACCTGTTTAGTGTAATTGCTACTTTATAATGTACTTGCTATATGGGAACGTAAGGGGGAGGGAGGAGAAGGGGGGTAGAAGGGCAGTGAGTAGTGGGGGTAATAGAGATGCCTAGCTAAAATCATGTATAAAGAGAGAGAGCTGCTTGTATGGAGTGTGCTTGATTTGAGACTTGTCTGTCTCCAAGTACCGTGCTTTGAGATCTCAAATAAACCTTTGTTTGCTTCTCCACCTTGGTGTGTCTATTGGAGCGAGGCACACCGGGCAACGAACCACTGTTGCTGTCGCCTCAGGCCTTTGTGCCGGCAACACTGGGCTGGGGCAGGGGTTGGAATACGGGACGGGGTGAGGGCTCCAGCTGGGGGTGTGGGCTCTGGGATGGGGCCAGAAATGAGGGATTATGGGTGGTTCCTGGGAGTTGCAGAGGCGGCTCTGGGGGAAGAGGCAGCACACGGAGCTTCCCTGGCCGCCCCTCCACCCAGGAACCAGAGGGAAATGCTAGCCGCTTCCCAGAGCTGCGTGGAGCCAGGGCACGCAGGGACCCTGCCTTAGCCCTGCTGCACCGCTGACTGGAGCTGCCAGGGTCCCTTTTTGACCAGGCATTCCAGTTGAAAACTGGACGCCTGGCAACCCTAGTTAGATGTCCAAATAGTCATTTGCATGTGCTAATACCCAAACTGCTTGTACAATCACTGGAGTTGTGGAGGGGGGGAAAAACTGCTTCTGCTTTTCCAGAAGCTGGCCACAAATATCAGTCAGTCAGGGAACATCAATCAAAGGGGCCTACAGATAGTTGTCTCTGAGCAGCAAACTGTTCAATTTTGGAAGCCAGCCAAGGAGAAGAAATAGGGCATGCAGCTTTAAGTTTCTCCTCAATTTACAAAAAGCTGGAAACCATCACACTATTTTCATCACTTTTTCTGAACAAGGATTGTTATTAGAATCAGTATATTCAGAAAAATAAGAAAATAAGAATAATTTATAATCTATTATTTAGGTAGTAAGGGCCAAATTCTCAAAGGTGCATAGAGTACTAATTTCCATTGAAATCAATGGAAGTTAGAAGCCTAAATACTTTGAGGATCTGGGCCTAAGCTGTGTGGACTCGAAGCCCATCTTTTTGTTATGTGTGTTTACAATGCCTAGCACAATAAGGCCTTCATCTTTTGGTGCAGAATATGTGCTACCACAAGACAAATAAGTAAGAATAATGGGGCACAATGGCAAATTTATATGCCATTTTAACTTGGTCAAATTTCAAACTGCTTCAGAAGGACACATGCATTATTTCAGATTCATATTTATAAAACTTCCTTTTCATATTCTTTTTAGCAATGAAAATAACATTTTAATAATGTTTTGCAGACAACTATCGGAGGTACCTTGACTTCAAAGAAAACCCTGAAAGAAAGCCATTTAGGACAAAATGAAAGATTCATAAGCTCTAGAGATCAATCAACAAACACCTTAAGATGTCACCATTCTACCAAGGGACCAGATGCTTGAGCTTTTGAATTATGATACCACTGTATTCTGATTAGGAGGTTTTATCCTCCTCAATCATGTCACTCATTTCAGCTACATAAGTGGACCTGAATAACATTGAGATTCTTACAGTATGTGTGCATTGTCACTGGCTTAAATTAAGGTATTAAAGAATTCTTTACCTGAGGCAAGCTGTTGTTATGTAGGATATAACAGCCTCTTAGCAGATTTTCTTTTGAAGAGGTCAGGAGATATTTATGTTGCATATAGAAAGGCAGATTTTTATTTTATTTATTTATTTATGTTGCCAAATGCGGAAGCTTACTGACTTGGTGTCAGCAGAAAACCAGTTAATAATCACAGCTATGCTCTTGACATTTACACTTTCTTCAAGGTTAGTAGGGTTTTGTAAATGTTTTTATTTAGGTCAAAAGACAGTCAAAAGCAAAATGACTTCCAGTCAACACAGTTTGGCAACAATCAGATTTGTGCTCATATTCGATCACAGTACATTCATTTTCTTTTTCTACTCTTCTTTTTTAAAGTGATAACATCGGGGGAATGAAGGATTGGATAGCTCAGGACAATGGGGTACAACAGCGTATGGAGTCTTTTACATCTACCTTACCTATTCAATCTGTCCAAGTGGGTACTGACCCAAAATCATTACTGTCTGATATCTGTTTAGCAGATTATGTAAACTGAATCCAGTTACTTGTTGACAGGTGCCCACAACACAAATCATCCTTTCTGGCTATCTCAGCAGAGAAGCCAGGGATTTGGCTAGTCATAGAAAATGAACTACCCTCTCATTCCTCAAGACAATTGTGCCAATTTAGGATTGAGGCACTTGACTGGGCAGTTTAGGGAAACTTGCACTGCCAATGCTTGTACTGCACTTGTTTTGTTAGATAATTAGAACATTAATACTTTGTAAGAATGTGCATTAACAATTTTGACCTTTTTCTCATTTTGTTATTCATCTCTCTTATTCTTCCCATGGGATTTCCTGTGATACAAGAAAAGTACTTGATTGCTTAAAGAACATCCCAAATATAGATGCACATACCAATATTTAGTGGCAGAGGAAAAGGGTATGCTTGCGAATATGAATTTCAGTATTGGTAGGGGTATGTTATTTTTAACCATATGATACATCTAACAGAGATTCATACACAATGGGCACAATACACATTTTTTTCACAAACACTCAGCATCAATTAATAATACGCAGCACTTTTAATCTTCAAAGTACTTTGTAAATATTAACCTTCATGTGACCCCTGTGAAGCAAGTAAGTACATACTTTTAAACTCTCACTGCTAGCAAATTTCCTTAATATGCGCATTGAAGTCTAAAAAAAACTAATATTGATGTTTCATAAAACTGACAGTCAGATTATGCAGCATTTTCATTTCAGCCCTGATCCAAGGCTTAAAATGCTATACCAGCATAGCTGTGCCACCGCAGCTGCACCGCTGTAGCACTTCAGTGCAGACATTACCTACACTGATGGGAGAGCTTCTCCCATTGGCATAGGCAATCCACCTCCCCGAGAGGTGGTACCTAGGGTGACAGAAGAATGTTTCCCTCTACCTAGTGCTGTCTACACAGGGACTTAGGTTGGCTTAACAATGCCACTCAGCAGTGTGGATTTTTCACACCCCTGACTGATGTAGTTAAATAACCTAATTTTCTGGTGTAGATCAGGCCCAATTCTCACCAAAGTCAACTGCAATCTTTCCATTGCCTTAAATGGGCTTTGGATCAAAACTTTATTAGATCCAAAATGACCCTTCTGTTTTAGTAAAAGGTCGTTGTTTTTTTTTCAGAAAAAGGCATTCAGATACTCTTAGGATGGACATGGTAGAAATATATAGCATGTCCTAACTAAGCCCACTCCTAATTCAGATGCCTTAGTGTTCTCTTTCATTCAAAAGACATTGCTATAAAAAATGTAGAGTAACATATGGCCCTCACTCGGTCATGTCACAAAATTAGTTCCCTCATTGCAGAAAATGAACTTGCTCTGTTAAAATATAAGTGTGAGATAGAATGAATTGTTTTATAGCTTTCACAAGCCTTACCCTCACTTAATTGATCAGGCAGTAATTTTGCTTTTATATTGCTTTTCCTTCCCTCCAGGCTCAGATTACTGTCCATTCTGCAACTTCTTTCATTTGCAGGAAACTTTTTTATGAGCTAGTCAGCCTTTAACAGCAGGAGTATGGAGAAAGCTGACCTAAATTTAGAACACCTTCGCCTATCGGGACTCACCATGGTGTGTTTTCAAACACCTTATTATTTATTCCATTCACAGGTTGTCTCTACAGGCTATTTGCACCTTGAGTGAGATTTTTTTATCTCCAATTGAGTCTTCTGACATTTATACATCTTTTTAGGCTACTTTATGAGTCAACATTGTGTTATATGAAACATTATTCTAAGATGGAGCACTCCCAGCATGGGTCTGCTGATGTAACCCAGAACTGAGGACATTGGTATCATGTGAAACACTGAGGAACATGAAAACAGGTGTTCAGTAGATCAACTGGAAATCAGACTACTAGCAAAGGCTGCATACTTACAGTCACATAGTAAGTGTGACCAGTATTACCACGGCACCTGCTAAATAAAATTATTTACCTGTAGTTCTGCTCCTCGGAACATATCATTTCAACAGGATTCTAACTGCAGAGTTTTTTTATCCTTGAGGATAGTGGGAGCCCAGTAGCCAGACCCCTATTGGCCATTGTGTCTTTTTGGGTATAAATATTGCCCTCTGAATATTCTAGTCAGTGCCTTTGGTTGCATCAGAAGCACCGCCTCAATTCAGGCCAGCCAAGATCATACCAAGGTGAAGTACAATCCGCTATCCATTTAGACTTAGTCATGACACCCACCACACTTGTAGAAAGCACTTTGAAATGAAAAGTGCTATAGAAGTACAAAGTAAAGTATTATCTGTATTACAAACTCTGAACACAAGTCAGAAGTCATTGCAATCTTATGTCTTTTATTTCCTAATTTTCAGAGTATATCAGATCCTTAGCAGTAACTGGGTCAAAGTTGGCTCACAGTTACACTGCTGTAAATCCTGAGTAACTCATGGAAGTCATGGAGATACTTTGGATACATGCTGGTGTAAATAACAACAGGATTAGGCCCTTTGGGATTCACAGTTCTGTGATTAAACTTTGTGTTGCTCTTATTTCTGGCTTGTGTCTGGCACATGCTGCTTTTCTTTCTTTAATAAGGGTTGGGGATATTCTGCTTTTGGATGTCTAATTAACACTCCTGCTTCCAAAAGGAAGCATGTGTAGGCGAACACCTTATATGTGAGAAATGATTCAGTTGCAGAAAGAAGTAAACACATTTGTTTATTCATTAGGAGGCAAGTGAATTTCTGGCAAGCGAAGCCTGGGGCTTCTCAGGCAGTGGTGTAGGAGGAACAATCTGAAGCAAAATTAATTGGATGTGGTAGTCTCACTCACAGAATGGCATTTTCCATTTCCACAGTACTTCACAGCAGCCCATTGCCACTGTACAATTAGGAGAACACAGGGACTGTAAGCTGGATCCAATATCTATTGACTTCAATGCACTTTAGATAAGGCCCTGGGTGAGGGGAACAAGAGATGGAAACTTCTTACACACTTCTTCTCTATCCACTCATGCAGGGGCCAGCTACAATATAGGCCAGAGTTCTCCATCAAATTAAATCTGGGCTGGTTAGCAGAAATCTAAGTACCAAACTGCTGCACATTTCCAGCCAGAGCAAGTGACTCATAACAAATATTTTATGCAATGCTCAGCAGAAAAGGTGATATGGTGAATAGATTAAATATGAAGCATAAAGCCAGGGGGAGAGTTGATGAGGTTAAGGGGAAAGACAAAAAATGTAAACTGGCAACTGCATGGAGACATGGAAAACCAGATGTATTAAGATTAAATAATATGGGAACGGGAAGAAAATATATAATACAGCGCAAAACACATGAAACTGCCAAAGCAAAACTATGCATTATTGTAGGAGAGAGAAGGGCCAACTATTATCTTTGAATCAAAAGTACAGATCTCCCTTCTTAGATGTAGATAGCTAATTATTAATTCTTAGTTTTGTATCCATAATGTTTGTACAATCATCTAGAGCCTCGGAGAGCCACTTATTAAAAGCAAATAATTAAGGGCAGATTCTGCCTTGCTTACTTAGGCTGAGTAAGCCTTTCTCATCCACTAGTCCCATTGAAATCAATAGCACTAGTGGAGGAGAGAGGATATGGGTGAGAGCATAAGTAAGGGTGGCAGATTCTGGTCCTAAATAAATAAATGCATAGTAATGCTCATCAGAATCAATACTACAGAACAAAACTGTAAATAAAAAGGAATTTATTCATTTAAAGGGATATCATCAACCTATTTGGGTCCCCCAAATTTACTGTCCTTTAAGGAAATTAAGTCTTTTTAGGAAGTGCATGCATACAAAAATCCTAGCCACACTGATGTCAATGAAAGTTTTGTGTTTCGGGGTTTTTACATATACCTCCGCACACATATATGCACACTTTGCAGAACCCATGTCATAAATTTATTTATCATGCCTGCTTAAGCACCTAATCTGTTCTCTGCCTTCTAAACCAGTCCCTCAAAACTTATTCTACCATTCCAAATTTCTAAGCAGCAGCTTCAAACAGCTACCAATAAAGAAAATCAACCTGCCCCCAAAATCTTTCTTCCTCCTCCACAAAATATGGAATTTCCTATCAAAATTGCACTTGGCTGATATGGAGGCAATGTACATGTCATATACAGTACAGATATGTGATAAATACTTAGCATATGCCAGTGGAATTTATCACATAACTATGACTGCACCACCTGCACACTAATCTATCTCCTCTGCGATCCATTTAACATTCCAACCCCCTCAGCTGCTTTAAACAGCTTTCTCTCTCTCTCTCTCTCTCTCTCTCTCTCTAGTGTATGTAATACCATTTTAGAAGCCTGGAGTTAAAATGGCTTGTTAGATTTTGTGCACCAGCATCCATGGGAATGCCACTGCAGCCCAGACAGTACTGATACTCTATTGGTACACCTGCATTTGAGCTGGAAGGTACGATTCCTAGCTCATGCAGACATACCCCTGCTAGTTCTGCTCAAGCTAGTGTGCTAAAAATAGCAATGTAGATAGCACAGGTGTTAACTCGAGCTAACTGCCTCAGTACATACCCCAGGGGTTCAGGTGGGCAAAAACCTGGTCAGTCTCTTACTATGTGTTTGTGAAGTCCTTAGCTCAATAGGGACCTGATCTCAGTTGGGGCTTACAGGTGCTGCAGTAATACAAGTAATTAGTACTTCATAGTAATAATATAAAATGAAACCTGGAACCAAACTGTTTTTATTTTATCAAAGCAAAATCTTATCAAGAGGTTTTGTGAAAATATAATCACTCCCAGTTTTAACCTTTAAAGAGATGGGCCCAAACTAGAATCATTTATCCTCACCTCCTGAACTTTGGGGTTTGTATAAAAGGTAATCCTGATCTAACCACCTTGTTGTCAATCATCCCTAGTTGAACAGAAGTATCATAGCTGCACATGCATACAATGTGTCAATGTGACCTCAGTGCTACAAGGCATACAAGCAGACCTTCTAACACACTATAGTACCAATAACACAGGTAATTGCCTAGACTAGCACCATTTCATGGATAGCAAAAGTTACATGGGCAGATTAAGACTCTTTCAGGCTGGTATAACTGAGAGCAGCATTTGGCCTGCTGATTCATAAGATTTTAAACCCAGTCAGCAAAGGGAAGATGTGTTGCTCCATTTGGTAATGGCATCTTGACAGTCTGGTGCAATGATACATGATGACAGAGCACAATAATGTGCTCATCAGTTCATTAGCAAGCCCTGATGTGTGAGATTGTCAAGTGATTCACATGTTCCTGAGAAATAAATAAATAAAGATATGCCACACATGTCACTGCATTATTTAACTGTCTAACGGGATCCAAGCCTATCTCCAGTCTTCTGGGGAAAGCAAAAAAAGATGGTGGAGCTGCAGTTATAAAGCAAATCACTGGGTGGCAGACACACACTATGGCCAGAACATCTATATTAGAAGAAGGCACAAAGAGGATCGTTCAGACCAGCTGAAGCTCGAGGAGGAGGCAGTTTTGACCAATTAAGTGAACTTTAGTTTTTCTTCTGCTTATATTATCAAAACCAAGCTCATTGTGAAGGAGTGGAGTATGAATCAGGTTTGAAATTTAGACAACCTGGAAGCATAAATTCCCAGGAGCATAACACCATGCAGTTCACTGTAGCAGATACAGCCTTATGGTGAAGTTAAGAGATACAGGACACTATTTAGCTTTCCTCTGCACCTATGACCAGGTTACCCATATCCCCTGCACTCAGACAATACAATACATTACAGCCTGCCTATGAAACTGTTTGGATTGTGGCAACCACTAGCCCCCTCCCCTGTTTGTGAAATTATGCAAATTGCGGTGAGGCAAGCCAAGAGTCTGTCTCAGCCTGCTGGAATGGAAGATGGAGGCTTGATCTTGGCGATCCCTGAAAAGTTAGTGTGGGAAGTGGCCAGCTGGCACACCTTGCAGAGTCCAGGAGTGAGATGGCGGCCAAGAAGAAAACAACAATGTGGGTCCCCGGGAAGGAGTATTGGACATAGGGACTAGTTTCTGCTTCTGAACTCTGGAAGTGGAAATTGGTCTTTCACAGATTTTGGATCAAAACCCAGAAGATGGGCCTGCTGTTCCCAATCTGAATACACTAAAGTTCAGGGGTATTCAAATCTGGAGGTCCAATCTAAGACCATACCTAATTTGGGGGGACTTTGGGAAATGCTGATTAACTCTCCTTTTCCCCAAAGTTTTGACTTCCAGGTTTTGGAAGGTGTCCCAGAACTGGCAAACACCACTAGAAAGTTCATACACAATATTTCTGGCTCAGCTAGAAGCAGGAAGCCATTGCTCTTCATTTTGCATAGCAGTCCAACTGCTGATGGGAAAACCAGGCTGCTGTATTCTGGGAAGCTCTGGGAGACACAATGATTCCCAGTGTTCTATCTGGGTGATGCAATGCCATACTGCCACCAAGAGCGACCTGCAAGTAAGGCAATATTGACCTTGGAATTTAGAGAGGTAATTATTTCATTACATTTCTCCTAAGATAGCAACAGTATGGTTCTCACAAAACACAGCAAGACAATATATACAGTATGGCCCCAATTCTCTGCCAGCACAAGGGCCCCCAACACGAGTTTTGGTGCTTAGGGATATCATGTGCATGGCTCCACATTCCTAGTGCACCATTAAGTTCAGATCTGCTGGGACTCCTGCAGAGGCTGCCTGGAGTAGCTCTTCGGTACAGTGCGGTGCCAAAGACTCCACTGAACCTCCAGTTCCTTCTTCCCACCCCCACACTTGCCATGGGGGCAACTAGGTTATGAAGCCTATTCTGGCTCTTGGCCTGAGTATTAGCCACAGGATGTCTCTTATTACATTCTGCTTCCTGGATTTGAAACACAGGTTCAATTCCAGACTCTGACAAAGACTTCCGTTGTGACCTTGGACAAGTCAATTAATCTCTCTGTGTCTCAGTTCCCCCTTATGAGGATAATAAGACTTCCTTTCTTTGACTATTTTGTCTGTAAGCTATTTGGGGCAGGAGGACTGTCTCTGACTATGTTTATGTACAGCACCGATGACACTATGGCTTGTAAAGACTACTGTAAAACTAAAAATGTATTGAAAATTGTATTTAAAAGCAGTTTTAAAGTTCTGTTAGGAAGCAGGACAGGTTTATAGGAAACCATACATAAGACCAATAGCACTATATTGTGCCTTCTCACTGAATGCTTTCAGTTAAAATGGGACTGAGAATTGTACTGATGTGTTCAGCTACCCAAGTTGTACATGGGTACCAAAGATGCAGTAGCTGTACTGCACTATTGCAATGTGCGCTAAGCCTCCCTCTTGGTGACAGCCACTTAGAAAAAGGAAATGACAGATTGAGCCGGCTAGAAATATTACTTAAACCTGTAAGTGAGAAGTCAGAAGCCAGTGGAGCCCCAGTGTCTGACCTACTGGAGACAGCATAACAGAAAACAGAAATTATTTGAGAATGGTCATAATCTCCTTGGATTCCATTTACTCCAGTTCCAAACAATGTCACTTTTAAAGGCCTTTACAGGCTACATAATAAAGCATGTAGAATACAAAGCAATGTGTCCTTGGTTGCTTAGTGACACTAGAATGATGACAATAAGATGCTCACTGGGCCTTTATGCTACCCTCCTTTTCAGAGGATTATATGTTAATTTTCTTTAGTGCGTAGGTAAATAATTACAACTTCAATGCCAAATCCTTCAATTAAATACACTTAAAAATATAATCTGATAATGAGAAGAACACAACATCCCTGTTACAATTCTCTAAAAGAGACTCTCCATCAGGATGTCTCTATTTTTTATATTGTTTTCAGAATCTCCTCCACTGGCAATGGGAATGAGAAAACATCACAGGTTGGGGCTTGTGGGGAGAAGTTAAGGTTTAGCAAATTTAGCATGCTAAACATTGGGTCATTCGTCTGTAATTTAACCCCCCTCTTTTCTGTTCCAATCCCCCACCCCAAGGATGATTTCATCTGCTTTCCCAGGGTTTCTGTCTAGGTGCAAGCCTAGGATTGGAAAATAAAACATCTGCAAACCCCAAGGGGAGGTAGGCATCTCCTTCCTACTTGGACTTAGGCACTGAACTTCCTGTGAGGGGCAGGGTATAGGATACACATGTCAGCATCTCCCGTAGGCTAACTTAGGCAGTTGCCTGCCTAGCATACTGGCTTTTGTGGATCCAATTCTTAGGTGCCTATCTCTCCCCATTATAGGTAACCAAGCTGCCTAACTCAGGGCTTGTCTACATTACCTGCAGGATCAACAGGCAGCGATAGATCCAGAGGGGGTCAATTTATCGCATCTAGTCTAGATGCGATAAATCAACCACTGAGCACTCTCCCATAGACTCCGGTACCTCACCGGAGTGAGAAGCACAGGCAGAGTCGACGGGGGAGTGTCAGCTGTTGACACCGCAGTAAAGACACCGCGGTGAGTAGATCTAAGTCCATCGACTTCAGCTACTTTATTCACGTAGCTGAAGTTGTGTAACTTAGCTTGATTCTCGCTCCCCCTTCCCCCCAGTGTAGATGAGGCCTCAGGCTCTGTGGATCCAGAGGGTGGCTAGGTGCCTTAAAATTAGGTGTTGCAACGCTCAGCATTGCAATGTGTAAAACCGTTTGTAGATTTGAGCCTAACTCTTTTGAAGTCAATGGACTTGATTATCCTTACAACTTCGGCAGGAATACACTGGTTTAACTCCACTGACTTTATTAGAGTTACTCCTGATTTACATTGCTGTAAATCCTGCTGTAAATGAGGGGAGAACTATACTTTCTATAATGTTTATGTTTAGGCCTTATTTCCTTTAAGCAGCACAAACCATCCTCACAAAGTTCTCAAGATGACATCACTGCAAGCCTACAGGGGATAATATTACAATGTTGGAATGAAATGATGTCAGTGCAAGTCTATGAATGCAACATTGTATAAAAGTAATGAACTACGGCTATATTAATGCATATTATACAATCATTGCAGAAGCAGCAATCTAAGCAAATTAAACAACATTAAATAAAAATAAGATGAAGTCAGACTTACAAAAGCAAAGAAATTATGAATTATGTTGGCCAAATTCTCATCCACCAAAGTCCACCTGGCTTCAATGCGTGCAGATTGCCTGGAAGTCTCTGGGCCAATTCAACAGTGATATATGCAGTGGTGAAAACATGTAAGTAATCAAAGTAGTGTAACTTGCACTAATGTGGAATGCTGTGGGGACCAAATTCAATCCTGGGATAAGGAGGAGCAACTCACACAGGAATGTCAGTCAACCAGATTCTGATTTCAGTTAAATTACCCTGGCTATACAGAAGTGTAACTGAAGTGTGGAGGACACAGGGCTGGCTCCAGATACCAGCTAAGGAAGCAGGTGCTTGGGGCGGTCAATACAAAGGTGCGGCACTCCGTCCGCTATTGGGGCAGCACGTCCGGGTCTTCGGCGGGAATTTGGCGGCGGGTCCCTCAGTCCCTCTCTTTCTCTTTGAGCTGCTGCCGAAGTGCTGCCGAAAAGGAAGGGAGAGAGTGAAGGACCCGCTGCCAAAGTGCCGCCAAAGAATGGAGCAGTGCGATTGAGCTGCCGCTGAAGTGCCGCCAATCAGCTTTTTTTTTTTTTTTTTTTTGATGCTTGGGAAGGCAGAAAACCTGGAGCCAGCCCTGGGAGGAAGTGTGGGAATAAATTAACATGGGCATGCGATGAAGGGACTGTTTTACCTTACAGTACTCTGTTAGCAACTTTTCCTTTTCCACTCTCTTCCTTTCACCTTGGGGCCAGATTCTGTACTCATTTACACTGAAGTCCAAAGTTACACGAAATTCAGTGTCCATTTATATCAACTTACTCTGAATTTACACTGGTGTAGCTGAGTGCAGACCTCACTCTTCAGCATGTAGGTTATACTCATTTTACTCATCCAAGATGACAGTTTCATGCAAATTATATTACTTTGTGACTTGTAATATATTCATTTTCTGACCACCTGACCAATACCCAGGCTGTACCCTACACCATTGATTACATCAATGTTGAATATGACTGGATATGCAAAACTCCAAAAACTCAATTCACAAGGGCTTATGCAAACCTTTCCTTTGGTTTCAGTCCACATGGATTTGCATCTTCTGAGTTTTTCTCTGCCTTTCTGTTTGAATTAACCCCAAAGTTCCATTTAAAATTCAGCTGAAATCACAGTTTCATCTGGCTTTGATGTGAAGCCACACATTTTCTCATGGTTTTGAAATAAAGACCATAAATCTCAGATAAGCTTGAAACTGGGCAAGATTTGCCCTCGTGTCTCTTTGGTGGCAAAAGAGAAAAATACTAATGACTTGCCAAAGATCTTCTGTTTTTTTTTCATGTCTGTTTTGACAGCATGCCTGATATTGAGCTTGTATCTAATCCACTCCTTTCCTCGGGAAGGGTCCAGAAAAAACTATGGCAATACTATCTCTTTTGTTCTGTGGAAGTCTGAGTTTATCTTTAGAGTGAGTTCTGGGGCTGTTCACTGTCCTACTTTATTCTTGAAGCACTGATGAGTGAGTGCCAAGCTGCCAAGCCCGGAAATCCATCTACGTGATGAGATTGCTACCAGAAAAGTCACTTTTCTGGGATGGAAGTTTAGATACTGAGCTGATGACCTCAAAGGGAGATGCAGCCTGTGCCTTGAGTGCCAGATTGAGTTTCCATGTTATACTTATCCTTATCTTAGCGGGATTTGATAGCCTTATGGCTCTGATAAGTCCCTTGATGTGAGGATGAATTATCTGAATTTAGCATTAGCAGGCTAGTTTGTTTCTGATGGCTGCCAATTGTAACTTGATGGTGCTCAGGCTTAGTCCTACGAAAATCCCCTGCTGCAGAAATGCTAGTATGTTGGATCTCTTTGCACTCATCAGTTTTATATCTTTCCTTCCTACCAGAAGAAAAATCTTTTTAGACTCTGGCAAAGGTTTTGGAATAGGTTCTAGCTGCCAAGGCACTGATTATTGTAACAGAGTCTCCTGGAACTTTTATTCTTTTTCTGAAAAATTGGATTCTGGTGTAGAACTGGGTCTTGTGACAGAAGGTGTTTTGCCAGTGATAATTTGTGTGTAGCTTGGTTATCAATAACTCTGCTGTCTTGGAGTTCCATAGCCACTTCAGCCAATTTAGAGTGATCAGTATCAAATAACGCATTGTCTTGAATCTTATGTAGCTTGCTTGGTATTAGAGTTGGAGAAAGTGCACACAGGAGCTAACGGGAGAGAGAGATCACATGACACAGCATCTATGCCCTTCTTGCCATGACTTCCGTAACTGGTGAAAAATCATTTGCCTTTGTTTTTCTCTTAATTTAAAGAGATCCACCCGTAGGCAACCAGAGCATGCGACTACTTGTTTAAAAATCTTTTGGCATTTAGTATCAGAGGGGTAGCCGTGTTAGTCTGGTTCTGTAGAAGCAGCAAAGAATCCTGTGGCACCTTATAGACTAACAGACGTTTTGCAGTATGAGCTTTCGTGGGTGAATACCCACTTCTTCGGATGCAAGTAGTGGAAATTTCCAGAGACAGGTTTATATATGCAAGCAAGAAGCAAGCTAGAGATAACGAGGTTAGTTCAATCAGGGAGGATGAGGCCCTGTTCTAGCAGTTGAGCGAAAACCAAGGGAGGAGAAACTGGTTCTGTAGTTGGCAAGCCATTCACAGTTTTTGTTTAATCCTGAGCTGATGGTGTCAAATTTGCAGATGAACTGGAGCTCAGCAGTTTCTCTTTGAAGTCTGGTCCTGAAGTTTTTTTGCTGCAGGATGGCCACCTTAAGATCTGCTATTGTGTGGCCAGGGAGGTTGAAGTGTTCACCTACAGGTTTTTGAATATTGCCATTCCTAATATCTGATTTGTGTCCATTTATCCTTTTCCTTAGAGACTGTCCAGTTTGGCCAATGTACAGAGCAGAGGGGCATTGCTGGCATATGATGGCATATATTACATTGGTGGACGTGCAGGTGAATGAACCGGTGATGGTGTGGCTGATCTGGTTAGGTCCTGTGATGGTGTCGCTGGTGTAGATATGTGGGCAGAGTTGGCATCGAGGTTTGTTGCATGGATTGGTTCCTGAGTTAGAGTTACTATGGTGCGGTGTGCAGTTACTGGTGAGAATATGCTTCAGGTTGGCAGGTTGTCTATGGGCGAGGACTGGCCTGCCACCCAAGGCCTGTGAAAGTGTGGGATCATTGTCCAGGATGGGTTGTAGATCCCTGATGATGCGCTGGAGGGGTTTTAGCTGGGGACTGTATGTGATGGCCAGTGGAGTCCTGTTGGTTTCTTTCTTGGGTTTGTCTTGCAGTAGGAGGCTTCTGGGTACACGTCTGGCTCTGTTGATCTGTTTCCTTATTTCCTGTTGCGGGTACTGTAGTTTTGAGAATGCTTGGTGGAGATTTTGTAGGTGTTGGTCTCTGTCTGTGGCATTAGAGCAGATGCGGTTGTACCTCAGTGCTTGTCTGTAGACAATGGATCTTGTGGTGTGCCCGGGATGGAAGCTGGAGGCATGAAGGTAGGCATAGTGGTCGGTAGGTTTTCGGTATAGGGTGGTGTTAATGTGACCATCAATTATTTGCACCGTAGTGTCTAGGAAGTGGACCTCCCATGTAGATTGGTCCAGGCTGAGGTTGATGGTGGGGTGGAAGCTGTTGAAATCATGGTGGATCTGCAAATTTGACACCATCAGCTCAGGATTAAACAAAGACTGTGAATGGCTTGCCAACTACAGAACCAGTTTCTCCTCCCTTGGTTTTCACTCAACTGCTAGAACAGGGCCTCATCCTCCCTGATTGAACTAACCTCGTTCTCTCTAGCTTGCTTCTTGCTTGCATATATAAACCTGCCCCTGGAAATTTCCACTACTTGCATCCGAAGAAGTGGGTATTCACCCACGAAAGCTCATGCTGCAAAACGTCTGTTAGTCTATAAGGTGCCACAGGATTCTTTGCTGCTTCTTTTGGCATTTAGGTTCCACTTCCCTTGGAGTACTATCTTTCTGCTTAGTCAGTCTGTCAACTAGCTGGATTTTCCACAGATATTGCTCTCACAGAGGATTTTGTGAGACAACTACACTGCATACAATAACAGGGAATTTTGTGGCATACAAAAATGTCTGCAAGGACATCTTGTATGGTAATGACATACAATAACTCTTGACTTAAAGTTGTCCCGGTTAACATTGTTACGTTGCTGATCAATTAGGGAACATGCTCCTTTAAAGTTGCGCAATGCTCCCTTATGACGTCATTTGGCAGCCGCCTGCTTTGCAGAAAGAGCAGCCCATTGGAGCTAGCTCATGGGGGCTTTGAACCAGGGTGGACCAGCAGCCCCCTCATCCGCTCCCCTAAGTTCCCTGTGTGGCAGCTGCCTAGCAGGCTAGCAATTGCTGGGCAGTTCAGCTGTCCCTCCTTCCACTGACGTGTGCCGCTCCTGCCCTCTGCTTTGGAGCTGCTCCCAGAAGCATCCTGATTGCTGTGCAGGGGTGGGAGGGAAGAGGGGTGCTAATGTCAGGGTGTCCCCCTTCCGCTTGCTCCTGCCCCCTGCTCCTGTATCTCATCTCCACTGAGCAGGTGGTGAGGGGGGACATGACAGGGCTCAGGATGGAGGGAGCTTGCTAGCAGCAGCTACTGTCTAAACTTGCTGATCTACTTAAAAAGGCAATGGGATCAGTGTTTTTAAAGGGGCAATGCATGTGTCTCTCTCACACACACAGTATGTGTCTCTGACTCTCTCTGCCATGCTGTCTCCCCTCCCTCTGTTCAGGGCCGGCTCCAGGGTTTTTGCCGCAATCGCGATCAGCTCTACCATCACTGCTTCAGTCTTCAGTGGCAATTTGGCGGCTGGTCCTTCCCTCGGACAGGGAGTGAGGGACCCGCCGCCGAATTGCCGCAGAAGAGCCGGACATGCCGCCCCTCTCCGTTGGCCGCCCCAAGCACCTGCTTGCTGGGCTGGTGCCTGGAGCCGGCCCTGCCTCCATTCCTGCTGCCTTGTATTGTGTGAAGTTACATTAACAACAGTGTGTTAACCCATGAGGGCTCAGCTGAGTGCTAGCTCATCATTTAGCAATAAGGCATTCCCTGGGAAATATCCCACCCTTTTCCACCACCTCAGCCAAGCTTCACAATCATCATTGCTGTGTACAGTATTAAATTGTTTAAAACTTATACTGTGTATATATATAAAATAGTCTTTTGTCTGGCAAAAAAAATTCCTTAGAACCTAATCCCCCCATTTACATTAATTCTTACAGGGAAATTGGATTTGCTTAACATCATTTTGCTTAAAGTAACATTTTGCAGGAACATAACTACCATGTTAAGAGATGAGTTACTGTATCTATTTGTATGGCTGTGTGGTATTTCTAAGTTACTTAGCATTCTAAAAATGCCTAGCAAAGGCCATAGAGGCCATGGAAATATGCATAGCTGAAGCAGATGGCTTAAAATTGCTCCCCAAGTACTCTTACATGATTCTGGTCTTTGGCATGAACAGTCCCCTTCAGAAGGAATTACTTTTGCAATATTTACCTTAGGAAGGTCTATAAGCTCTTTTATGTCCATAAAGACCTTAAACTGCCTATGGACTCTAGTAGTTGGTTAACAGAGCATGAAGCTTTGTAAACAAATGTGAAGGTCTAGACATCAGTTCTGATATAGGTAGACTTCCTGGAACCACAAGTTCAAATCCTACAAATTCAACTCAACCTTTCAAGCTAAATTATGAAGGTGACTGTCTGGTTCTTTGAAATGGTCCTCTTTACCTAGGTATCCATGCAGAAATCCATGTTCAATTGCATGATCAATTTACCTGCAAAATTACTATATGTACAATGGAAATTTAATGTAATGTGTTTAAATAGAAATAAGGGGTCTACTTAGTCATATGTGCACCAATATATCAGCTGCTGGCCAATACATCTCTTTCTTCCATTTTTATGTAGTGTTCAGTATTTCGTCAATGTCCACCATAGAGGTGGCTGCATTTCAACGATATAGTATGTTTGTCCTGCCATTTGTGAAACAATTTGAGATCTTCAGAATGAAAAGTACTGGGTGTATGTAAATACAAATGATACATTTTTCTCAACGCTATACCAAAAAAAAAAAAATCTGGAGAAAACACAGGCTCCCTCCCTACTGCTACAATGTTCACTAGAGGGAACACTTTTCCCTTTCAGAACTGCTGTTTCCTTGACTAACAAGAAAAAGCTAATACACACAAAAACACATAAGAAGGGTGGATTTGCCAGAATCGCTTGCCTGTACTTTCTATGAATCTTGATTTCAGACATTATTCTGTGAACATGAAATTATGACCAAACATTTATACACGTCACTGTTCTTGAATACTGTGAAATATCTGAGATGCTATGCTAGAACTGAAACGCTAATGGACCATAAAAATCAAGATCAATACTCATTTGAACACAAAACATTACCTAAAATGTATAGTGAATCAAAATTTCAGCTGAGTCTATAATTTTTTTTCTGTTTATTTTGAGTTGGCATCCTATGGTATTTGCTAAGAAGTGTGACTTCAGTCTGAACTGATAGCTGAGAGAACAGTGTTGCACACATACATAAATAAAACATTGACAGGGTTCACTGGGCCTGGGTGACATCGCCAGTAATGCAGACAAGAGTTTTTAAATGCAAATAAATTGTTTGGTTTTTTGTGTACTGTATCATCAGAACCAGACATTGGGGAGTACAGATGCAAGCCACAGCTTCTTTAGCTTGAGGGAATCTCAACTATTTTTTTTAAAGGGAAAAAAAAAGATTACTAGACCTTTTTGTTATAGAGACAAGCTTGAAAATGAAAAATAAATCACTGAGGTTGGAAGTTTCTGATTTTTCCAAAGACCATGGTTTCTTCACTGACCTCACACAATAGCCCCCAGATAAATATAGGGTTATAGGAGCTCTTGCCAGCTGGGCTAGAAATGATGATGGTAGGGCTACTGAGAACATCCTCCCAAAAGATTTTCTGCAGGTGAGCTTGGCCATCTGTAGAGCAGTTATTGTGGATTCTGACCAGCTGGGTAACATGAGAGGCAGCCTCACTTGGTGAGTTCAGCACAGGATTGAGAACAAGGGATTCTTGAGTTTTAATCCCAGTTCTGACACTGAGTGCCTGAATCTGGTTATATTCCTTAAATCTTTTCTTTATTTTCCATACATAATATTCAGGATAATACTCATCCACTTTTCATGCATTTTTTAAAAATTAAGGTTATAAATGCTAAAATTCAAAGGTATTCACCCAAAGTCCTCCAAAGGTTCAAGGCCTCGGAGCAGCCAGACGTCTGGATTTTGGGGAAATATTCCAACAAAGACTTCTTTTAAATGTTGACAGACCTCATCTCACAGTTGAGATCCACATTTCCTACAGCAAAGATCACCCACCTTACTGTACAAAATTAGTCAGTTAAACTCAGAGGTGTCTCATCCCACTGACCTTCCCAAAATGCTCAGACCACCCCTGGGAACAGTGGTGTGATCAGAGCAGAGCAAAGTCATATATGTCAGTCCAGAGCAGGGGCAGGCAAAGTACGCCCCGCAGGCTGGATTTGGCCCACCAGCCATTTTAATCTGGCCCTCGAGCTCCTACTGGGGAGCAGGGTCTGGGGCAGCTCCGCGCAGCTCCCAGAAGCAGCCGCATGGCTCCCCTCCTGCTCCTACGTGTAGGGGCAGCCAGGGGGCTCCGCTCTGCATGCTGCCTCTGTCCCAAGCGCTGCCCCCACAGCTCCCATTGGCCAGGAAATGCAGCCAATGGAACCTGTAGGGCAGTACCTGTGGACAGGGCAGTGAGCAGCAGAACTTCCTTGGCCACCCCTCTGCATAGGAGCCGGAGAGGGGACATGCCGCTGCTTCCAGGAGCTGCTTGAGGTAAGCACGTCCTGGAGCCTGCACCTCTGAGCCTCCCCTCGCGCCCCAGCCCCCTACTCCAGCCCTGATCCCCCTCCCACCCTCCAAACCCCTTGATTCCAGCCCAGAGCACCCTTCTGTACCCCAAAGCTCTCATCACCAGCCCCACCCCAAAGTCTGGATCACCAGCTGGAGCCCCCCCTCCCATGCCCCAACCTTCTGCCCCAGCCCAGATCCCCTCCCACCCTCCTACCCCCAAACTCCTCATCCCCAGCCCCACCCCGGAGCCCACACCCCCAGCCAGAGTCCTCACCCCACACACACTCCCCACCCCAGCCCACACCCCCCTCCCGCATCCTGAACTCCTCATTTCTGGTCCCACCCCGGAGCGCGCACCCCCAGCCAGAGCCCTCACCCCCTCTGACACCCCTACTCCAATTTTGTGAGCATTCATGGCCCGCCATACAATTTCTATACTCGGACGTGGCCCTCGGGCCAAAAGGTTTGCCCACCCCTGGTCCAGGAGATAAAGAACAATGCTGCAAGCCCGGCCAGAAATGCTATGGCTGTTTCTAAATGAAATATTCCTTACTAACTGCAACAAGACACTTGGACATTCAGCACACTGGATGGTGTGAAACATACCAAACAAACTTATGTTGTTCTTTTTCTTAAGTACTCTACACACATGTAGACAATGGACTCTTCAGAAGGGGAACTAAACAAGGTTTAAAGTTCGGGGTTATTTCCTTGCATTAGCAGCATATTTATCCTCTAGTTTTAGTGCATGGGAGGGATTTTCTAAAGCTCTCAGCATTGGCTCACTATGCTCCCACTGAAATCAATGAGAGTTTTACCATTGACTTCAATGGGAGCAGAGTTAGACCAACACTGAAGACTTTTACAGATTTCACATGGGAGCACAGGTAGAACAGGTACTTAAAAAAAAACAAACAAAAAAACAAAAAAACCCTCTTGTGTACACTGTTTGCCTTCACTTGTCTCAATTTAAGAGGCTTTCAAAAATAAGTCCAGCCTTTGTAGTCCTGTCAACAACTAATTGTTAGACACTAACTCTGAACGGAGTTAACAGTCTCAGCTATACACCAAGAATCATGGATCACATGCATAATTCTCCAAAGACACCTGGACCATGTTTGCAATGGCCCTGAAAAGTGAGTTTATGCCCATACTACTTTTGGGAGGACTTCACACTTTTCAGAGCTGTCATTTTGCCACCTTTCACAAACACTAAATTTATTTCTCTCTCTCTCTCTTTTTTTAAAGAGCTACAGCGAGCACCCTGGGGTGAGGGTCTGAGAACAATGTACACTTTCAGCATGAAAATGCCATATCATCACTCTTTGGCTTGCTAGTATATATATTTTGGGAGGGGAAAACAGAAACAGGTCTCTTTGTACTGTTATGAAAATGCTAAATAACTCCCCTCCCTCCCCCTTATTAAATCATAGAGAAGCAGTCAAATAACATGAACCAGGAATCAAAACAATTGGCACAAAATATAACATGGTTATTTCTGAAAAATAGTTTTAACTAAAATGCCAGACTGTCATTTTATCTGATATATTTGACTCCAGTTGACAGATCTTAACAGAATGTAAAAACCACCATAGACCTAGAATTTAAGCACACATGGAGTATTGATCCTATTTTTTATTGTTTTTTTCCCCCAGTGGAGGCTCCTCAAAAGCTGGGCAGAGGCTTTGTTGACTCAATTTGAATCAGATCTATTTGTCTTACGTGTATATAGAGAGAGAGCACAGTATCTAAGCTCTAACATTATGATTTTTACCTGCAGTTGTAAATCATCTCTGAGTTCACTTCTAAGTGTTAGGGGGAGGGATAGCTCAGTGGTTTGAGCATTGGCCTGCTAAATCCAGGGTTGTGATTTCAATCCTTGAGGGGGCCATTTGGGGCAAAAATCTGTCTGGGGATTGGTCCTGCTTTGAGCAGAGGGTTGGACTAGATGAGGTCCCTGCCAACCCTGATATTCTATGATCTATGTCACCTCCCACTTGTAGATGTTACCAGCCTCCACTGTCTCTTTTGTTTCAGTGAGGAACTGACTAGAAGTACATTTAATCTTACATTAAAAAAAAAATCACACCAGTTTAATCATGCCAAAGTAGAGAAATTGACCTTATTTACAAGTGGAAATTATGACATGTTGGCACCCAGCAGACTGCTGTACCAGCCAGTAATACATATAAATCCAAAATCAACAGGTTGCGCTTTATATATATATATATATATATATATATATATATATAAAAACTCTAGAAGAAGTAAAGCTAGACTAGGCAGTTAAAGATGGACTAATCAATGTTTGGTTAAAAAGCTGCTGGTATGCTAAAAGCTTAGCAAGAAGATCAGCGAAAAGATGCTGATGTATATTGCATATTGATAGGCGTTTTTTTACTGGTTAGAAAAAACAGCTATTTTAAAATATTAAAGGACTCTATTTGAAATATGTATAGTGACAGAAAGAAATGGTAAGTGGAAGCTGCTTTAACATTCATTTATTTAAATGTCCTAGAGTTGCACATCTATTCTCCTACTTGCTTGATAAATCTCATCTAACTTTCAGATAGCATCAGATCAAGAATCCTGATGGATCTATGCAGGTTTGCATTTTTGTCTGCATTTAATCAGACCATTTTTTTCATGTCCTTACTCTGTCTGCATGTAAGTACCAGTACCTCTTAAAGACCCAATTTTCCTATGCAGCCTACAGTGAATCTAACTGACCTGTATAAAAATTCCTTATTTATTGTTTCCCTTCCTATAACCTCTGTCCACCTGCTTCTGTTTGCCTTTACATTATAGGCCCCTCAAGGAAGGGACCATCCCTTTTGAATGTCTGGAAAGTGCTTACCATATTGTGGGTGCTGCCACAAACAAATAATGAATAGTTGGAAAGGACTTTGCTTTGCATCATACAGCCCTGGGATATTTCTCCCCATCTGACTTTTGAAAGGCACCCAGAATATTAAAAAATCACTTTCAATTTTGTAAACACTCTAATTGATGTTCATTCTCATTTAACTGCTACTATGTTTGTTTTTCTATGAGACTCTCACTTGGATTTTAAGGAAGAGTGAACAAAACCAGAAAGGAATGCCAAAATATCAGCACTGTGATGAGATTTTCTAAAAGACAATATTGCTTTGAACTAAATGAACCAGCTCTTCAGCTGCTGTAAGTCTGCCTAGCTCCATTTGCTTGCTTGCTTTCATCTGATACTAGAAGATCAGGTGAGGCATAACAAACATAATTAAATAAAGGAAATAATACATAAGATCAATACATTAATGGATAAACAGAAAGATCCATACAGAAAGGAAATAGTTGTGAGGGTTCCCCAGATTAATTTAGGAGTCATTTGAGATAAAAAAAATTCAGTTTAGAAGCTTAAAAATCCAGTAAAAGCCACTAAGTGCACCTGATAGAACATCTTATAAGCATTGTGATTAACTATTTTACAAGAGGTTTTATCTGAGATCTACCATCCTAATGGCCAGGGAAACAGCATAGCTGATAAAATATTTCTCAGCTCTAATGCAGAAAGTAAGCACTGATTTGTGATCTGAAGAGACACTGTAGTGCTAGTTCTTTTTAATGGGTTCTCATAAAAATATAACATGCTTGAAACTGTTGTGTATTAAGTTGCCCTAACACCAAAAACAAACAGATATTCATTCTATTTAAAACATCTAGGTGGCAGGTGGTGGTTTTTCTCTCTCAGCACATCTTTCATTGCTAGAAGTACATTGCACCAAAAATGACACCTGAAATGTTAAAGAATCCCAGCCTAGGTTTCTAAAAGCCAAACATTTGATAATGGAAATTCTTGTTTAGTGACTCTGCTGTATACGGGGTGACCGTAGTGTATCACATCTGAGGTAATGCAAGTGGAAGAGCACTGGCCAATGGTCACTCACAAAAAAAGCCAATCCTCAGATACTCTTTGGGAGCTATGGAGTTTGTTTCTCCCATTCTCAGCTTCAAAAGGGGTCCCTCCTGCTTCTGCTTAGGCATCTTTTAGATTCAGCAGCATGCCAGAGTTCCTCACACCATTTGCTTCAGTGTCTACTTAGATTTGCTTGTACTGCAAAGTCCAAATCCAGATGTGAATTTCCCCAGGGTTCGGAGGTGTTTGGATCAGGAGTTTTTGCTTGGGCCCACCTGTATGAGGAACTCAAGGTCCTCACTGCTTGCAATAGAGGAGAAAGAAACACACACTTCTGGAGGAAGAAATGACATGGATCAGAGGCCAGGTGGGTTATTAAGCAGAGTGGGTTGCTAGGAGGAAAGGAAGAGTGATTGGGAATACAGGAGGCCATCAAATCCTGCACCCAAAGCCTTTATTGCTGCTGCCTTAATGTGATCAGTAGGAATACGTTTATCAGAGTACAAGCAAATTAAGATTTCATGCACTTTCCTGGGCTGAGAACACTGAGTCTCTTGCTTTATATTTAAGAACTGTCTCAGTTTGGAATTGTTGAGAGCCTTTATTTAAATTAGAGATCCCTTTCTAGCTATGTATTTCACATATAGTTAGCCGTGTCTCTTTATGAATACACCATTGTTTTTAACTTCACGTGGATGTATTTATCTGTCAGAATGTTCATGCTGAAAGGTGATAATATTAAGAAAAGCCAAATTGCCACAGACTTTATCAAGCAAACATGGTAGAGGGAGTTGTTCCAATTTCACCATATACCCTGCAGTGATGGGTTTTAAAAGACAGATTTTCCTACAGATTAAAAATGTTATATGGAGATATTTCAACCTGATATATATAAAAACATTCACCATCCAAAGTCTAATCACAGGTTTCATGTTTACAGCATTCAGTTCTCCCACCTATGCAATTTTATAAGCTTGTGTGAATCAGGTATTGATCTGTTTATGTAGCCAGAAGGCATTTTTCTGATAATGAAGCTTGTTTGCACACTGACCAGATCAATTTTTATTCCAGTATGAGTTTTGCCTAAATAGAGACTGAGCAAAAACTGAGTAAGGACTTCAGCATGTAGCCCAAGGATTGGAATATTGATTGAAAAAACACCAGAATTCAAAAAACTGATGTGAATTATCATTTTAGTTATCCTGTTCCTAGATTATATCTCTCTCTCAAAAAACAAACAAACAAACAAAAACCCCACCAAGCACAGCATCAAATGGCTTGTATCAGCTGTTGAGCAGTCAGGGTCTTGGGAATGTCATACTCTCTATCTGGCCTTCATTTGCATAATTTAGGATTTAGGACATACTAATTTGAGCAAATATTTGAATCACATATCCCCTAATTTCCTCATGGAGAATTATCTGCTGTATTTAATACTTCCTTACAACACAGGATTCTTGTTGTATAGCTATGAGATCCTCAAGAGACACATACTGTATAATTTAACACCAAAACAGGCAGTGCTACTGCATGTGTGTGAACAGATTCTGAATGCTCATAACATTAACATTTCTCAACCAATTCTCTTCAAATTCATTCCTTAGGTCTCAGTGAGATCTACAAAACAAATAAAGTTTGACTAACGCTGCTTCATTTGTTTTTGCGTGATGTGTATGCAAAATTCCCAGTCAGAACATATGAGGAAAACATTTGCTTTCAACAAACACACCCAGCCCTCAAAACAAAAAGATGTAGCTCAAAATATCAACCCAAGGCCACCCAAAAAAAAACAACCCCCCCCCCCCACCAAAAAGGCACCTCTGAGCTCAGATCAAGCATGGACATTTTCAGTCAAAAAGGAAATTAAACAGTGGTGATGGTTGTGGGTTATAATGACATTTTAAATGTTGTTTTATGTATAGCTTTCACAATAGGAGAAGCTGCACTAAGGCATAGCTTCATGAACTTCAGTGGAGTTATTCCAGATCCAGCTGAGGATTTGGCCCATGAGGTTGCAGGCACAACATAACTCATTTATTTGAGGTGAGAGGACACTAATTATTGCCTTAATGCTTAGCTGCAAAAGGAAGGTAACTTTAATAAATAACACTTGCTAAAATCCATTAACAGCTGATGTACAGAGCACAAATGGTCTAATGATCAAGTGCTACAATGACGTAGCATACTGAGCAGACATGAAGGGACTAAGGAAAAGTGAAGCACAAAACAAACAGAGCCAAATTCTGACTTTGGCTATGCATTTGTAGTTCTCGTCAATGGAAGCCCTGCTGGCACACTTGAAGGTAGCCCTGCATTAATTAGATGTAGGATGTAGCCACATACAAGCGTATCACGATTCTTTCACACAGAAAAGTTATAATGTACAAAAACAACACAAAGATTTTCCTAAAATCTGTTGATGCAAAATAACTTCATCATAGGTAGAGTTCTGTATTTCTCTAGTACTTTTTATCCAAGGGTCTCTAAATGCATTGAATTAAACCTAATTTCATAGGTTTAAAGTGAAGTAGGTATTATTATTCCTATTTTTACAAATGGGGAGATGGAAGGATAGAGTTTAAGTGACTTGCCCCAGTCTGTCCAGAATACTCACAGCTCAGTGGTTAGGGCACTCACCTGGGAGGTAAGAAACCCAAGTTGCTGCTTCACATCTGGTAGAGAGAGAATTTGAACCTCTGTCACCCATACCCTGCAGGAGTGTTTTAAAACCACTGGGCTATTGAGTAATTTTGGGTGATAGATGGGGGATAGGTGGCTGCATCCCTGTAGTTTGTGCAGGGCCATGGCAGCTCATGGCTGCCATAGAGCCATGGTTCTCAACCTTTTTCCATTTGTAGACCCCTAAAAATATTGAATGGAGGTGTGGGCCCCTTTGAAAATATACTATCTGTGTGTATATATATACTTGAATTCTGTTCAGTCAGTTTTCAGTCTGTGTCTTTCATGGACTCCTTAGAGATAGTCCGCAGGTTGAGAACCACTGTCTTAGAGCCTATCTACAGATCCAGCCCTATATGCAAGATAGTTGGGTGAATGCCTAGTTTGTGAATCCCACTGGGGCTTAGGTGTGAGTTAGGCACCAAGCTGCTCAGTGGTCTCAGAAATGAGATGGCTGTGTACATAACTGGCAGAAATGTAGGGTGGCATCTGGGCAGGGGTTTTGAGAATCTAAGTTTTGGGCTTAGGCACCTAAAATCCTCTTTGCAAATCCCATTCAAAGTGTTTAAGTGATTTGTCCAAGGAAATCTGTGGCAGAACCAAGAACTGAACTCAGATTTCCTAAATCCCAATTCACTGTCTTAACCCCAAGGGCATCTACTCAGACCTTAAGCCAGTGGAACTCATTGAACCAAGTTTATCATCAGAATAACTTCAGTGAAGCCAGAGGAGTAACAAAGTAGCCACTTGTTTCAGTTAGAAAGACTGGACCATCAATTTAATTATTTTTATCTGGTTTAATGGGGCTAAGAATTGTTTAGTAATTTAAAACAGGGACTAAGACACACAAATTGCTGAGTTTGAGTTCTGACTCTGCCAGTGACATTCTGTGTTGTCATTTAAACCCGCATATTTAATTGTGCGTATATTTTGTCCTTGAGTTGCACACACAACATTTGAGCTGTGCATGTGCACGTGGTATGTTTCTCCCTGGGGGATTGTACATAAGCATAACTTTTTAAAAACTGGGCCACAACCTCATTTCCTCAGTTTCCCCGTCTGTAAAGTGATAGCTATAACAGTTTCCCTCCTGCCTACTGTACCTGGCAATGGTGTTGTGAAAATTAATTACTTCAAGCTTGCAAAGTGTTTTAACTACCAAGCCCACTATAAACATTAAGAATTAGTACTATTCATAGAAATTTTTCACATAACTATGCTATTGAGCTTCACCAACTTAATATAATCTCAAGAAAGTTGTACTTACAAAAGCATTGTTCAACATATCCTACACAATTTAGCACAAGGAAGATGCATACTGAATTTACAATCACCATGATATTTCACAGGATATATCTTTCATTCCCAAGAAGATTAATCAATAATTCAAGGACACACTATATTATTTATGAATGTCTCTTTTTTTTTACCCATTCAGCGCCAGAAATCTTTACTTTGGGTACATAATTTTTACAAAATGAACAGACTCATTCACATCCTTTGCAATTATTACTGTGGAAGGTGCTAAGGTATTTTAGCATGTTAGAACAAAAAACCATAAGCCCACAAAATGCCATAATTGCCTTGGTAAAAGTAAAACATTTAAAAGTGATTTTTTGGTAATCTAAAAGACAATGTAAATAACAATGGATGTTCATGGCATAGGGTGTTTAGTAGCTCAGTTCATCAGTTTGGGGATTCTTTCATACAACTATAACCTCGGAGAGGTGGGGTTCAATCTCACATACATAGTGTGGATCAAATCTTATTCATGAAGTTCAATTCATTTGACAAAAAGGAATACTCAAAGGGAGATTTCCAAAGGCACAAGCTGGAGTTAGGAACCCAGCTACCATTGGCTTTCAATAGGAATTGGGCACCTGACAGAGCTTTGTAATCTTGATCATCTCTCCTCAGAAGTTATATGCTTAAAAAGTGCTCTTCCTTAGCATTTCTGTAACCTAACGAAGATCATTAAGATTTTCAATGGTGTAACTTGGTTTTTGTTTTGTTTCTTTAAAAAAACAACAACTCTCTCTCTCTCTGAGATGAGGAGACATTTTAAAAGACTGTCCTCAGATACATACAGTCCAGTGGAGCACAACTTGGAATGTTCTTTGATGTGTAAATCCAAAGTATCTCCATTGAAAACACTGCCCATTCCTGAATGTCCTGAGCAGGATTTGGCTCAAAGTTAGGACACTCTGGGAACTGGATTTGATAGTTTGCTGCTGTTCAGAGTCAGGAGAGGACACGCAGCAGCACAAACTCATTATTAAACAAATACAGATTCTGATGCCTTTATTCATGGCAAGTAGTGTGTTACTCTGCAATTAGTGCCACTGGATTGAATGAGTCTACTTGTAGTATAACACACTATTCAGTGTAAGTAAGGCCATCAGATTTTGGCCCTTATAAAGCCCTGTAAATATAAACAGTGCTTAGAAAAGTAGACTAATTAATGCCGTAAACCCTCATTTGTACCAATGTAAACTGGAGTAACTCCATTGCTTTCAGCAGAATTATTCCAGATTGGTATCGGAGAGCTGAATTTGGTCTGATGATTTCTGCCCCAAAGAAATGATGAGGCTGTATTTCACTGGAGTGCTCTAGCACTTCTGGCTCTACTGCAATGTCTTGTCCCATTGAAGTCAATAGTGTTATTTGTATGACTAAGACCAGCGTGATTTGCAAGCAAGGGCAGAAAAAACAAAGAAAATGAATAACTTCAAAATGGAAAAGGTTTCAGTAGGAGAAGAAAATTTATTCTTGAGTTTGTAAAAGTATTGTAAGGAATGGCAAAGTAAAACAAAAACCCTAAAAAATGCATTTGTATGTGTTCCTTTTATTTCAGCAGCAGAAAGACCATGTCACATATCACAAACAATCTAAATCCTACACACTGTATTGCCAAACCATTGGCCAATTCAACTCTAATTACACAGTAATACTATTCTCATGTTAAAATGTAAAGCTTTTAAGTCTCCCTGGAAATCCCAATATAAACTATGTGTCATTTTAAGAACATTCAAAACCAGAACATGACCATAAATCTATAGAGATTGCAGTTAAACAATATATTTATGCATGAGTCCTGAATGTGTAATGAGAATTGCTTCTACCACACAGAGGCATGTTTGCTGTAGCAATAAATGAGTCTTCTGCTGGTATCAATAATTTCTCTCAGCTGTAGAATAATAATGTCATTTACATTTACATTTACAGTGTGAAAGTAACCCCTTAGTAGTACAAAACATCTATATGCACCAAAAACCATAACTTAAACAATCATGCAAATGGTAAAAGTTACCACAATGCAGGGCTGCCCGGAGGATTCAGGGGGCCTGGGGCAAAGCAATTCGAGGGGCCCCTTCCATAAAAAAAAGTTGTAATACTATAGAATACTATATTCTCGTGGGGGCCCCTGCGGGGCCCGGGGCAAATTGCCCCACTTGCCCATTCTCACTCCCCCCCCCAAGGCGGTCCTGGGAAAAATAAACATTTAAAAATCTTCCGCATCTCGGCACAAACGCAGTTTTGAGAAGTTCTTTTCAAGTCACCTTTACAAGGTATCACTGGTTCTCAGCATCAGCTAATGCTAAAAGGCACTAAAGCTCATTAAAAGAGTTGGACAAATATTTTCCGTCAAAACTTTTTTTGGATCGAAAACTAGGTGTTTTTAAAAAGCAGAAAAAATCACGGACAGTGTCTGCTTTCCTTCAAAATTTGTTGTGGGTTTTTTAATTGAAAAGCTGAAATTAGTCTGCCAAAACCTGAACATGATTTGGGGTTTCAGAAGTGTGTGGCCAAATATTTGTTGCTTGCTGTGTTTGATTGTTTAAAGAAACAATAAAAAAATTCTGCTTAAAAAAAATCCAAAACTTTTGAACCACCTCAGCTTGTGACCAAACACCTGAGCCCATCCAGGCAGAGATTTTTCCAGGTTTCTGATACTCTGCTGGCTTCCTTGACTCATATCTGTCTCCATAACTTTGGGTTCATTTAGGTTAGAACATAAGAATGGCCATACTGGGTCAGACCAAAGGTCCATCCAGCCCAGTATCCTGTCTATTGACAGTGGCCAATGCCAAGTGCCCCGGAGGGAGTGAACCTAACAGGTAATGATCAAGTGATCTCTCTCCTTCCATCCATCTCCACCCTCTGACAACCAGAGGCTAGGGACACCATTCCTTACCTATCCTGGCTAATAGCCATTAATGGACTTAACCTCCATGAATTTATCTGTTTCCTAGAGACTGGCTCCATGGGATCCTTCACAAACTGGGGACGGTTACTGTGGGTTTGTCTTTAGTATAGCTTATGTACATACTCCACGAACTGAGCATTTGAGCTTGTTCCAGAATCTGGGATGAGCCTATGTTATGAAAACTGAAATGCTCAAAATAGCACATGCATGTGAATGGATACAGGGTGCTAAAACTAAATTAACCCAGGGGGTCGGGACCCCTCAGGGGGTCACGAGGTTATTACTGGGATTCACGAGCTGTCAGCCTCCACCTCAAACCCCGCTTTGCCTCCGGCATTTATAATAGTGTTAAATATATAAACAAGTGTTTTTAATTTATAAGGGGAGGGGTCGCACTCAGAGGTTTGCTATGTGAAAGGGGTCACCAGTACAAAAGTTTGAGAACTACTGAATTAACCCCTTTGGAGCCTCGGGGAATGCAGTGGAGGCGGGGGTCTCCCTTGGTAGGGTTGGGAAGGAGGTAGGTGGTGTAGGATATTATTCTTCTCATGTGATTCCCTCCCCCATCGCTCTCTTGGCTCTATCACTGTTAATCTAAAATGGCTAATTTTAAATGAAGCTACCCTCCCTTGACATGAATCTCCCTATGGCACTGAAATTAAATGTAGACTATAATTTGGCATTTGAGAAGTGAAAGGGATGGTAGCCCTAAGGGAAAAGATAACAGCTTGGCTCTTTGTGTTAAATAGCTGTCTGCAAGCCTCAAACTGCTGAATGACCTTTAGGGTAGGGAAGGCTGTGCCTCCCCAAACAGCCTGGCCCTGCCCCCTACCCAACCCCCACCCACTTCCTGCCCCCCGACTGCCCCCCTCAGAATCTCTGACCCCCCCCAACTCCCCCCCGCTCCCTGTCCTCTGACTGCCCCGACCCTATCCCCGCTGAGTCCTGACAGACCCCAGGAACCCCCACGATCCAACCCACCGTTCCCCATCCCCTGACCGCTCCCCCCAGAACCTCTGCTCCCTCCCTGTCCCCTGGACTCCCTGCCCCTTATCCAACCCCCACAGCCCCGGCCCCCTACCATGCTGATTACCCCCGCCTCCCCCCCTCTCCCGGAGCCTCAGCGTGCCGTGTCCAGGAGCGGCCCTGGACAGCGCTGCAGTGACCTGGCTCCAGCGGGGCCTGAGCTCGCAGCCCCACCTGCTTACCACGTGGCTCCGAGTGGCAGGAGCTCAGTCCCCGCCCCCTTACCATGTGGCTCCGAGCAGGAGGAGCTCAGGCCCCGCCAGAGCCAGGCCGCTTTAGCTCTGTCCAGGGCTGCTCCTGGACGCGGCGCACTGAGGCGCCGGCGGATGGGGGAAGGCGGAGGCGGGGACGGCAGGGAGCCTCTGACATTTTCGTGGGGGCCCCTGCAGGGCCCAGGGGAAATTGGCCCACTTGCCCCCCCCGGGCGGCCCTGCCACAATGTAGCAGTTGCCTAAAGATCAACTTCACTTAGTCCATAAGACATTTCACCATTGAGCCTATAAAACAGAGGTTTCTGCTTTGGCTGATTTGAATTCTGTCCACATAATGCTCCACCTCACCAATTGCTTAGGAAGGAAAATCTGAAGTGCATCGTTTTCCATCCTTAAAACATGACTCCAATGGGTAGCTGCGTTCCCACTTCTAACACTCAGGGTTGGTAATTCCAAACTGTGGAAAGCATTTACTGTCTCATCCCTAAAGCAAAATGTGTTTCTACAGTAAGACTTAATGAATTTCCAGTTACTCCTGGCATATTATCGTAGCAAAATGGTATCACTGAACCTAAGAAAATTCCCTATTTTCCATGGATACTTCCAATTATACTAACATAAACCTTTCCAGAGAACTGCACTTCAGTTCTTAAAGGAGAACACCCTGTAATGCTGATTTTTTAAAAAGGCTCCCATGGTGATCCTGGCAATTACAGGTTGGTAAGCCTAAATTTAGTACCAGGCAAAATGGCTGAAACTATAGTAAAGAACAGAACTATCAGATGCATAGATAAACACAGGATGTTGGGGAAGAGTCAACATGGCTTTTATAAAGGGAAATCATGCCTCAGCAATCTATGAGGGTGCCAGTGAACATGTGGACAAGGGTGATTCAGTGGATATAGTGTACTTGGACTTTTAGAAGTCCTTTAAGGAAGTCCCTCACCAAAGGCTTCTAAGCAAAGTATGCAGTTATGCGATAAGAGGGAAGATCCTGTCCTGGATCAGTGACTGGTTAAAAGACAGGAAATAAAGGATGGGAATAAATGGTCAGTTTTCACAGTGGAAAGGGGTAAACAGTAGGGTCCCCAAAGGATCAATACTGGAACCAATGCTATTCCATATACTCATAAATGATCTGGAAAAAGGGATAAACAGTGAGGGGGCAGAATTCACAGATGATACAAAATTACTCAAGATAGTTAAGTGTGACGCTGAATGTGATGAGTTACAAAGGCATTCACAAAGCTGGGTGACTTTGTGAAATTCAACATTGATAAATGCAAAGTAATGCACACTGGAAAACATAATCTCAACTATACATATAAAATGTGGGGTCTAAATTAGCTATTACCACTCAAAAAAAAAGATCTTGGAGTCATTGTGGATAGTTCTCTGCAAACAGCTGCTCAGTGTGCAATGAGAGTCAAAAAAAGCTAACAGAATTCTAACACCCGAAGCATGGGGCAGGGGTCGCTTGCTGGTGGATTATCTGCTACTTGAAGTCTTTAAATCATGATTTGGAGCATTCAACAGCAGAGTCAAGGGAGAGAATTAGTTCAGGAGTGGGTGGATCGGCTTATGTGGCCTGCATCTTGCAGGAGGTCAGACTAGATGATCATAATGGTCCCTTCTGATCTTGAATTCTATGATTCTATGATTCTATGAAAGGGAGTTTAACTGGAGTGGAGAATCAAGATCTGTGTGTTTAAAGATGTTAGTGGACACTTCTAAGCCCTCATGAGAGGCTTTATCTGCCCGATGCTACTCTCTTAAGGGCCAACATGATTCTTTCAAATTTACTTCCAAAATACTGATATGGGAAAATGGTCTCTTCTTCCCAGGTGTTCTCTCAGTTCTTTAAATTGAGATGGTTCCCTAACCTCAAAGGAAAAATGGACCAACTGTATTAGTTCAGAGGAACAAATAATGCTATTAAAACAAAAAAAAGTCTCCCCTTCCCCTGATCCCCACTTTTTTTGACATGATACCTTTGCTGAGAAGCTGGAAGAAGGTCAGCCATAGACGAAGTCCCCAGGATGGGGTTATGGGTCACAGGATAGCAACAGAGGAAGTGGCAAATAAGAGGGTATAGAATTTAGAAGATGAGGCTGTAGGTCTCAGGAGAGGCAGAACAGCTGCTGTGGTGCTGAGGGTAAGGAGGAAAGTTAGAACAACCAAAGATAGGTTGGAGGCAAATCCAGGCATAATAAGCACATCATAGGAAAACTGTGAATATAGCTGTGTATGAATCTCTGGGTCTGAATGGTAGCACAAAACACTTGGGATCATGGCAGTTTCAGCATCATTTGTGCTTCGAAAATGCCCTCCCCCCCATGTTCATATTATCTTATTTCCCATGATTAAATCTGTGATGATTTCCCTGGGTGGATGTAAATCTGTATGTTTTTATAAACAACACATTCTTCTCTCCATGAAGGGGCAGTAGTGTATACTAGATTACTGTTTAGAGACTAATCATATGCACACACAGACATATACCGGTGCCCCTTTCCATAGTGAATCCCAAAAGAAAATGCCCAGGCCCTGTTTCCATAGCAACCAAACTACAGTGATGTTCCATGCATGGGTTTATACATTGAGTTAGTTGTAGATGAATCCTTTGGTATTACTACTAGAACAGAATACTGAAGAATGTAAGTATTAAAAAAGCACCCAGACAATAAAAATGTGATTGTATATGAGAGAGTATGTATTACTCATCGTTTGGTTTACAGGGGATGATCCTGCAAAATATGGAGCATCTTTAATTGATTCATAGATTTTAAGGCCAGAAGGGACAATTAGATCATCTAGTCCAGAGGTTTTCAAAGTTAGGGTTGTGACCCAGTACTAGGTCGCAGCATGTAAGGCACTGGGTCACTCTGGTCAGTACCGCCGACTGGGACATTAGAAGTCCCATTAGCGGTGCTGCTCAGCTAAGACGGACTAGTGCCTACCTGCTCCGACACCGCGCTGCGCCCCAGAAACAGCCAGCAGTGGGTTGGCTTCTAGGCAGGGGGGCCACAGGGTTCCACACGCTGCCCCCGCCCCAAGCACCAGCTCCACACTCCCATTGGCTGGGAACTGGCCAATGGGAGCTGGGGGTCAGGGCGGTGCCTGCGGGCGAGAGCTGCATGCAGCTGCTTGCTCGCCTCTGCCTAGGAGCCGGACCTGCTGCTGGCCGCTTCAGGCACAGCGTTGTCCGCGGTGCCAGGACATTCATGAAGCCTGCCTCTGCAACCCGGCTGTGCTGCTAACCGGGATCCGCCAGAGGTAAGTAAGTCCATGCCCCAACCCCTCACCCCAATCCCCTACCCCACCCCATAGCCCCCCCAAACCTGGAGCCCCTCCTTCACTCCAAACCCCTCATCCCCGGCCCACCCCAGAGCCTGCACCCCCAGCCCAGAGCCCTGACCCCCATCCTGCACCCCAATCCCCTGTCCCAGCCCTGAGCTCCCTCCCACACCCTGAACCTCTCATTCCCAGCTCCGTTGGGTAGCAGGCATCAACAATTTTCTTCAACTGGGTCCCCAGAAAAAAAGTTTGAAAACCACTGATCTAGTCTGACTTCCTATATAACACAGGCCATAGAATGCCAGTTACCCAGTTACCCCTGTTTTGACCCCAAGAACTGGTGTTTGACTAAAATATATCTTCCGAATGGCATCTTGTATTGAAGACTTCAAGAGATGGAGAATTCATTTCTGTTGGTAGTTTGTTCACACCTTCACCGTTAAAAATCTATGCCTTACTTCTAATTTGAATTTATCTGACTTTACCTTCTAGCCATTCATTCTTGTTATGCCTTTCTCCACTAGATTAAAGATCCGTTTAGTAAATTAGAACCTCAGAGTTACGAACACCAGAGTTATGAACTGACCAGTCAACCACACACCTCATTTGAAACCAGGAGTATGCAGTAAGGCAACAGCAGAGACACACAAAAAAGCAAATACAGTACAGCAAATACTGTGTTAAAAGTAAACTGCTAAAAAAGTGAAGGGAAAGCAGCATTTTCCTTCTGCATAGTAAAGTTTTGAAGCGGTATTAAGTCAATGTTCAGTTGTAAACTTTTGAAAAAACAATCATAACGTTTTGTTCAGAGTTACGAACATCCTCCATTCCCAAGGTGTTTGTAACTCTGAGATTCTACTGTACTTTCTATGAGGAGATAAGCACTCTGAAGTGTCATTGACCTCAGTGGTAATTGAGGGGTTAGTACCTCAGACCTAAATGAACTAATGGTAACAAAATCTAAAAAGGCAAGTTATAAAAGGTTTCTTTTGATGAAAATTTTAAAATTTCACTATGTTTCTGTTATAATCTGATTATTCCATTTATTTTTTAAAAAAATGTTTTGTCAGTTTAAATGCTATAGCTGAAGATTGAGGCTATTAGGGAACAGTTGAGTGTCACAAAAACAGTGACACAATGATGGGAAAGGGACACAATGAGCAAAATCATAGAAATTTAGGGCTGGAAGGGACCTTAATAGGTCATCTACTCCATCCAGTCCAAGAGCTAATGTGCCAGTGGTTTCCTGTACATGGTATATGCATGTGGGAGTGTTAATTCTACACCAAAGGATCAAATTTATACATTATTAAATTGGATACCATCATTTATTTTAATTCAAGTAATTAGAATTATTATAAAACACAGCTTCTGTTACCAGCATTTAACAGCCTTTACAGTTATCTACTCTGGCCTAGCAGGCAAACACCATATAAGTGAATTAAGGAAGAACAAAATAAAAAGAAGATGCAATTCCTATTTAAAATACAAGTGTTTTCAGTGTTTAAGTGTTTAAGCTTTCATGTTCACTTCATGGAAGGTAGGCTCAGTTTAAGCAGGGTCTGAAATCCAATCTGTTAATTCCCAATCTCAACGAAACTGGAAAGGGGAAACAAACCTTAGCTATACTATATTGTCAGATAGGTCCTTGTCATACTTTTAAATAAAGATTTCCATTATGCTTTAATATTGTTTGTTACACATTTTGCTCTCTTTTTATATCACATGTAAATACACTTTGCTGAATACCAAAGAAAAAACCGGATTTGATGCCTGATCCCATAATCCTTACTCCTGAGAGTAATATCCACTGAGGAAAGTAGTCCTGTTTGTTTCAGTGATACAACTCACTTGAGAGAAGATTATTCATGTGAAGTATTGGGTTCATTGTATTTTTGTTTTCTTTTTTATTTCAAAGAGAAAAAATATTTTCTGTGATAAATATTCCAGGCTGACAAATAGTAATTTTGGGTAAATTGCACATGAGGATTGTGTTCTGCTAGGTTTGTTTTTTATTAGTGGGGTTGTAACTTGCTTTAAAAAGAGCAGCATAAACAGAAACAAAATAAGGGAAGTATTCTTAATTTGTCCATTAAAAAAGTTGTGGATCCAGAATGGAAGAGGAATTTATTGCAGAGGGATAACTGCATTAAATACTCATTAGCATTTTCTTTTTATTGTCCCATAATCATTAACTCATCTACTGTAGTTACAGTATAATTGTATTTATAATGAACACAACGGTATTAATGTGCCCATAATGTAATTCTACCATGACCAAGCAATAATAGTAGTACCATTAAACCAAAGTGCTGTATAAGTTCTCAGATATGATCTATTGTTACATCTACATATATAGTGGAGTAGACACTACCCTCCCGGCTAGTATGGCTATAAATACCAGTCTGAATTATGAGGTATGGGTTAAGCAAGCGGAGTAGTTACCCTACACAGCCCACATATCACTTGTAAATGCCACTAAATGCCAAATAAATGCTTCTCATACTTACACTGCTATTTTTAGCAGTGTGATGTCCCACTATCTCCTCCGCCAAAGCCTTCCCCCCGTGACCAACCTTTCACTGTGGCGTATAGCTACACACTGCAGTCACAAGTGTGGCTGCAGTCTGCCTTTCACATGTACTTCCTGTACTCTACACACCACCCTAAGTATAGACATAGCCTATCTTCTTACTTCACGTTTCACACACAGTGGTATCTAGGTGCCCCTGGAGATGGGTGACATCTAAAAATGGGCAGGCAAAAGTAACAAGTAGAGGTACACTCAGCTAGCTCACAGGAGCAGGTGTACTTTAGTCTGTGGGTAAAATTTTCAAAAGTGCTTAAGTAACTTAGAAGCCTAAGTCCCATTAAGTGAGGGCCAGATTTACAAAGGTATTCTGATGTCTAAAGATGCAGATAGGTACCTAGTGGAATTTATGAAAACACCTAAGTGACTTAGTGCCTAGCTCCCATTGAATTTCTTAAGTCACTTAGATGCTTTTGAAAATGTTATCCTAGTATCTGATGCAAATTAGTGGAAAGTTAGATCCAGGATGGAAGAGCAGAACAAACAACCAGTCAATAGCGCTATTCTATAACTTCAGGCATCTCCACAGCAAAAATCAAGCCCAGCAGAGCAGCTCTCCACTGTGCGCAGAAAGGTAGTTCTGGTCTGCAGAGGATTTCAGTATTTCAAAGTTTGATTTTGTCCACAAATGGGAAAGCCTTGAGGTCCCTGCTCTGAGGTGGGCTGCCCCAGAGCCACAGACTCCCGTCCAGAAGCCAAACCATCAGTAAACATTTTCACCATATAAGACCCTAACACTTGTCCCATTGAAGTCAGTGGAATTTCTTCCACTTGGCTCTAATTGAAGAGCCATAAATCCAGGTAATATTGTTGCTGAACCAAACTAATCTAGAAATTTCATCCAGATAATTTGTATGCACGGCGACAGTTGATGGCAGTGTCCAGGGAAACAATCTATATCATAAATGGAACAGATGGGACAGAAGGAAAAGTTATCCCCAGCAACATCAGGAGATGGTGCCAAATGGCCAGTGAAATTAAATGTCAGTTAAGCATCTCTTTACCTGCATTTCTACTATAAGAACATAAAAACATAAGAACGGCCGTACCAGGTCAGACCAAAAGTCCATCTAGCCCAGTATCTGTCTACCGACAGTGGCCAATGCCAGGTGCCCCTGAGGGAGTGAACCTAACAGGCAATGATCAAGTGATCTCTCTCCTGCCATCCATCTCCATCCTCTGACAAACAGAGGCTAGGGACACCATTCCTTACCCATCCTGGCTAATAGCCATTTATGGACTTAACCACCATGAATTTATCCAGTTCTCTTTTAAACACTGTTATAGTCCTAGCCTTCACAACCTCCTCAGGTAAGGAGTTCCACAGGTTGACTGTGCGCTGCATGAAGAAGAACTTCCTTTTATTTGTTTTAAACCTGCTGCCTATTAATTTCATTTGGTGACCCCTAGTTCTTGTATTATGGGAATAAGTAAATAACTTTTCCTTATCCACTTTCTCCACATCACTCATGATTTTATATACCTCTATCATATCCCCCCTTAGTCTCCTCTTTTCCAAGCTGAAGAGTCCTAGCCTCTTTAATCTTTCCTCATATGGGACCCTCTCCAAACCCCTAATCATTTTAGTTGCGCTTTTCTGAACCTTTTCTAGTGCCAGTATATCTTTTTTGAGGTGAGAAGATCACATCTGTACACAGTATTCGAGATGTGGGTGTACCATGGATTTATATAAGGGCAATAATATATTCTCAGTCTTATTCTCTATCCCCTTTTTAATGATTCCTAACATCCTGTTTGCTTTTTTGACCGTCTCTGCACACTGCGTGGACATCTTCAGAGAACTGTCCACGATGACTCCAAGATCTTTTTCCTGATTCGTTGTAGCTAAATTAGCCCCCATCATATTATATGTAAGAAAGTTTCTAAAGGGTCCAAAAGAAAAGCCTAATACATGTATTTATGTATGTGAAAAATCCATAGCTTGAAGGGTTAAAACAAGCTGGTGAAGAATTACTATAACCCAGTGGAACGCACCATAATAAGACAGATTCCAATGCAACCAATCTATAATGTACTTTATTTCTGAAGTACACTAACTATGGATCAAGCCTACTTCCATTGAAGTCAATGGCAAATTTTCCAATGACATTCATAGTGCAGGATCTAGCCCTAATACTGTAGTTTGATGTCTAATCCATATCACAGATTTTTTTTGGCACAATTCTACCTGGAATGCAGAAGCATGATATGAAAGGGGTGTTTTGTTTGCACACTTGGAATGGAAAACTGACTTGGAAGAAATTGTATAACAGAGAAGCCAGCAGTGGGGAATTTGTGACACAAAATTTTGGAAGGAAAACTTACAGTTTATCAAAAGGAGAAGGTTAAGAATGGTTTAAGATTTGTGATTTAAGCCTAAAAATAAAGGAAGAAATCAAAAGTGCAAGCTGGCTAAAAAGCACCAGTTTTATACAAGGCTACTTTAAAAGTACAGCTGAAAAATTACAGTTACTCATTTTCCACTGTTAAAAATGTGTTTTTAATGGGAACAACAGTGACTTGTGAAACTTGATACTGTGAAATGTAACAGAGGACAAAAAAGAAACTAGAAATGTGAATTATAAAACCCCATACATTATATGCATAAATGCACACTA
The DNA here is from genome assembly GCF_016161935.1 of Mauremys reevesii. Taxonomy (NCBI): domain Eukaryota; kingdom Metazoa; phylum Chordata; order Testudines; family Geoemydidae; genus Mauremys; species Mauremys reevesii. The sequence continues at coordinate 86,586,794 of NC_052626.1, read as the reverse complement.
TGGCCTTTGGTTGATTAACATTAACTTTTGCACAAACTGATTAAAAAGTAATCGTTTTAGTGCCCTAAGAATATTGTAGCATTAAAAGGAAGTTTCATAGGCAATAAAACATAATTCCTTTCTTTATCACATTAAAATTCCTTTGCACAGTCCATCTGTAGCCCAATCTTTCATTTCTTGTACACTCCGAACTCCTTCTGAATTAATTAAGACTTTTCAGGCTCCTAGTCAGCAATGCACTTAAACACATGCTTAACTTTAATCACATCTTAAGTCCATTCCAATTTAGCAAAGCCCTTAAGTATGCACTTGACTTCAATGGGACTTAAGAATCTTCTTAGGGTTAAGCATATCCTTTAGTGTTTTGCTGAACTGGAGTGAAGGACTCAAGGAATGAAGGACTGAGAATGTGAGGGAGAAAATATCAGATTGCAAGTTAAAAAGCTAAGATTCCCATTGACTTTATTTGGCTAAAAAGACTCCCACTGACTTCTACTGATTTTGGATCAGGCCCTAAACCCCCAGTTGTGCAAAAGCAGAACCATGTACCCCTGGTGGAGTAGAGATAGCACAATCCATTTTCTCCAATGAGAAGAGGAGTTGCAATTTTGTCTGGCTACTACTTGAGTCTAGAACAAATGTATGTTGTAGGGGGAGACATAATGACAGACTGGATCTTGGTCTATATAAAATCAATAATTTGGGTATTTTCAAATTACTAAAATAAGCAAATATATAAAAGATTAAGATTTCAGAATGAATGCAAAATGGTGCCTTTTGGGGGCAGCTCAACCAGATAGAAATTCTATGTGTATTACCCATACAATTCTGCCGTACGTGAGTTAATGTGGTACCTGTAAAAGGTGCCTGTGGTAGTGCAGTTTTGCCCATGCTACCCTCCCAATGTACGTCAACCATGGGATGGAGGGATGGGAGAGTAATTTAGACTTTCATTCTGTCTTTGACAAGAAGGGTACCAATTAACACAAAGTGGGATGATGGCTTTTCTGATAAAAATACTATTCCAACAGGAAATAAGAAACCACCATCTCTATTTGTGAAGAATTTTAGTCATAATTTATCACGGCCAGCATAGAATCAATGACCTAGAAGTAGGAGGATCTACCACATTATTAATTCTCTGACCTAACTACTCCTCCCCTCTCCCGGGGACTATATTTCCCTAGTTGTGCTGTGGATGAGAATCTGTACTTGTCAGAAAGAAAATATTTTTTCTCATTAACCAGTGGTGCCATTTTAACCTGGAAAGAAGCAGCCCAAGCATTAAAAAATGTTCCTGTCAGATATCAGTGATCTCCAAAAGGGACATTGCATAACATGAAAAATGAAAACTTCTTACCCTAATAAAGAGGATCTTCTCTCCAACTCTGTACCGTCCTTGTGAAAGACGCTCCACACAGAATTTATTGGGGCATTTACAAGGAGGATCTTCAGAAATGTGTTTGACCTGAAAAACAAGTTATTATTGTATCTCTTTCATAGAGTGTATCTGCAGCAAACTGTTCAAAAGGGCAGTTAACATAATGTCATGCCCTTGATTTATTCTCTGTCATCATGACAAATGACTTCTTCCTAACACCTCTTCAGGCTTTTAATTAAGACACTATTGCTGAAATTGTCTTACTGGTTTTTTCCCCTCAACTCTAACATTTTTAATAGTATGGCACTGAGTGACTTTTTAAGACACTGATTTTAATACCATCATTGCTACTAATGGGCAAAATCATGAAATCTATACTAAGTTTCTATGTGGTTCATAGGGAACAATCCCAGTGCATTCAGTGGGTTTTTTGCTGAATTAAGAATGAGTAAAAACTGAATGAAGACTTCAGGATTTGGCATGTCTGGTACATGTAAAGCCTTGAATCAAATACACCTCTACCCCTATATAATGCGACCCGATATAACACGAATTTGAATATAATGCGGTAAAGCAGCGCTCCGGCAGATCAAAGCAAGTTCAATATAACGCGGTTTCACCTATACCGCAGTAAGATTTTTTGGCTCCCGAGGACAGCATTATATCGGGGTAGAAGTGTAGTAATAAACCTCATATAGCATTCGGATATTAGCAACACAGGCTCTCCTCTTATGTTAAGCCATGTGAAAAGGCTGGGGGGAAATCAGTGATCGCAGCTTTTTCAGGGCCACTTTTTTCTCTCCCTCTGCAGAGTTTCTGACATAGCTTGGGAACCCACAAGAAAGACCCTATAGATCTTAAAATATCTGCAGAAGGATCCTTTGCATCAGCATCTTCTGTCATCACCCAGTAATGACAACATAGATGATGTGTCTTCTTGAAATCTACATGTATTTTCAATTACATAAAATGGTAACATTAAACAAACCTATATTCTTACTTATTAAAAATATTAAAATGAAAAATAAATACAGCGGCAGTTTTTTAAAGCATCTGTGAAATCCAAGGTTGTGGGGATTCCCAAGTCAAATGGGAATTCCGAGGTGTGGAAAGATAAAGTAGAGGCCAGTGATGCTCGCAGACACTCAGTTTGCCATGGAATTGCACTATATAACTGAGTGATGAACTAAGCCCAAAGTTTGTCAACCTGAGGTTGATGGTATGTGAATGGAATTGAACTCTACTGATTTTTGGTGGGTAGATTTACAATTTAATCCACCTACAATTCTCAGATGAAAAGTAAAGGAAGTCCAGTATTGGAGTCCTGAGTATATCTGATACACAAAAAGGAGGCTGTCCAGTAATTTCTCCAGCAGGGCTTCCTTAATAATAAAATTAATACTACTTTAGCTTAGAGATAGAGTCCCTGATTTCCCACTATCTTCACCTTGCATAGCCATTTATACCTGGGTAAAACACTATGCCCTGATCATGAGCCAGGATCCAAGCTAAACTCAGTGCCACTGAGAAGAGCTACAGGGAGAAAAGTGCCATTTATGTTCCCCCTATCCTCAGCTTTGAGATGTTCACCAGTGCAGGGACATGACTGAGGTAGATGATGTGCTGCTGCACTCTCATGATTGCCTGTTGTTGCATTAGCCAATTGGGGGTTGTTATAGCCAGGTGTAATTTAGAGTTGCCTTGAGGCTTCTCTAAGTTACTGGTGTAAAAAATGGACCCCAAAGCCCGGGGATCAGGGATGAACAAGGGCTGTTGAAAGCTACTTTTGTCCCATTCCTCATTTACATCAGCCAAACTTCAGCTCCAACTGAGAATTCAGCTTTGAATGCGAAACCAGTGACATTAATATTTAGTAGATGTATATTCTGAACTTTTAGGTGATCTTAAAGTAGCACAACCATCAATGTCAAAGAGCAGATCTGGTTGAGTGAACTCTAATTTGACATTCAAATAGCACTTCCGCTAAGAAACAACACTGACAAGTGCATGAAGGCAATCATTTCCGCATACTGTCCTTCTCTTGGATGAAAGCTGACCTAATGTATTGATGTCAAATGAAACAAAATGCAGGGGGAACTTTCCAAAGGTTTTGTCCACTTCATGTAACACTCAACAGACCTTTTCAGATCCAGTTTGTAAACTAAGGCCCCATAAAAAGAGACTGAGAACAGAAAGAAAGCTGTTAGAATAACTTACTGATGAAAGTTTGAGTAACACTGTCTTAGACAGGAAAAATGTCAGGGTCGTGTACTGGGGCTCTGTTAGATATTTTGGTTGTCTGACAAAAATACAGGAACAGATCTGTTATACAGAGTAGGAGGCTTTAGGATTTCGGCTTTATACTTGAGGGAAAATTTTAACTTGTCAAAGGAATGTTCTTTTTGTTGAAGGTGACTGGGGATATTGATAGATGTAAAAAGCGAACAAGTTAACTAACAATTTTTTCTGTAATTGATCTTCTCAGCTGATGGGCAGGAAAAGGAACTTTTAAAATTGACTAGTATCAGAGGGGTAGCCGTGTTAGTCTGGATCTGTAAAAGCAACAAAGAATCCTGTGGCACCTTATAGACTAACAGACGTTTTGCAGCATGAGCTTTCGTGGGTGAATACCCACTTCTTCGGATGCAAGGCTTGCATCCGAAGAAGTGGGTATTCACCCACGAAAGCTCATGCTGCAAAACGTCTGTTAGTCTATAAGGTGCCACAGGATTCTTTGTTGCTTAAAATTGACTTACGCTCTATCACCTAATTTGAGGGCTTTCTACCTTATTGCTAAAATGATTCAGTGTTACCATCTGACCAGGTCTTTTCCCTTGTGGAATAATTACTGAGAATGATTCCTCCCTCTCTCAAACATGTGCAGTATATTGTCATGAAACTTACTTCATAGCTTGAAATTATACTAAACACATTAAAAATGGTTATTGGGATTGATTTTCTTGCCACTTAATTGTTTTAACACCAGAATTATTCCAGTGACTCCAATGGAAATTCTCCTCTCATTCACACTGGCATAGATCAAGAGTATTAGGTCCAGGATTCTGAATATCAAACCAATCTTAAGATATTCTGGACCTCTACCATCCGCATAAATCAGGAGTAACTCTACCGAAGTCAATGGGTCATATCAAATGTAGGTTGCAGGAGGTGCAAGAGGTATATATGGACTTATATGTCCTCTGATCTTGGGACTGTGTACCAGAGTGATCCTCTAAATGCTCCCCAAATCAGCTTGGCTGTGGCCCAGAGGGTCTAACAGGAAGGGATCGCCACTACATAAATACATGCCAACCACACCCTCTGGTGACACTCCTTATACTAGAAGCCAGCAGAAAGGTGGTGTAGGACCTGTTATGATAATTCTATGCTGCCAAGGATTCACCTGAGCAGGAGGAGGCCTCTAGTAGTCAGATCTGCCACCTTTAGGGTTGCTTTGTTCTGGGTAAGTAGCATAGAGCAGCTCAATATTGGGGAGAATCAAAGCCAATCAATTTATACTAGTGTAAAAACTGGTACAAACCAGAGGATAATTGAGCCCTTACTGTTGCATTTGCCATTGCAACCTCACTGGCCTTAGGGGCATAGAAGTATTATTGACTGGAATTTAAAAATAAACTATGGAAGTGGAGTGCAAAATTAAACCCTGTTTTATTTTTTTGTGTCTGGATTGTATGAGTGCTGCCATTAGTTTATAGTCTGTGAGTCTGGGGGCAGTGAGGATCAGGAATTTAAATAGATAAATTCAACCCTCTCTATCCCTACTGCTTTTTAAATTAAAGCAGATGGCTGGAGACAGCCTTCATATTCTCTTCTCTGTTCCCCTGAGATATACAGTCACCTCTTCCATTCTAAACATACCTGCATTTTCCACAATTCTCCTAGAAAAGCAATAAGTGGGTTTGCATAGTTAAAGATGACACAAAATATAAAAATTAAATGTAACTCATTTACATTGTAAAAATACTTTTTTCATTAAAAGAATGAACATTATATTCCATCTGCTCATTGTAACACAAAAGTGGCACATAGGTTTTTCAAGAAGCGCTTTGTAACTCCCAGGTGGTACATCTACCATGTGATATAGCAGTTACTATAGTAACTGTTTCTTTTTATAGAATATATTTGTAATTTCCTAGTTAACCTCTTCATTGCTTCAAAATGTCTCTTTCAGCTGTTTCAAAATGAACCCCTCTAATGGAGTGTAACTGAGAAGTATGGTATAAAGAGCTTAATGAATTGTAAAGCAATGTATTTTCCTAGGTAATAGTGAGGAAAAATTTATTTTGCACTTGTTTATGCTACAAGAGACAATGTCTCTGAGACATGCAGAACTAGAGTATAAAAAGAGGCTCAAATAACTCAGAAATGTTTTGTTAGAAATATGTATAAGTCGGTAAGGGACAAATCTCACAGTCTTGATTCAGTCCTTCCTCAGGCAAAACACCAAATGAGAGTTCAGTGAACAACTAGTTTAAAAAAATAAAATAAAATAAAAATAATGACAGCCAGACCTGGCCCTCAGTAAGAACTTCAGCACTGCAAAGCTGGGCCAAATTGCAGATTTCCACTATCCACTAAAATTCCCCAAACTGCAAATAATCGTGGTCACAAGTGATATTAATTGTAGATGCTTGCAAATCTTGTTGTTAGACCACTAAATGCAGTGAGATGTCAAACTCAGGCCCTTATGTCCTGTGTATGTCAGAATGTGTCAGGAAGATGATAAGAAGCTTGCCCAAGCACACTTACAGCATCATCCAACAGTTTTCCTGTGCTCTTTTTCCCCGGAGACTTTGTTGGGGAGGGTGAAGGAGATGGAAGAGGGGCTGAAAGTATTTCCTCTTGTTCAATCTCTTTCTCCAGCTTTATTAACCCAGGAGGTTCCACACCAAACCTTTTGAAAACATACAAACAAATTACCAGCGCTTACAAATAATTTCATATCTTAATAGATCATGACGCATAAACTTCATACATACACAGCTGTGCAACACAGAATTGCTAAACACACCAATGAAGGGATGAGTACATGATATATTATTGTAGCTGCTATCAGTATCATAAATATGCAGTGTGAAATTAAAATAGCATCTCTCATTTAATCAAATTTACAATAAATGCACTTAGTCTTCAGCTTGTTGTTTGTTGGGGAAACATCTATAAATATGTGATATGGTATTTGGTATGTGATAGACACATCCCAAAATTGTTATGATATGAGAGTTCAGTTCAGAGACCATCTACTTCGCATTTCACCATCCTCTCAGACTTTTTCTAGGAATTATGAAAACTTAAATAGTTTTCATAATAAATCTATATGAGAAAAGATTAATCTGTTAAACCTGAGCATAACCCACTGTAATAGGTATTATGCCCAGTTTATGGATGGGTAAATGGAGACAGATTCAGGCCAAATTTTTTCAAGAGTGGCCACTGATATTATGCACCTCAATTTTTGGGAGACCAACTTTGAATCTGTGGATTTTTTTGTTTGTTTGTTTTTTAAGAACTGCACAGTACTTACTGTTCCAGTTGAAGTGAATCCCTGAAAATCTTAAAGGGTCTCAAGTTTGGCACTCAAAAAATTGAGGCACCCAAATTCAGTGGTTACTTTTACAAGTTTGGTTGTATGTTACTTGGCCAGGGCCGCCCAGAGGTTTCAGGGGGCCTGGGGCAAAGCAATTTCAGGGGCCCCTTCCATAAAAAAAAGTTGCAACACTATAGAATACTATATTCTCGTGGGGGCCCCTGCAGGGCCTAGGGCCTGGGGCAAATTGCCCCACTTGCCCCCCCCCCCCACACACACACACTCTGGGCGGCTCTGTACTTGGCCAATGTCATATAATGAGTGAGTAGCAGAGTTGAGAACAGAATCCCAGAATCCTGATGCCCACTTCACAGAACTAACCACTGAACTTCACCCCATCTTTTTCTTTTTCAACTGAACAAGAAAAGAAAATATATTTTATATGATAATTTCCTTTTAGTTAAAGACCTAAATATAGGTATTCACATCAAACCAATTCTATAGTGAAAATACATATTGTATTGTGTAAAATAAAAACCCAGGGCCAGATCCAGAACTACGCTGATTCACACCAGCTGATGACCCAGCCACTAACGTTCTGTACCAAAAATATACCAAGTATTAAAGACTAACATTATCATAGAACTTAAAGTCATATAGGCAAAGGGCATAAGTGTAGATATTGGCCCTTGCATTTTTCATTACAAATTATAAGCTAATCACACTGCTGCGTAGTAAGTTAATACCCAGAAAACTAAGAACCAAATCTGTGCTTGTATTGGCTGCTAACTGGTGCAGTCTGCCTAACGAAAAGTCAGCCAACATTGGAGCGAACACTTATATACAATCCATTTACTTCCTGTCTGTCTGCAGATGCTGACATGCTGTAAATCATTAAATTCCCCTGGGCTCTAAGCGTACACCTGCATGAGGCCTTATTCATCAAATAAACTGTTCCCACTCGCATTAATGCTGCTTCTTTGCTTCTGCTGCTTTTCAGAATCTAACTCACCTGATTTCTATCATTACAATAGACAGTATATAATTATTATAGATAATTTTAACAAACTTCTTTCTACTAATCAGTGGAAATTAAATTTAAACATATATCCTCCATGTATTGCATCACAATCAAACAGCTTAATTAGAGGAATCGACAAAGAAATCCTTCTGCTTGTCTCACAGTGGCTTGCCGTGCAAAAAAAGGTACAAGCCCTGTTCTGAGAACTATGTTGGGAATTTCCTTGTCTGCTCCTTTCTAGCCTGTCTTCTCCATAACTACAAATAGAGCAGCATCAGACTGTAAAATGATCTCCGATAGACTTCTAAGAGCACCACTTCCAATTTTTCCCAAGGAAAAATTAAGTACAATACCAGAAAGATATAACTTCTCAACAGACTATAATTTTCAAACAAAAGACATCTGGGGGCTGATTTATCCAAAAAAAAAAAAAAAGTTTTACAGCCACGTAAGAAGAATTCCAATTCTTTTGGTAGAACAGACAGTTTAGTGATTGCATGTCATACCACCAAAAAAGCAGCTCACAGATATATTTGCACCTAATTCGCTTTCCAGAATGTAAGAATCCTTTAAGGCATATTTACACACGTAGAGAGATTGATTTTGCTCTCTTTTATGTCAATTTTACCTCAGTGTAATTCCAACTATTTCACTGGAGCTACTCCTACTTTACAAGAGTATGAAAATGAATCAGACCTGCACAATCCCATTGATTGCAATGGAACTGGATAGCTTAAGTCAGTACTGCATTTTACCCCCATAGGATTCATCCATCTTTCACAAGGACTATCAATCCACTCATGTGGGATCAGTCAGTACAGAATTTGGCTCATTGTATTAATTGAATGAAAAGTCTGTGAGTCTTATACACTCTACTCACATTTCCTGCTTTAATTTCCATCACATGGACAAAAGAGAAAAATCAGGAAAGTTACTGATTGGGGCCAGTAGCTGATTAACAATTGTTTACATGCAGAACAAGATTTTAGTTTCTTATAATGGGCTGACCCTCTGTCTAACACTGTCCCTGATGTTGCACTTCTTACTCTCATGAGTATACTTCAACTGGAACTACTCACATAAGCAAAGACCGCAAGATTGGAACCACAGATTACTACAGCAGGCTCAGGCCCTGAAGGTCTGTAAAAAGCCTGAAATACAAATAAACTCTTCACTAATGAAAGGCCAACCCACTGTTAGAGGGTGTTCTTTTATTATTTATTTAGATGATTTCTTCAAAAATTTTACCATTTCTGAAATTTCACATTCAGTCATTTAAGTGAAAGCTCCAGTAGTAACTTGCAATAGTTTCTCTCTTTGCTAGATGATGTGTTCTGTACAAATGGTGAATAAGCTCAATCAAGTCACTCTGCTGAGTGGGCATACAGTATCAGTCCAGCTCTCTGAACTGTTACAGAAGTTAGGCACAAATCACTAATGAAAACATACTGAAAACTATTTAGATGGTTTCTTAATAATGAAGGCTTCCATAATGTATGGTGAGTAACTGGTAGCATCTACACAGTGACATGTACCTGATAGTGATGTGCAAACTAGAAGAGGACAGATTGTGCCTACCTCTTGTCTGGAAAAGGCTGACTTTGCTCTGCCCTCATTGTAGGCTACCAAGACACAACATGGCCCAATGTTTGGGTTCTGTTTTGATAAGAAACCAAAAAAGTCAGGCAGTTTAATGGCTATCTCCCCCAATTAGGGCCTGCTTCTCTTCTCAGTAATGCAGATATAAAGTAGTGTAGCTCCACTGAGGTCAATGGAGTTACACTGATGTAAGCAAAAGGGGAATCAGACCCTTGATCAGCAAAATAAGTAATCTGAAAATCTCATGAGAAACTCCCTCAGACAAATTCAGCGGTCAATTATGGTCTGGAGTAATTCCATTGATGTCAATAGTTACTCTAAATTTACACCTGTTTAAATGAAATCAGATTTTTTTTCTCTCTATTTCGTCTACATTCCAGTTACAGCTGAAAAAAGTCTCCAGTCTTTACAGACCCTTAAAAGGTTTGTTTCTAGAAACAATGCCAGTTTAATAGGGTGAGGGGAAGGTTTTGGTTTCCCCCACAAAAAAACCATCTGTACTATCTATCACTCAGTAAAGGCCTGATCCAACTCCCATTCAAATCAATTGAAAGACCCACTAGTCAGTGGCTTGACTAGGAGTTCAATCAGGCCCTAAACACTGAAATCTGAGAAAATAGTTTTTGAGGATTTCATAGGTGACTTTTAATGGTGAATGGATGCTCTCTCCAAACACCTCCTTGTACTTTTGGAGGAGGAAGAAAAATGTATTTATAACTGCTCAGTGTCTCTTCCTTTCCTAATTCCTTAGGACTCTGTAGAAGGTCCTTTTTAATATTATATCAGTGAGATTCCTGTTCCGACAAGCAGGCCCCACAGACTGTTAGTTTAGTTAGTTCGATCTTCAGGGTGAGCCGGGCTTTAAAAAGCAAGAAAGATGTCTGTTTAACATCTTATTGTTCCCCATCGGTAATTTAAAGCAATAGCTATAGCAGAGATCAGTTTATTAAAATGCTTTTTTCTTTGTTAAATCCAGCCAACATACAAAACACAGAGTCTATTCAAATCACTCTTGTCTCCCACGTAGCTCAGATTTTAGCACACTTAAAGCAAGAACGCCATTAGATACTTGTCATTTAAATGGCATAACCCTGTTATGTTACCCCTTCCACCATTTCCTGTGCATCTTGAAAACTTACTAGGCTGTAGAGAGTTTTCAAATCCCATATTGGGATAGGATTTGAGGGGGGGGGAGGAAAAGGAACAAGTTAAAATGGGAAGAAGGTGTTGCCTGTTACTCTGCTCCCAGTTTGGCTAAAATATAAGCCATGTGTGAAAGGGAAGGGGGCTTGGAAGGCTTTGTGTGCTAAGGTAGCCCCACCTTTCCAGCCCTGGCAATCATGCATGGTAGGGAGCAGGGCTTTAAAAAGGAGGGAGCTGCAGTCAGCAAGGGAGGAAGCCCTGAGAAAGGGGTGGCTGGAGTGGCTCCTGTGCAGCAGAAGTAACCATCATGCAAGAAACTCCCGCAGCTCTGTGAGGAGCCCAGAGACCCCTGGGGCAACTCTGATAGGGAAAGACTGACTTGGCTACCCAGCTGTAAGGACTCCAACAAAGTAAGTACCCCTGAAGTAAGGTGGTGCCACAAACATTTTTGCTTTTTTATTGGACCCAGGAGGGGCCTTATTTTGTGTTGAATCTGAACTTTTGTTTTCCCCCCACCTGGAAACAAAGTAAGCAGGCCCACAAGGTGGGGTCCACTGCAAGGATTAGGAGGCTGTGGCCTGTACTAGGCCAACCTATGGTGACAACTGGGCATGCTGAGGGGCCTCAGCCCAGCTAGGGCTGTGCCCCAGAGAGAGACTTTCTTTACACCGTATCTTGATACATTTTTTTTTAACATTAAATTCCCATTGACTGCATGGGATGATGAAATGAAGAGTATCTTTTATAAACCAAAATAAACAGCACGGTCTTTTTTTTTAAATGCAAATTTGTGCTTAATAAGTGATAGCACAATATGGCTTGGAATTTGTTTTTACACCTAAGGGATACACTGCTATGAAAGAGTTCAAATGGGAAAACCCAGGATATACAAACTTAAGTTAAAGACGTCAAATGCAGCTGGCAAAATTCTACATTCGTTCCCATGCAATCCCCATTGGAATGGGGTTGCATGGGTGTGAGGGAACAATTTAGTGAAGTTGCTTTTCAAGACATGAATGAATTAAAAGCAATTTTTTTCTTAACAACAAAGAATGATACCTTGTTGAGTTATAGTGCCCTATGACTAGCTTGTGACATCCTTACTAACATTGAAAATACCTTACTCCATAAGTAGCCCCTTTGATTTCATGTACGGGACTACAAGTTCACTGTGACTATGTAAGGATATCACAATCTGACCTCTATGAACAAAGCATAGACAGAATCTAGCAAGAGCAAGAGCTGTCTTAGTAGCAGAGATTCAATCTCTGAGCTTGATTCTTATCTTAGACTGGTGCAAATCAGGAGTAACGCCACGGAAGTCAATGAGGTTACAGCCAGAGTAAATGAAATCAGATCTAGGTTATCTGAAGGCAGATTCTACTACCACTGAGATCAGTGGGAAAACTTTCATTGACCTCAGTGGGATCAGGGTTAGATGCTAATATAGAAGATTTAGGGAGAAAATAGTTTTGATTAGTTACAGAGACATGATTATAAGGAGTAAGAATTTAACAACTTTATTTAGAAAAATCCTGTTCTAATTTTAAACTTCTTTTCATATCAGTTTCCCCCTTGCAATATGAAGACAGCAGAAAAATCATATTGCTATATTAAGGGAGATTTGATTATATTGTTTGAACAACTGCCCACAAGATGTTCTTGTGTAACTATCAGTGGGTGTTTGCCTTGACCCTGGCCAGTGTAAATGTTAACATGAAGATGCACCGAGTTAGTAAGTCTCTCAGTAGCCACTGCTATCAAAATATAAATATTTTTTAATTCTCTAAATATTTTCACCTACCTGGCTGCAATCCTTCCAAGTTCCAGCAAACAAAGACACACTTCTCTGGGCTGCTTGTGGAGGACTGCAAAAGCAAAATGAAGATAGAAAATATTTACAATAAAGGGTATTTTAAGGGTTTCAGTAATAAACAGATCCCAGCTTACTAATGGCTGTCAATAGCATGTTAGTCCTGAATGCCTCTTTTAGGCAAAACTGCCATTGGCTTCTAAGATATTTTTGCCTGAATAAAGAGTTCAGGATTAAGACCCAAGATGTAGCGTTTCCAAAGGAGCTTCCAACTCCCACTGAATTTCCCATAGGGTCCTTTGAAAATCCCAGCCTAGATCACCAAAGCTTGGTTTATACAATTTGGTATAATACGCCTACCTATAACCATTATATATTAAATGGAGGGCTCCTAAAGAACATTAAAAAACTAATGAAATATCAAAGGGTTCTGGATCACTTTTTATAAACTAAAAAGATGTTTTCTGTAGGAAACCGTCTTTCTTCCTCTGCTTAAATGAGCAAATATTAAAATTATATTAGTGGAGATAAATCCTTCTATAAACTTGATCCTGTATTACTTGTGCACCCAAGCACTCCCTCTGAATAAAATGTGTGTTTAGGGTACTCAAGGAAGTCACTCAGCTCTTGAAAAGAAAGCTACTTATCTGTAAATATTGTTCTCTGAAGATATGTATCTATGCAAATTGCCATGCTTGGGTCCAGTGCAAGACCTGGTGGGGGGGGGGGGGAGGAAAGAGAGTTCCCATAGCTTTTAAGCTTTGGAGGCAGCTGCAGTACCTCATGGACCACTTGGTCAGGTACTTTTGGAAGCACCATCATGTTCCAATATTAGTTCCTTTAAAAACTTGGAGACGGTAACACCCTCCTACCCCCAAAGAGGCCTAGTAAAATACATAAGGAAAATATACAAAAAATCTGAGGGGAGAAGTGTGAGTGATGAGCAATCCATTTGGAAGTATAGCTTCAGAGGATAAGAATTATAGGTACCTTGTTTTCTTTTCTCCAGAGATACCTGTCTTAGTGGAATCCTGCTCTTGGGGATAAATTCAGACCTTGGTGTAAATGGACAAGTTTCCCCTTGTCTAATGGAATATTTGCCTTCTTACTCCAGGGCTCAATTTGGCACCTGAAGAATAAATGAATCATGAACCAGAAGACTAGTGGCAGAGAAATCGGTCTATCTTACTTGTGTTCATGAGAGCTTAGATAGATGTTATATGAACATATAGGGAATTTGCTGACTCATTTGACTTAGCCAGGTGAAAAACACCTCTCAATAGGTGCCTCAGAGGCTAAAAATTTAAAGTCAAAGAAGTTTTCATCTTCTCCTACATGCTGTACACAGGGACCTCTGAGTGGGAACTGCTGAGACAGATATCTCTGAATATAATTAATACAAAGTTGGACAGATCCTCAGCTGATGTAAATTGGTATAACTCTATTGATATCAACGGAACTATGACAATTTACTCAGCTGAGGATCTGTCCCAATGACTTTTGGGATTGTATATTCAGCAATACTTTGAAAAAAATATATATGCATTTTCCTCCTAGAATCTGAACCAAAAATATTTCCAGAAGGAAAACTGCATAGCAGAAAAATAAAGTGGCAAAGCATTGGGAACAGAATTTCCATTCTACTGCCATCTGTTGTTAGACATATCAGAGATGTAAAAAAAGACCTGGACACTCTATCCTTCCTAGTATTCTTCCTTGCCATAAACTAATTCATGGATGGAAGACTTAATCTTACTGAGAAACCAATATGTTTAAGAAAAAAAAAGTACACCGATGGCCCAGACATATATTCTGCTGCTTCCACCTGAAAACTCTTTCAACATAATCAATATATTAAATGTACCTTAATGCTAAGAAATATATAAATAAACAGCCAGAACACACTGGATAAACCAGTTCTGGAAATATCTTGGTGGGGTATAGGGGGCAAATATTTTTGACCTCTACTTTACATCTGCACACATCTGATCAGGGGCGGCTCTAGACATTCCACCGTCCCAAGCACGGCGGCATGCCGTGGAGGGCGCTCAACCTGCCGCCGGTCCCACGGCTCCGGTAGACCTCCCACAGGCGTGCCTGCCTGCCGCCCTCCCAGCGACCGGCAGAGTGCCCCTCGCAGCATGCCGCCCCAAGCACGCGCTTGGCGTGCTGGGGCCTGGAGCCGCCCCTGCATCTGATGTAAGGCTGGGCAAGGGGGACTGCATTTTGGGGGGGAAGTATTTGTAAACATAAGAAGAAGGTTTGAATGAAGGACATGAAGTCTCTGCCAATGCTCAGACTTCTACTTCTTAAATGAAAACAATGTGCTCCAGTGAATCTGACCCACAATGCTCCAGACACATTTCATGCATTTCACAATGAACAATGTGAAAGAGTGAAATCATTGTTAGAGCATGACAAGCTGTGCAGGCAGTAACCAACCATAAAAACAAACATCTGGTGATGTGATAAGAATATGGTGATACAGTATTTCTAACAGCAAAATGTTAGCATTCCTGAGGACTATACCAGCATGCACATTCATGAACTTTGGGGGAAAACAAAGGCCATTCTGTATAAAATACAGTACCCACTGGAAATAGTTTAGATTCTCAAAACAGAATTCTTATATTTTTATAACTAATGCTTTTAAATGTACTATTAGCTAACAAGGCAATGTGGTCAGGATTTAAGACAAAGTTCTGAAAGTCAGAAGATGTGGGTTCCATTCCTACCTCTGTTACAGACCTCTTATGTGAACTTGAGAAAATCTCTAAAGCCAAAATTTGCAGAAGTGAGCAATGATTGTGGGGGCCTTTTTTGGATGCTCAATTTGAGATGCCTTCTGTCTCAAACTGTAGGTACTCAATATTAGTATCCACTTTTTGAAATGTGGCTGCTACTCTGCACATTTTCCCTCTGCAAAATGGGGGGAACAAAGCCTTCATTTCTCACAGAAGCGCTGTGAGGCTAAATTCAGTGTTTGTAAAGTGCTTTAAGATCTTTGATGGAAGGTGTGATAGAAGGTGTGGAAATCTTCTAAACTTTTTATGCCAGTGTGACTTTCATTTATGTTATCCTTTGACAATGATGTAAGCAGGTATTTCAGACTATAAATGTGGAACTGAACAGGAAAACCTGTGTCTGTCTTTGTGATTTTTGAGGAAAATGCCCATGCATTTTCTGCACTGGAGCAAGGTAGGAATCCTGTTTAATGAGTGTCTGCGTTCAAGGGTTAAAAAGCAGTTCCTTGCTACCAGTACATACATATATTCAGTAACAAGTAATACAGTTCATGGATTAGAGGAAATTCCTCTTTGGAGTGAGCGATTACAGACTCAGATGGAAACCTTACATCTGTACCTGTGGTATGCTGTTGCTTCCTGTGGGAACTGTATTCATAATTTTCTGAATTACTTACTGGAATCTAACTTAATGTATGTTTCTAAATTATTACCAGTACCTCAACTTTCTGACCTGAAAGGTTACCTGATCCTTCAAACACTGAGTGGCAAATACAAGTTTGCTAAATACCAGATTTATTGTAATTGTAGCAATAGACATTCATCTTGACAAAGAAAGCATCATAAGGAACAAAATAAGACGCAATGGGCCAAAATAATTAATGTTATAACTTGACTGATGTCTATAGAATTACACCAGGGATGAGTGTGGTCCCTTATGTCTTCATTTAGGGGAAAATTCTCTTCTCATTTACAACCCAGGTCAATGTACTGGATGGATCATAGAATATCATAGAATATCAGGGTTGGAAGGGACCTCAGGATGGATGGATGTAAAAAAGGAGACATTTGTATTTTCCTGCCAACAATTCAGTCTGTCCTTAAGAAGTGCATCATTTAGCATATGTAGATTCTTTAATTATATAGTTTATATAGCAGTTTAATCCCTCCCAAGCAGTTTGTATAAAAATATACATTTGTGATTCATCTGTTCTGATACCTAAGTTTCCACCCTTTGTTTGATGTTCATTTTCCTATCACATATATTCAATGCATTTCTAATAATAATTTCAAGACAATATTATTAAACGAGCACTAACACACTGTCTTATCACATACATGTAACATTTATGACATCCAAAAACGTTAAGGTTGCAAAATCAAGCACTTCATAGTCAGAAAAAGACAGAAATAAGGCTGCCTACGCAAACTTAATTTGACCCCCTTGTGCATTGGCATATGCCAAAGGCTTTAATTTACATGATAACATACTACTTTTTCCACAGGCTCTCTGACTCATTCAGTGCACAGGATGGATGGTATTGTCCATTTAAAAAAAAATCCTCATCATTCAGTGTGTGGCCACATGCATTATTCATTGCACACTATCCAAACCCTGCATTGAATACAGAATTATTAGTTTCCTTCTAGGCTTTTCTGTGGTGCTGTCATCTTAGTGTGTTTTACAGCATTAATGAATTTATCTTCACAACACCCATGTAAGGTAAGGTGGTATTATTATCCCCATTTTATACATGGAAATGGAGCCATAGAATTAAAGCCAAACTTGTCAACTAATTTGAGATGCCCCATTTGAGATAATTAGGGTCTTATGTTTCAGTGTATGTAGCATTTCCTAGCATCCATTGCCCTCTGATACAGTTGTGAGTGCTCAACGCTTCCACAGATCAGACCCCAGTGTTTCAAGTCAGGCACCCAGAAAATGAAGAATATGCAATCAGCAACCACACCTGTGAAAATTTTAGTTTAAGTGATTTTTCCCAGCAGCACACAGGAACTCTGTTCTCCAGGGTGCCATTCAACTGCTTTAGCCCTTAGTCTGTCCTTTTTCTTCCTACAATCCCTTTATTCATTCAGAACACACCTTCCAACTTCTGCAACAAATGAGGCTTTGGCCCTACAGCCTCCTTCACTACACAAGTCTTATTTGTCCCCAGAATACAAACTGTCCTGGGCACTGAATGAGGGAGTGGTCCTATAGGAAAAAAAAAGGTATCTGAACACGTAATTAAAGACTATCATAAAGTATATGTTCAAGAGGGCTGAGTTAAGGTTACAAGGGCAACCTTAATTTGAGCATTTTCTTAATTCTGAGTGCTTGACTTTCCAACCTTAATGTTCAATTAATGTAGGTTTTTGGGATGCAATTTCCTAACTTTTAAAAAAAATGTAAATATAGAAAAAACAATTTCATCTTGTGAAACCATATTGACCCTCCTCCCCCCGTTCCCGTATGGTTCATCAGTAGGATGGGGATCTTTAGATCCACTGGACACCACTTGAGCAAAGGGAATAACTAGTAATAGTAGAAGGCTGTTATCTTCTATGTGGGCCTCCCACTAGACAGGGATGGAGATTCACACTTTGCAGGTTTCATAGCTATTTGCTAGACAGCAAAGGACTGTTGAGTACAAAGTCCTTTAGGTTTTCTAGAAAAGTGTTCTCTAATAGTTACAGACTCTTCTGCACCTGTCCCCTGCCTTCCACCCCAGCTTCTCCCTGTCCCATTCTGCTCTTATTCCC
This sequence comes from Mauremys reevesii, assembly GCF_016161935.1. NCBI lineage: Eukaryota > Metazoa > Chordata > Testudines > Geoemydidae > Mauremys > Mauremys reevesii. The sequence goes on along the minus strand of NC_052626.1, from coordinate 86,568,782 downwards.
TGCTCCCTAGCTCCTACATATAGTTCTCAGCTTCTCCCCCACAACTCCTGCCCCATCCCCCGATGCCACAGCTCCTGCCCATCCTTCTTCCACTTGTGTCATCCGCCCCCCTCCCCGTCTTTAATCCTCCCCCATTTTGTGCCCTGCTCTGCTCCTGCCCCTTTCTCCCACTGCTGGATCCTGTTCCTAACTCTCCCCAGGCTTCTATCACATTCCTCCCTCACCTCTTATCCCTATCACCACCCCACATCTTTTCATCTTCCTACCCTTGTTTGTCACTCCTCTGCACTTGAGTGAGGCTATTTCTTCTTTCCCCTCCTCATTATCTGGATGCCAGCGAGGAAGCATTCAGAATGCAGAAGAGACAGTTTGCAAGTTTGTGCCTAGCACCACAGAAGGCCCCAGTATCTGGGAAGAGTAATTGCAGGGAAAGTCCTGCTCAGCCCCTGCAGACTTGGCCTGGAACATACTCAGTTACTCTGTAGGGATGGCACCTGCAGTCTGGTCAGCATTTAGGAACTGAGAGAGGATGGAGCATACTCAGCCGAGACAGAATCTTCAGAAAACATAGCTGCTAAATTTTAAGAAGTCTCTACCAAGCATGTGAAACTTGTCAGAGCTTTATAACTTGGTCAAATCTGGGCAAATTTTCACTGAAATGGCAAAAAGCACATCCCTGACACCATGGTGACCTGACCCGCAAAATGCTCCAAAGTATAAAGGTGCTCATTCTTATCAATGAAGCAATTTTAAGAATATTGTTAACATGGGCAAATCATATTTTCCCCTAACTCTCAGGAATGGATGAACCACCTCAGATGAAACTTTCCAGAAAAATTCAGCCTGAGGCAGAAATGCTCCATGGAAGATTTCAGCCCAAACAGTTTGAGGCTGGCAAGCTATAAGCAGCTGAAAACAAGCTTTTATGGAAAGTGTCTGGCAACCTTAATTACAGGCGTCACTGCCTACACTGCCTATTACAGCAGTTGGGTTGAATTTCCACTACTTGTGACTACAGTATTATATGTCATTAATACGGATTTTCCCTGACCTTTATGGGGGAAATTTTCAAAAGCACAAATGAGATTTAGGAACTTACATCTCATTGACTTTCATGAGATTTAGGCCCATAACCCATTTTTATGCATTTGAAAATCTCATTCCAAATACCTGGTCCCCATCCCATAATACCAAAGAGGTTTGTATCCTTTAACCTTCATAAATACCTAAGGGAAACAACCCCACATATTGGGACAATATTATGACAACAAAATAATAGTTATTCTCCACCTTCCCCCAAACTCAATTTAGTTGTTCTGCACCATGTTCAAGTTTCTCAGTGTTCCAGAAAGAGTGATAACATCACACTCTTATCTCAGTGAGCAACTTCACTATTTTTTTCACTATATTCAATTATAGTGTTGGTATATCTCTCAATCTGTAAAAGTTTTTCAAATGGGATGTATCATGACTTCTAAATCTCAACTGTGATATACGTATGGAATTAATTATGGAACATCTAAACACTTGAGATTTACTGGTATATATTAACATAGTGCTAATAACATAGGGTTCAAGGTGCTTCTATAGTCCTCAAAGTGACAAGACACGCTCAACAATGATGTGGATTGTTTAGTCAAACACTGTGAAGGATAGAAACAAAGTCTTATTCTGATGCAAGTGGATATGAAATATAACCCGATATTTCAAATTGTAAATAGTCATTTGAAAAATAGTGGCATAGTCATAGATTTTATTTTGTTTTTGCTTTCTTTTAAATGTGAAATCTGAGCAAATACTAAGAGTATTACAAAGAAAAAACTGCTCTATGTTGTGCATATAAAAATGTAAGCAATAAATATTTGCTTGATATTTTTGACAGAAGTGAAAAAGCAACATTAGTGTGGAGGACATAGATATCTGTGTTTTATTCTACTACTAACATTAGAACAATGCAGACCACTGTTTAGAGCAGCTACTCTACTAAAGGGTGGTCATTGTATTGCATCAAAAGAAGTCAATGTCAGACATCTCACACACACACACACACGGAATATACAAGCACAAAGGATGAACAGAACAATACCATCAAAGATACCTAAAACAAATCACACACATTAGCATGCTGGCACAGTTAATGGCAAACCCTTTTCTTGCGGTGTAGATTCTTTTCGAAGAAATAGATGAAGAATATTCTTTGGCTCCACATCCTATAACCATCCAATAACATTAGAATATAGACACAGTCATTGTTAACAAAGAGTCCTCAACTTTCTTAACTATGTGCATCAGGCTGAATTCTATAATTCTTACCCTGGCAAAACTCCTATTGAGGCTAATGGGAGTTTTGCCAGAGTACAACATTCTTCAGGTCTAAGCCCCATACCAAAATAACCTCAGTATTGAATGCAAAATTCTTCTAGTAAATAGCATTATCATAGTCTCATGGATCCACTGGCCTATATCCCTGCACAGGGGAACTTCTGCAGGATATTGCAGGTGCAAATGCTACTACAACACTCACTATTTGCCTACAGGACAAAAATTTGGACCGTAGATAAGGTTGTTGCTGGTAAGTAATTCTAATCCCATGTTCTTTAGATATGCTGTTTGTGAAAGACGTGACTGAAAGGGACACTATGTTGGAGCACCAGTGCTGAGATGCAAGGAGTCTCCTCAACCCCCCCCCCCTTGTGCAACTGCATTGTGGTTGGTCAGAGTGGTACTGGTCAGTTGTAGTACTCAGGACTGTTCCATGCTAGTGTTAATACTGCTGATTTGGTAAAGGGTTGAGGGAAGGGAGAAATGTGGTGTGAGAGAGCGATGCCGCTGGTAGTTCCTGGGTCTTGATGCATCAGTCCCCTCTACTGCTGGAGACATTACGCCTGATTCTTTCCTGCCTTGCTCCTTGTGCAGTCATACCTGTTCATAGTAAGTGCAAAGTGAGTATGACATGGTATCATTGAGCTCTAGTAGCATTTTATACCCACTTTACATGGGTGTAACTAACTACATAAGGGGAAAGGCAATGGAGAAAGAGACCTATTGGGCCAGTCTGAGGCACAAGGGCCCCAGAGTTCCCACTGAAATGAGGCAGCTCAGCTTCACAGACTCCTTTGTAGTGGAACAATGCAAGTCTAAAAAGGTCTAAAAGTATCCCATTTGACGATAAATTACCAAAGAGCAAACTATTTTATAAAAAGTAATGAGCTAGATTCTGTTCTCCATCACTCTGGAGTAAATCAGAACTCACTTATCTGACTCACACTGGTGTGAATGAGTGAGATCAGGATCAGGTCCAGTGTGTATACACACTATTTACACACTTCCGGATTTATACCCTTTAAGAACCTCTGTAAAATCAAGTTGCTTGATGACATGATCATTGTACTTAGAAAAATAAATAAAATACATCATTTCTTCTCCTTCCTTACCAAAGATCCTGCATTCTCACCTTGGTCCCACAGGGGCTGAGCACTCTGGCCTTGCGCCAACAGAGCACTTAAGCTTGTGCTTATACTTTAAGCACAGGAGCAATAGCTTTAAAAATATACAGGAAGTCTGAGGGGAGAAGTGTAGGCGACAGTGGTAATCCATTTGGATGTATATCTTTTGTTCTTAAATACATTACTGAATCAGATCCAGAGTGCTCAGTACCTTGCAGAATTGAGGCCTCCCTCACTCCCAAAGCTCCCATTAAAATCAGTAGTGTGTAGCTCTTTGGGGCAGTGATTATACCTGCTTCTGTGTTTATACAGTGCCCGGTTCTGAGGGAGGATATCTGTGAGTGATTATGGTCTAAGAAATAAATCATAATGTGAGCTTTGGATGCACAGGGAGTACATATTTGTGCCACTGTTATGATTTCCATGATTTATTAAATGATTTTTCCTCCCTCAAGAAGGAGGATCCAAATTTAATAAAATAATTTATATTAACAATTATTATTATTACTATTATTTATCAAATGTGTCCGCAGTTTTATTCCCTCCTGCAAGGGACTCAGGGCATTTTGCCATTATTTCATCATAAATTATTCAAACATTTTCAACAACTCCACAGAAACATTATCAGAATCATCCTCAGAAAACCAGACACGGCAAAAACAGAAAATTAGAGCAAGAGCTTATAGGACAAGGACAGGGAAATATTCTAAATATAGATGTAACAGTGGTTCTAATTAATTAAAGCAGGTTTTATATACCATAGGCAGGCAAGCAAGATAATAAAGAAGAGAGAGGGACACAAAATCAGGTAGAGTAAGACTAATAAACTGAGAACCACGGAGACTAGATAAGCAAACATTTGCTGTACCACTGACAATTTACACAGGTTTTACACATCAATTCGGTTTATAACACACAAAAAAACCTGTTATCTTAGTAACCACCCATCTCCAGAGCTATGCAGTCTCAAAGACACAAAGATCTTTCATAAAGCAATGCAAACACCAGTATGTCATGTGCAGACATATCTCACCACTTTTATATTTCTTAGCTCCACTGAATTTTTATTTGCTGTCCAGAGGGAAAGTGAATGTAAAGGTCTATAACAGGAGTTGTTATTTCTACTGCATTGGCACTCGAAGGGCCTAATCAGGATAAAGATCCCATTATGCTAAGAGCTCCAGCAAAAAGCAGGTAAAAATACTAATTCTCATTGCTTGAAGCTCTTTAATTTAAATTGACACCATCAACCTGTGATCTAGACAATTTCAGAAAAGGAGCTCAAATTAGGTTCAGGTCCTACATCTGATACTGATTCACCCCTTAATTATTCCAGGTGTTCTATCCATTAGCATGGATGTCTTGCTAGACATTAATACTCAAAACGAGAAAAAAAAACATAAACAGCAAAACATGTTTTTAACGGACCACTCAACCAGTCAACAAAAATGAGTTGCTTAATCAAGTTCTTCTAATAAAGGTTGATCTGAATTGTGTTTGATACATTCAGGAATACTTTCACTTCATTTCTTAAGAGAGGAAGTTGTCCAATAAGGAAGGCAGGGCCGGCTCCTGGGTTTTTGCCACCCCAAGCAGCAAAAAGGGGAAAAAAAAAAGTCACGATCAGCTCTACCGCCGCCGCTTCAGTCTTTAGCAGCAATTTGGCGGCTAGTCCTTCGCTCTGAGAGGGAGTGAGGGACCCGCTGCCAAAGAGCTGGATGCCTCTCCATTGGACGCCCCAAGCACCTGCTTGCTGAGCTGGTGCCTGGAGCCGGCCCTGAAGGAAGGTCTCTTGTACTTGTATTTCAGTGGAATTGGAAGGGGCACGGCAGGCAGCCAATGGCAGCACTGTGTCTGTGAGCTAGGGAGGGGCGGGGGAGAGAGAGTATCCAGGGACTTAATCTTCACACAGATACCAGATTAGCCACAGAACCAGCTGTCGATCTCACAATATTCATACATTTAGGGGTCCATTCCTCTTGCTCCCCCATGTGTTTGCAAACCCCTCTTCCTCAGATATTCCACAGCTTCAGAGCTTTGGAAGTGTGATCATTTTGTTTGCCTTCCATGTGATTTTTTTTTTCCATGGGAGAAAGATGATTAACCCAAAAATACAATTAACCTACATAAACTGTGATAAAATTCAATCCACATATCTTCAAAGCAATAGCCTCAAAACTGGTCTTTGTCAACACATGCTAAATTCTTCTCTGCCAAACATTTTCCCCCAAGGGATACACAACAGTTTTGTGTATTAAACAAAACAGCGTAAGAATAGAACAGATCAAGTGACAAGTGAAGCAAGATCCTTTCACAAATAATAGTGCTCAAAAAGCACAACACTAGAACAGAAGGGGAACAGATCAGTTGCAACAGAAATAAAGATTTTACTTATACAGTCAAAGACCTTTTGAGGAATTGAATACAGAAGCCTCTTGATGCAGTACAGTGTGTTCATTTATCTTCAGTACAAACAGATTAGTCTCATCAAAACAGCTTTAGGCTTTTATCTGAGTTCAGATCACAAGCAAACAATCGATTCTCTTCATCTTGTGTTTTCTACTGAAATGCAATCTTGAGGCAAAAAGTTGTCCTACATTTTCTTTCAAAAGAGAAGAGTAATAGGTATGAAGCATTATTAGGATGATGATTTAGCTGAAATAGTCCATTCTTGTAGTGGAGCAGATGCAGGCATGAGTGTTGAATATCACTCTCCTCCTCAACTGCCTGGAGGAATCAGCTGAAAAAAAGTCAGTGTGGGATGGGGAGAATAATTTCATATTCTCTCCCTTCCTGAGATATATCTACCAAATCTGTGGTATAATGGTGAATTCCTGCAGCCAAAACTGTGAGTACATTTGGACCCTACTCTCCAAAGACAAAAAGAATCGTCTTATTTGGTGAACTAAGGAGCAAGAATTCCAGGCCATTCTAATATCAGGGATTTGTACAATAAAAAAAATGTACTTGGCATAAAACACATCTTTGTACAGGGGGCAAATACAAAGCCCGTGTACCTCCTAAGTCCTGCTTAAGTGGGATTTAAGTGGTGCATAGGTCTTGTGCCCATTCCTTGTGGGGGACGGGGGGTGAATGCAGACTCAGGAGATATTACAATATCTTCTTCCTCCTAATTTCTGTCACAGCCGCTCTTTTTAGTTTTATATTATCCTATTTATTATTATATCTATTACTATAAGATGAAATTCAGTTGTACTTTACTGCAGGTTTCAAACACTGTCTAAACTTCAATTGATCTTAGTCCTGGTGCTTAATTAATTAAAATTTTTCTGACCAATGGTAAAGTTCTAGTTCAGAAACAGATTTTTTTTTCCTTTTAACAATTCATTTTAACACAATGAGCCACAATGTCATGGAGCAATTTGGTCATTAATGATTATTATGTATCTAAAAATGGCATGGTCTCACATATGTAGATATTAAAATATGACTAATTCTGAACATGTCCATTGCATGCTCTTAATGCTTATAAGTGTCTGTCCAGATGCACCCCCGCTGCCCTGGCACTCCATCAGATTAGCAGTAAGTGGTGAGATCCAAAGCTCTAGACAGCTGTGGCCCAGCCAGGATATCACTGATAGGGGGCTGCCCTTTTAAAGGTTCCCCCTTCACCATTGGGTAGCAGTGGCCTAGGGCCACTCGAGTGTCCAGTACCATCCCTGACTGTGCAGTTCTTACTCAAACTGAACTGCCAATGAAATAAATAGGAATTTTGATTGATTAAGGGCCACAGATTGAGTGCCTGCAATATATTAAGCAACTTTATTTCCAGGTTTTAAAAACACTGTGCTGGTACTTTTCTTTCTAGTCATCTGGGTTGTTGTTTTTTTTTTTTTTTTTTTATGAATATAGTATTTTGAAATGCTATTTAACCAGCTTTAGTGGATCGCACTATAAGTCTAACATAGGTGGCCAGGCACGTATGAAAGTTAGCTATCTGCAAAATGTCCACCTGGACCAAAAAAATATTCAATGGTCAATTCAGTTTTAAACAGCTGTGCTTTTGCCTTATTGGTTTAATCCAATTCCCATTAAAATCAGTGTGAGCACAGTTGAACTTTTAGTAGACACTATAAAAGCGGAATTTCTTTTAACATTGTCGATTACCATATAAGCAAGTACATACCCAAGCCTTCTGATTCAAATAGGCATGTGTCGTCCACCCCTACATCTCTGCACCAGGATAAGAAATTTGCTGTGTTGTCTCGTGCAAAAAAAGACCCTGAAGGAGCATTGGCTTTGCATGGAATCTTCCGCACTGGCAGGATCTATAAAAATAAAACAAAAAATCCTCATTCTAGGCATATGATATTTGGAAGGGCAGTATTTGTACCTAGGGAACGTGAAATCACACCATGCAGCATAGATATATATGTATTGGGTCGACTGTCACTCTTGCTCACTCCCTAAAGAATTACAGCCAAAGATAAATAAATAGTACAATTTATTTGGCACAGAAGCGTTAGCCTGGCAGAGCTTTTAAAAGTACTAAGAGATTGACCCAAGATGTGAAGTTTGGATCTGGATCAGTACTAGAACTTTCCTCAAGTTTGGGAGCTTGGAATCCAGTGTTTTGGTTGAGCTAATGGAATAAGAAGTCAGCTGTTAAGTAAAGATCCAGATTTGGATCTGAACTTCCCCAACATTTGGGGTGGATTGCTTGGGATCCAGTTTCTGGTCATTTATAAAGGTAACACTACAGTTTTGAAAATACTGTATTCACATTTTTCATTAGTAACCAAGAAATACCATAGGAACAGGGGTAGTGCTGCATGTGCTAGAGTCTTTGGGACTGTAAAATTCTTAACACTGGCAGTTTTGTACAATCTACACTCTGAACAGCTGACTTTACAAGCACACACTATCATCCAGTACTTACAAAATCAAGGACTAGGATAGAGCCAGATTCTCATAGCAGTGACACCAGATAATTCTAACTAAACACCGTTGATTCCAAGGAAGTTACTTCAGATTTATTCGGGCATAACTGAGATCAGAATCTGGTCCAAAAAGAATAACCAGCAGAGAAAAACGGAGGGAGTGTTGTACCCTAGTTGCATTTGCAAGAGATACATGCAAAGTTTCTATCAAAAAATTTAATGTTCATGTAAAGCTCATTTTTATGGTGTCAAAACCTATATATCTGCCACAGAAGGCCAAATAAACTGAGAAGTGACCATTGTTACCCCATAACTTTCCAAAGTTTCCCCATCACTGAGAAATTCAGACCCCAAAATTGTTTTTATTGTGCAGCTTTGCCATTAAAGTGATTTATGGAGTCACTGCTTCTGTTCTGGAGCTGGTTGTTAGATCCAATAGCCAATAACTAAAGAACTGAGAACATGCAAATGGTGTCTGTAGCAGTTTCCAATTCTATGTCCAACAGTTACTATCAACAGTCCAAATAATTCTTGAAAGCATCACATAAAACAGTGCAAGAAAAAAAAATCAAATGACTTTAGAAGGCTTTCACCTGACCCCCAGCTGCTGGCAGCACACTAATTACAGGATTTAGGAACAGCTGGCTTATGTGGGGCAGTCAGGATGGGTGGGAATCAAACACTTATCCTATTAAAGTCACTTGCAAGACTTCCATTGACTTCACCAAGACCAGGATTTGGCCCAATCTTTAAGAAATAATTCTCTAAAGAACTCTGAGATGCAGTTTGTATAAAATACGCTACACAGCAGTAATGTATAATCACGATAATGCACCCAATTGTCTGGTCTAATATGACCTCTTTGTGCTGCCCCAATAGTACAAAGAAGCCATAAAGCTGTCTTAACCAGCCAACTCACAGTTTTTGCAAGATGTCTGCCCCTGCAAAACTGCCTTAGGGACTCTAACCTAGAGTGTGTGACCAGAGTGCTGATATGTTCCAGCAATGCCCATCTCGAGAAACATCCACTAAGTGACAGGTACAGCTAGAAGTAACTCAGTAGCCATGGGACTGAACCAGCCCCCAGTTGGACCAGAATAGGGAGAGAAGGGGTATAAAGGCCACATATCCATGTTCCCACATGTCAGCTCCTGGGGTCCTGTGGCAAGCACAGTTTAGCTGAGTTCAAGGATTAGACCCAATAATTTTGAGTTATACAGTTTTGAAAAAAGAAATTATTCCTTTTGTTAAGGACCAAAGGATGTAGTGTAGAACAATGCAACTTCCCAAACATCACTGGTTTATTTTAAATAGTGAAAGGCATTGGAATATAAGTTTTAAGAAAAAATATCACTGATGCTGATGACACTCAACTATATATCTCATTCTGAACTGATGGAACCACTGCTGCTACTAAAATGGCAGACTGCCTCCAGGAAATGTGCTCTTGGATGAAAAGCAGCTGGCTCAAACTGAACCCAGGCAAGGCTGAAGTGATGCAGGTCAGAAAGGGGAAACACACTGAAGATCTAGCCAAAACTCTGTCTCCACCTTCCAATGAAGCCAGACAGCCCCTATTCATCAAAATGGTGTGATGCCTTAGAGACTTGTTCAACTCCTCACTAAACTTAGATGATCAGGTAGCATCAGTTTCCCAAAACGCTTCCTTTCACCTCCAGTTTGCCAGGGAATTTCATCCCTTCCTCCCAGATGAGGACCTGGCTACCATGAGCCAGGCATTTATCAACTCCAGGCTGGATTATTGTAACTTGCTTTATCTAAAGCTGAAGAGGATGCTCAGGCTCCAACTGGTAGAGAATGAGGCTGCCCACCTACTCTATGGCTCAGCCCCCCATGAGCAAATAAGGCCTGTGCTCAAGTCAGCATCCAAGTCAGTCCACTGGCTCCCAGTCAGCATCCAATCCCAGTTTAAGCCCATGGTCCTAATTTTCAAAGCAAAAGCCCAGGCATACCACAGACTGAATATTGATCTATGAACCCTCAAACAGCTGTACGCCTCTGGAATAATAAGTCCAGGACAAAGCTGAAGACAAAGTGAAAGCTGAAGACAAAGTATTCTTGGTCAAGGAGGTTTAGCTCTGGAACAATTTTCCACAGATCAGGTGAATCCAGAATCTGACCATCTTTAGGAAATATTGCAAAGCCTTCCTCTTTGAGAAAACTTTTACTACCATAAGAAACACTCACAGCTTGAACACTCCTTTTATTCCCAAACTCCTCTCAACCCTCCCAAAAAACCTACCCCAAGCAAAATCTGACCCCATAAAAGAAGAAGTTACAGAGCCTTTATGAAGTCCTCTAGGGACTTTGCTAATGCTATTGATTTTACATGCAGGGCTCTTAGATAATATGATGATGTATGGCAGTATAAAACTTTAAGATCAATAGAGAGAGTTTTGCCAGCTCCTGATTTTATTGCAAGTCTGTTGATATTTGGTGTTTTTTCTTAAAGCTCCAGTCCCAAGAGTGAGGTGATTATGTTTGAATCTCAACTTTTTTATTTTTAAATAGGTTTCTAGTCCTCATAGATACAGAGAAAAGCTTTAAAAAGTGAACATCAGAGACAAACGCCATGAGGCAAATAAAAAAGGAAACACAACATTTATTATTTTTAAAAAATATATATTTTCATTTTTAGGCCAATTTCATTATTTTGGGAACCTGTCTCATGATTTTGTACACAGGGGTTGGCAATACCAAGGATGTGACATGTTAGACTTGATCTCACAGGGTAAGAGCCACAGCAGATATGGAGGGTGGAAAAATCCTCTTGAATTTAATTAAGAGTTTGTTGATCACTGTTTGAAATCCCACCCAGTCCTCCTAGCTGTCCCCCTTCACTCCACTTCTAATGTTTTCCCCTTCCAGTCTGGCTTAGGTCCCCATACTGAGAAGTGCTGAGCTGAATTCAATAGAAGTTCCTCTTCACAGGATTGGGCTTTAACAATATTAACAATTAGCACTAGTCAGGTTTCTAGAGTAATACCTTCTTCATATCAGAACAGTCTCGAAGAGCAAGTGAGCATCAGTATCCTGAAGCAAATTCACACTTTAAAGCACTGACTGCTTCACATTTTCAATTGAATTCTCCTTCGTGACCTGCACCCTTCTTGGTGATGTAATGAAGCATTCATCCATCTCAACCCAATCCTGCATGCCTTTCTCAGTGAACTCTCAGTGAATGAGAATTTCATTGGAATAAAAAGTAACATACAGGAAGAACAATAGTAAAAAAGAAAGCTAATAAAAAAACAGTGGTAGTTTTGTCAGAATAAGGATTCAGGGGCAGGCTTTGTCCTTCAGAAAGCCACCAAAATAGAGAGAAATCTTGAGTTTTATGGAACTGAGTCCTTGATGCTGATGGTTCTCCTAATGAATACAAATTATACCACTATTTCACTCAATATCATTTCCAACAGATGGACCCAAATCTGACCTCACACTGCTGCAAATCAGGAGTAATTAATGGAATCAGCAGAATTAAAATAATGCAAGACCAGCGTAATGAGTTTAGAAATTGGCCCAATGGCTTATAATACTTTTTACTATAATCAAACCTTTGAAAGATATGTTGTTAATTTACAATAGCTCCAATATATGGGTGAACTCGAAGATGTGTTGTTTGGCAACATGATTTGTTAATTTGACTCACTAGACTATATATCCACCCAAAACCCAGTCTGATGCTGCTACATGAGCCTATTAACACAGAGCCAGATCAGCTGATATAATTGAAGCTAATGGAGAGAAGTCATTTACATCACTTGAGGATCTGGCCCTTAGTGTCCCTACAGATATGTGGATGATCATTTTACTCAGCTGTGACATTAAGAAGATCAAATGAACTCACCTCACAAAATCTGGATACCTTCTCATTTGTAAATCACTTTAAGTGTGTAATAACTTCATGCAAGACTAATTTAAGAACCAAACCTTGGTTAACTCCCACCCCTTGATACATAATTAAGAAGGTGGCGTGCACAAAGCTTCCTTCTTTGCACACCTGGGATAGGAGTCAACCAGGATTGCAATCCCTGTGCTAAGAGCCTCCTGAGTGTTTACTATCCCAAAGAGGGTGGGAAAGAGTCAGAGCCTCTGTGTTGGGCTGCAGAGCTGAGTAGGTGTGAAGAAGAGCATGCTGCACACTAAGAAGAGGAGTGCAGCATACATGACACCTTTTGTGCCAGCGATCTCAGGAAGGTATTATGTCTTGCTGGGGCACAGTGTCTTCCAGAGCTCTCACACAGAGTAGCATGGCTCTGCATCGTCACCAACACATGGTGTCACCAACACAATCTGACTCGAAATATTCTGTGTCTCCTAGTTTAAGTAGATGGAAAAGCCTGGAAATAGAAATACAATTGAGTATGGCCATTCAGTAATGTGTCAGGCCCATATCGAGTTAGTTTCAGTACATAATGTTTATTTAATGTGCTACCCATAAATTAAATATAGTCACCTTGACAACTGAGGTCAGCCTCTTAAATGTATCAGTGAAGCAAGTTTCACTGTGAAAGAGATATTTTCATGAAGCTAGCAAAATCTCTTACTTTCATAATGATTAAGACTTCTAGATTACACAATTCATATGAAGATCCACTGAAGGCAAATCACAAAAGTGTCTAGGTTCCTGAACTATTAAGCTTGTCTGACTGCTGTGTTATCCAGTCTAACCAACAGACATCTTGCCAATGTCACTGACAGGGGGCCTGAACAAGTATGAAATCAGAAGTGACAAGCAATGGCATGTAAACACAAAACATGTGCTAGACTGGGGGTGGGGGGCGGGAGGAGGGAGTGGGAGCGTGTTTTGCTTTATAAATAATTCATGGCCTCCCTTCTATTTACTCAGATGACAGAACTTATCAGTACAAACAGGATCACTGTCAAAAATGCTTAAAATAAGACTACAGAATATCAATGTACTATACAGCCTAAATTACCTAACATGCTAAATAACTATTTCATGCATTGAATATATATCACACTATATTCTACCCCACTGCCCACAAACGTAGGGCCCAATCCTGCTCCCACTGAAGCCAACAGCAAAATACCCTTTCATTTCAATTACTGAAGATTGGGCCAATTCTGAAGAATCGCAGGGGGATACCAATATTTTCTTTACACCTGATAAAATTCCCTACCTCCTTTTAAAAATAGGCCTTTTTTCCCCACTATTTTCAGATCTATTACTGTAACGCCCAACTCTAAAACACATGAAAGTTCTTATTAAAGACAGGTTTTATGCTCAAATATTCTTTACTGATTTGTTTAAATGGCTTGAATGTCTCAAAAGTGTTTTGTAACAGATCATTCAGAAATAATTAGGTTTCCATATGGCAAGAGTGACTTTTGTTGACATAGTATAATATATCCACTGTTACTTTGAAACAGCAGTGCCCACAATTACTCCTATCAAATATCACGAAAACAGTTCCCCCGTTACACTCTTTTTACAATCTTGTCTTGTTGATGTGCATACATGTGGTTTAATGCAGGATGTGAAAGTGTGAGTGAAACAGATGATGTAATCCTGGAAAAATGCTGTTAGGTTCACTTCTATACCCAAGAGGGTCTCTGTTTCACTGTGCTGTGAAATCACATGGAAAAAGAAATGTATTTGTATACTTTTTTTTCCAAAATGAGATCCATAAATAAATGTTTTGTTTTGTTTTTAAACAAACATATTTTCTTTAAGCAGACTCAAAGCAGGTTTGAAGGCTTCGGATAATGGCTACATTCCTTTTATTCTCTCCCCCATTTTTGCCACAAAGTACAGGGAATATATTAAGCCATTTTTATTGCTAAAAAAGGGGCTATAGCTGGCTAGGCACTTCCACAAAAAGTTCTATTATGTTCTGAATTACCTACAATATTGAAAAAGGGAAGAAAGAGCTATTGTTAAATACTGCAGTATCTAACCACAGATGTATACCTCTATGATAGTTATTCAGCTAGTAAGGGATATGAATTGACACTTAAAGAAAACAACTAAGAAAACTCATTCCAAACCATTTCAGTGTCTCAGCTTCATATCTTCTTTCATTCTGCACCTATATTTGGAACAGGCTCTCATTTCTTGTCCTGCAAGTATCATCTTCCTCCTTCTCAAACCCCTCCTTAAAATACACTTTCTATCCTAATATTTTGTCTGAATTAGCGCATTAGGGCAGGAAACCCAAAAGCAGAGTTTTGCCATTGACTCAGTGTGGCCAGGAGTTCTCCCCATGAATTGGTAAAGTGTGAAATATACTTAAGGTTCAATTCTGCAAACACTTACTACCGAGTGTCATACTGTAATGGGTCCTGTCACAGAAGTAAGCCATATGCCTAGTAGTGTGTGCAGGACAGGCCCCTTACTGTGTTCCATAAACAGGAAGGAATAATAAACTGCCTACATATGAATAATAAACAACACAAGTTAAATCCAGGCAACATAGTTGCTATACTCCCATTCCTAAATGGCCCTCCTAAAACACCTTAGTCCCCATCCACGGCTCACAAAAATGTTGCCCCCAGTGCATTCCACTTGAGGGTTGGAAAAAAAATATGGTTCCAACTGCTTTATATTGGTACTGACCCTGAATTTGGCAGTCATATCGACAAGTGTAGGTGAGTATGAATTAAATACTGTCTAAATGATCAGAGAACATTCAGTGGGATAAACAATCCCTTGTATCAAGCTGCACCCAGGTTCTTTTTTATTTGTTATTTTGCAGAGCATTTTCAAGAGGTACTAAACAGACTAACACTGCATTAAACTATTAACTTTAACAAAAAGTTAAAGAGCTAGAACTAGCTGTCATAACATCTCACATCACAAAAAGTGAAAGCCTCAATAATAATAATAATAATAATAAAGCTAAAACCTGGGGCAGCTGTAGGTGAAGACCAATGGCTACTGGGGAAATCTTAAAAATGTAAGGCTGGAAGGGACCATCTAGTCTAGGCCTTCCATGTTGAGGCAGGATCAAGTAAACTTACCTAGACCACCCCTGACAGGTGTTTGTCTAGCCTGTTCTTAAAAAACTTCTGGTAATGGGGATTCCCCAACCTCCTTTGGTAACCTAAATCTCCCTTGTTACACAAATAAGCCAATTACTTCTTGTTCTACCTATACTGGACATGGAGAATAATTGACACTATCCTCTTTGTAAAAGTCCATCTCCTCTCGATCTCTTTTTTTCCTCAAGGCTAAATATGCCCAGTTTTTTAAAACCTTTTATCACGTTTGTTGCTCTCTTGTGAACTTTCTCCATTTGTCTACATCGTTCTTAAAGTGTGGCATCCTCCATTATGATTCACCCTGGAACATGTTGAAATGTTATGGTATGCCAACAAAAACAATTAACATCATCAAGTCTTCATATCAAGGTGCAGTGTGTATAGTTAAAGTAAATAGATATTTGAGTGAATGGTTTAACCTGGACTCTGGTGTCAAAGAAGGATGCATTCTCTCAACAATCCTCTTTGGCATGGCCATTGCCTTTCTTTATGAGAAAAAGTGCAGATGGATACAACACAGGCATTGCATGGCTCAACAGCAGTACACTAGAAGATTTAGATTTTGCTGATGACATAGTTCTTCCACGTGACAGCTCAATCAACATGCAAGCAAACTTGGAAAGACTGTTCAGAATTGCTAAAAAGATGGGGTTAATGATCAGTTATGAGAAAAAAAATCTAATGACAACCAAGTGTAACAGGCCAGCTGGCCTTTAAGGTAAGCCAGACTCAGCCTTGCCTGTAACCTACCAGCTAGCCCCTGTGAGGATTTGTGGGACCTGAAACTGGGCCTGGGGGTGCTTCCACAACACCACTGGTCAGTGCTGAAAGAGCCACAGTAAACACACCTTACATACTGAGAGACCAGTCACTCCAGGAAGTGCTGCCCATGGAAGAGATGACCACATCCCCTTCCCTGGCCTCTGATTGGCCTAGACCTAATTTTAGGCCTGGAGAGAGTACTAAGAAGTTGTCTGTGCAACAAGGCAGATCCCTGACCTGCTGCTAAGACAGATGTCACCTTGTTCCTGGTCCCTGTCTTCTGGACCTGCCCTCTGGTTCCTAGCTATTGATTCCAGCTTGACCCTTGGCTCCAGACCTTGGCTACAGACTCTGGCTTGTATCTCAGGCCTGACCACCTATGGCTTTACCCATTGAACCTGACCACCCATGTCCCAGTTCCTGACTGCCCCGAGCTGATTGAGATATGGCATCATTCATCATCATCATTCATGCCCGTCCCCCCAACCGGGGTATGGGCCGCCAACCACAGATCTCCAGAGTCTTCTATCCTGGGCCATTCGCTCTAGCTGGTTCCAGGTATAGCCCATTTTTTTGCTATCAACCTGAAGGTCGCGTCGCCAGGTATTTCTTGGGCGGCCTCTTTTCCGTTTGCCTTGGGGGTTCCACCGCAGTGCCTGTCTGGTGATGTTGGTTGGCTGCTTGCGTAGTGTATGTCCTATCCAGCCCCACCTTCTCCTTCTAATTTCTTCCTCTGCTGGGAGTTGACGGGTCCTCTCCAAGAGGTGGATGTTACTGATGGTGTCTGGCCAGCGGATCTGGAGAATCCTTCTGAGGCAGCTATTAATGAAGGTCTGGATCTTCCTGGTGGTTGTTTTGGTTGTCCTCCAGGTTTCAGCTCCATACAGTAGGACTGATTTCACGTTGGAGTTGAACAGTCGAATCTTTATTGCCAAAGACAGCTCTCTGGAGCTCCAGATGTTCTTGAGCTGTAAGAAGGCTGCTCTTGCCTTACCAATCCTTCCTGTTCTTCATCATGGTGATGGCTTTTCTGATCTCGGCTCTGTTTGGTTTATCGCAATTGATTGGGAGGTCCTCGTTGGCTGGGTCGAGATATGGCAACCTAATGATAATTAGTGAACCCAGCCGTGAAAGGGTCAGGAAAAGCCTATGTTCACAGAGTGGAGAACTCAGAGAAGAGAGACTAGGAGAGAGGAGCCAGGAGAGTTCCTTCTCTTTGGGGAGGGCCTGGTGAAGTCGGTCTGGAGAGGACACACAGGAGGCAAGTTAAGCTCCTGTGAGGAAAGTCCTGAGATAGGGCCTAGAAGGAGCAGGGAGATCCCTGAGGAAGCTACCTGAGTCCCTGGGGAGGGAGGTATTGGGGGGAAACTGGATCGGAGGAAGTAGCATAGGTTAATTTCTGCAGGGCTTAGAAGCAGAGAATCACAGTGCAGCCCAAGAGGGCAGAAGAATTATCATACAAATATCTGTTTGGACTTTCAGCTGGACCTTTAGTCCTCTGGCCAGGTCACAGAAAGACTCTGAGAAAGACAGGTCAGCACAGAGCTAAAGAAATGGTTGAAAGGAGGTGGAAGAGACAAGTCCCCCTGAAACATAGTGCCCTTACTCCATGGGACATTACAGCTGGTATGTGTACTACTTTACAGCCAACAACTCCTAATGCAAGCATTATGTTAGAAGGCAAAGTAGTACAAGAAGTGAGTCAATTCACATACCTTGGCAGTAATGTACAAATCAGTGGGGATATCCGGAAGGAAATAATGTCATGAACTGGCAAGGTGGCAGCTGCATTCACCAGCATAGACAAAATTTGGTCATTGAAAATCTACAACTTAAAGACTAATCTATGAATCTTCACCTTTAATGTTATTTCTGCCTTAATATATGCATGTGAAAACTGGAAAACCACCAAAAAGTACAGACAGGTGTCTAAATGCCTTTGAAAACAACTGCCTCAGGAAAATACTGGGTATTAAATTGAATGAATTTATAATGAATGCCGAGAGTCATCCAAGAGTTCAGCAACCCTGTTTTTCTAAAGTTATCTGGAAAAGAAGATGGAAATATCTGGGCCATGTGTGATGAATGAAGTCAGAGTTTCTGCCAAAGCAGGTGTGCCACTGGGCAGCTGCAGAAACAGGCAGAAGTGGCCAACCGAAAGAATCCTTCTGTTGAACAGGACTTAGAGAGGGGAAACTTATGGGACTGACGTTCAAGAGGACATGCAAAAGAAAAACAAGGATGGCGGGGCCTTATTCATGCCCTTAGCGATGTTGGATGGTGCAAGGAGGATTTAGATGGATGAATAAAAGGAAGTTCTTCTTCACGCAGCGCACAGTCAACTTGTGGAACTCCTTACCTGAGGAGGTTGTGAAGGCTAGGACTATAACAATGTTTAAAAGGGGACTGGATAAATTCATGGTGGCTAAGTCCATAAATGGCTATTAGCCAGGATGGGTAAGAATGGTGTCCCTAGCCTCTGTTCGTCAGAGGATGGAGATGGATGGCAGGAGAGAGATCACTTGATCATTGCCTGTTAGGTTCACTCCCTCAGGGGCACCTGGCATTGGCCACTGTCGGTAGACAGATACTGGGCTAGATGGACCTTTGGTCTGACCCGGTACGGCCTTTCTTATGTTCTTATGTTCTTATGTTCACTGTGGTCATGCCGACAGGCCCAAAGCAATATCAAGTCCATTTGTACTTAGTACAGTACAAACGTAGTAAGAGACAGTCCCTACCCCAGTAGGATTACTATCTACGTAGAAGAGAGACAAAAGTATTTGCATCAACATTGGATAAGTGAGAACTGAGGCACAGAGAGATTAAATGACTTGTTCAAGATCATACAGGGAGCCTGAGGTAGAGCCAGGGCCAGAATCTAGATCTTAGTGCAACTATTGTACCTTAACCCCAAGACCAATCTTTCTGTGGACAAAAGTGTCCTAGTTTCTGTGGCACTCCAGTAGGTAAACTGAAAATTGGGTACCAGATCCATGCATTTATTTTGATATTAAATATAATTTATGTTATGCTCCCCTTACATTTCAGTTTCAATGTCTATGGATTTTTGTAAGGACAATGCATAACTGCATCATAGAAGTTTTTAAAGTGGGAAGCTGGGGATTTATCATTTGGACAGGGGACAGCTGAGACTTTTGGAATGGGGGATGGTGGTGGACAGTTTGGGATTCTGGAGTAAGCTACATTAGCAGGATGTTTCTGCTAAAATAATCATCAATGAAACATAATGTCAATATTTACATTGCAATCTTTAGGTTTCATAATTAAATCATAGAAGAGAATGGGGCAGTTCTCATAATTATTATTTTAAGCTGTCTGCAGAATCAGGAAGACAACACAAGTGTATCCTTGACTCATACTTTCAAGGATTTTTTTTCACAATCATAAAGCTAGAAAATGGTGGTGTCATTCCCCACTCCCCCCAACTGTTTAGATTCCAGACCAAAACCACTACAATCTGCCATTCCATATTCACTCTATCTGTGCCTCATTCTGAGACAGAGATGCACCCTCTCTTCTAGCTAATTACATGAAATAGATACAGTTAAATGAAAATTATGCAATACTGCAGCCTTCTTAACCCATTTTATTAGAAACAGAAAATGTATGTGGCACATGGACATGGTGGTAACAGAGGTACCTTTATGCAGAGGTAACTTTATGCACCCTTCCTGTTACTTTCTTCTCCTCAAACTCCTTGTATAGGTTTGAGGTCTTGTTAAAAATGATGTTCATGAAATGCACAGTATTTTTAACACCAGTTAGTTCATGGTCGTCTTGTTCCCACTCTAGCATACTATCTCTGCATGAATATTTGATGGGGGAAAGCTGGAGAATCAATTTTGTCTATGTTCCACTGAGAGCCTAAGCTTTGCAATATCAGCTTCAGAATGATGCATGGGGCTGGGCAGGGCCTGAAAACATATGCAGTGAACTCAGGACATTCAGTAAAGAAAGGAGCAATTGTTGAACGAGTTTTACTGGCATGCACAAGTGCTGATTTATAATATGTGGAAAATAATCTAAATCTAAGAGGATTTTCACAGGGATGGGAAAAGACACTTCCATGACCCGATGATCAGCCCTGCCAAATCTCAAGTTCCTACTTCAAAGGATGGAGGCACTCGGGTTCTCTTAAAACTGAAAATTAGTCAGAAAAATTTTGAACATTAACAAAACTTCCTATTCATCACTAGCCTCAGTCTCAAAAAATGATAGAGCCATTTTTCCTCAATCTTTCAAAAAAAGTTCAAGCTACCAAGCATGGAAAATTTCTGTAGGGGACTGGGGCATAGGCAGTGTTGCCTAGCAGTCACAGCTTGGCTGAGGTCTGCCTACCAAGGATTGGAGTCACCAGGCCGAAGTTGGAGGAATCGCAAGGGCAGGTCCCATTAACAAGAGTTTGGGTCAGAGTCAGGCCAGGGTCAGGTAGTACCAGGTTAGAATCAAGAGGCAGGAATCAGGGTCAGAGTCAGGCTGGAGTCAGAGACAAGGGCAGAGGCAATACTGGGTTAGAATCAAGAGGCAAGAACTGGAGTTGAAGTTGGGCTGGAGTCAAAGACAGGAGACAAGGCAAAGTCTGTCATTGCAGCAGGCCCAGGTCCATGTGGTTGCCCAGACAACTTCCTGGGCCAACCCCTGCGGTTAAGTAGGGACACTTGGCCAATCAGAGAGCAGCAGGGTACTGTCACTCTGGATCTCATGGGCAGTACTTCCTGTAGCAACTACTCTCCACAGTGCTCCCTGGCCCTACGGTTCCTTACAATTTCAGCCTGAATAATCAAAGGTATCAGCAACTGAAAAGAGGCTTATAAAGGGAAATGTTAGCAACCTTATCTTAGCTGTTGCTAACGCTTCCTGAACGACATGGTGCTGCTCCCAAAGTACTAACATTTTGCACAGACTTATGGAACTGAAGGCAGATGACCTGCCATTGGCTGGTTGAGTAACGAATTCCTAGGTGTAGTCATCATGACATGGTGTTTATCATCATATTAAAATAAAGTCTCTTCTCCTTCTTCTCATTCCTTCTCTTCCCAGTTTTCTCTCAATGATCAATCTCATGCCCTGTGATTCTTTTAAATGCAGTGGTGCCGGTGAAGGGGGAGATTCTTTCCCTTCCTGCAAGATTAGTTCCAAATGGGGCTTTACCTAACATGAGCCAAATGTCAAGAATAGAGACCAAGATAGTGATCTAGGAAGGAAGTTCTCTCTTCCTTTAGACTATTTTTTTGCAGTTGCTTTATCTGTTTTCTTTTCAGATTTCCAGATGTTTAACAAAGATACAGCTTTTATTTGACACCAAAAATGCTCATATAGGATTTCATGCATAACTGTACTGAAGTTTAGTTTGATTCTCCAAAGCCCTTGCACATTTGTTTTAAACAAAAGTTGCATCTTTGTCTTTTTGATAAAGCCTTTGATTTTCTGTGACTTTTCCAATTAGAAATCACAAGAAAGCTGCTGGAGCTTTGGGAATTCTAAAAAAAGCTTCCATGAGTTCAAAAACATATTGGAATGTTAACCTATAGATCCAACTTTCCAATCCAGCCTTAAATCAATCTAAAATTATGAACAAAGCTTTATTGTGTACTTTTGCTCAAAGAGCTGTGTATTTACATGTGCAAAGAAAAATACATGCATATGTAAAAATGGGAATTAGATGTATAATTGTCCAATTGTACAATATGGAAGCCATGATTTCTTCTGCCTTATGTTCTCCACTTGTGCCTTTGTATTCCACACACCTCTCTATTTAGCAATCTCTGCCCAGTGTTGTAGGATTCACAGTCTTTGGGTATAAGAACCAAATCTTGTACTTCTTACAAAGTTATTGCTCAGCCCAAACTAGAGTCTATGGGATTCATAGAATCATAGAATCTCAGGGTTGGAAGGGACCTCAGGAGGTCATCTAGTCCAACCCCCTGCTCAAAGCAGGACCAAACCCAACTAAATCATCCCAGCCAGGGCTTTGTCAAGCCTGACCTTAAAAACCTCTAAGAAAGGAGATTCCACCACCTCCCTAGGTAACCCATTCCAGTTCTTCATCACCCTCCTAGTGAAACAGTGTTTCCTAATGTCCAACCTAAACCTCCCCCTCTGCAACTTGAGACCATTACTCCTTGTTCTGTCATCTTCTACCACTGAGAACAGTCTAGATCCATCCTCTTTGGAACCCCCTTTCAGGTAGTTGAAAGCAGCTATCAAATCCCCCCTCATTCTTCTCTTCTGCAGACTAAACAATCCCAGTTCCCTCAGCCTCTCCTCATAAGTCATGTGCTCCAGCCCCCTAATTATTTTTGTGGCCCTCCATTGGACTCTCTCCAATTTATCCACATCCTTCTTGTAGTGTGGGGCCCAAAACTGGACACAGTACTCCAAATGAGGCCTCACCAGTGCTGAATAGAGGGGAATGATCACATCCCTCGATCTGCTGGAAATGCCCCTACTTATACAACCCAAAATGCCATTAGCCTTCTTGGCAACAAGGGCACACTGTTGACTCATATTCAGCTTTTCGTCCACCGTAACCCCTAGGTCCTTTTCTGCAGAACTGCTGCCCAGCCATTCGGTCCCTAGTCTGTAGCAGTGAATGGGATTCTTCCGTGCTAATTGCAGGACTCTGCACTTGTCCTTGTTGAACCTCATCATATTTCTTTTGGCCCAATCCTCTAATTTGTCTAGGTCCCTCTGTATCCTATCCCTACCCTCCAGCGTATCAACCACTCCTCCCAGTTTAGTGTCATCTGCAAACTTGCTAAGGGTGCAGTCCACACCATCCTCCAGGTCGTTAATGAAGATATTGAACAAAACCAGCCCCAGCACCGACCCTTGGGGCACTCCACTTGATTCCGGCTGCCAACTAGACATGGAACCATTGATCACTACCTGTTGAGCCCGACCATCTAGCCAGTTTTCTATCCACCTTACTGTCCATTCATCCAGCCCATACTTCTTTAACTTGCTGGCAAGAATACTGTGGGAGACTGTATCAAAAGCTTTGCTAAAGTCCAGAAATAGCACATCCACTGCTTTCCCCTCATCCACAGAGCCGGTTATCTCATCATAGAAGGCAATTAGGTTAGTCAGGCATGATTTGCCCTTGGTGAATCCATGCTGACTGTTCCTGATCACTTTCCCCTCCTTTAAGTGGCTCAGAATTGATTCCTTGAGGACATGTTCCATGATTTTTCCAGGGACTGGAAAAAAATCTAATAATAATTAGATTATTAGAGTTTAATCTAAATAACGATTGCAGCGGTTTAGCTCAAAGCAATTGTTTGCTCTTGATGATAAATTTAACATGAATGTAAAAAACAAAATCATATGATGCACTTAAGTCCAGATCCCTCAATTACATCCAACAGTGTGTGTGAGAAGCCTCATATCAAGTGTTCTATTATAGGATATACACATTATTTTAAAGTACTTAAGAAAAGATGCTATAGTAACATGTTAGCAAGCATTTAGTAGAAACAAGATAAATAATGAATCTGTCTGTCTATCTTAGCTAATACTGACTCATCTATCCCCATAATACTGACACAGCTATAATGATAAATCATTTAGAAAGCTAACAGGTAATACTAAAACTGGTAAGAACATTATTACCCATGCATAAATGCAAGAGACATAATTGTCAGCTAATGAAAGCACATGACTGGAAATCCAAAGATCTGGGTTCTGCTGCTCACTCTGCCACAGTCTTGCAGTCTGACTTCAAACCAGTCACTTGGGGTAATATTTTCAAAAGCACATTCAGGAGTTAACCACTAAGCTCCCATTGATTTTTCCAATGCAGGCTAAAAATCAACTCCTGCCGATTTTGAGAGCTTGATAGGCTTTGGGTGCTCAACTTCTTAAGCTGCTTTTGAAAATGCCACCTTTAATATCTGTGCCTCGGTTTCTCCATCTGTAAAATGGGAATGATCGTATCAACCTCACACAAGTGTTGTGAGGATTAAATCGACAGGCCCAGATTCTGAGCTACCCTGCAAGGCCATGCAGAGGCAGAGGGATGAACAAGAAACTCCTTATTCCCTTCCATGGCTGCGCCGAACCCATGACTGCAGCAGGGCTGGTGCACGATGACAAGCAATGTGCTCCATTCCCAATTGAGAGAGCAAATTAGGCTTTCTCCCTGTGCAAGAAGCAGCAGCATGCTTTTCAGAGGCCCAATGTCTTAGTGCTCCCACTGGGGTTGTGTGGCTCCACACTGCCCCTGACTCAGTGCTGTTGTTTTAAAGCCATGACTTAGCCCTCAGTGTTTATAAAGTGTTTTGGGATCCTCGACTAGAAGTTGCTATATGGTTGCAAACCATCATACTTCTAGAATAGTGTCAACTGGTGTGGTAGTATGCACAACTCTACATCAGCATACAGATAATTCTTCCATTGGTCTCAGTGGGAGAGTTGCTTGTCTGAGGCCAGCAGAATCAGGCCCTTAGTGCATCTGCTATAAACTTGGTAGCAGTCCAGTAGAGTGTCTGTAAGTGAGTTTAATACATTATTGACAATGCTGAAAAAGGTGTAAGGAATTATCTGACAAACGGCTTTACAGCCTTGTGAAAATAATCCCATCCAGATGGATTAACGCTTGTAAATGGTTTTGCAAGGTTATCTTTTTTCCCCTACACTGTGTCAGCATATCTCCATTCAAAACAATTCACAGAAAGCTGCATATGTAATTATTACCTCTCCTAGTCATTATGCATTCTAACATTTTGTGTTTTTCATGACAGCCGCTACACATTGAGCAGAGGTTTTCATTGAGTTGCCCTCACTGTGTCAGTTTTCCCTTGAGTTCTTGCATTAATTTAGAACCCAGTAAAGTCAATGTGTAGTTCCAATTATTCCTTCCAGTGGCCACAAGACTGTCTTCTTGATTTCCATCTTACATATGGCTAGCTAAATTTTATGCTCCTTTCTGCTGGCTTCACTAAGGCTGGATTCCCATTTTCTGAAGGATACCTGTTCGGCTCACATAACCTATTGAATATTGTCACTTAGCCATACTGGTTCACTTCTTGCATGTCTGCTTTTTTCTTTAGATGTTTGCATGCCTTCTGTGGCTCTCATATAGTATGCTTAAGCAATCTCAATACAGAGTATAAGGATTTTAATCACCACCACTGGGCATTTTTGATCAGCATCCTCATATTAAAAATCCCTAAAATTTGCCACCCTTCTGTGGGTTTTATATGATTCCTTCCGTGAGAACACTGAACTTAATTATTTTGTTATCATTACTACCTAATGGCTCAATTTTAGTTACTTCTTGAAGCAACCCCTGTGTGTTGCTTAGGACAATTGAGAATAGTCTCTCCTAGGACAATTGAGAATAGCCTTTCCTTTTGTATGCTCTAGGACTAAGTGTTTTAATAAATAACTGTTTAATAAATTGAGAAACTACTTCCCTAAGTCTTGTCCCACTGTAACATTTGATAGGATGGTATATTGATGTCACCCATCATGGCTATATTATTAGATTTAGTTGCATCTGATCTCCCTCAGTATTGTGCATTCAATATCCTTTTCCTATTCAGGCAGCCAGAATTATAAACTTGCTCATATCTGCCTTGGGATTTTGTCATCATACACATTCTAATGTATGTGTATGATGACAAAATGAGATACTATTTCAGAGTGGAGAGGACCATACATTCGAATGTATGGTCCTCTCCACTCTGAAATAGTATCTCATTAGATTCTATGGAATCCTTTAAGGACAGTGCTACTCCCCCATGTCTATGTCTTACTCTGCCCTTCATGTGTCAATTCTAGACATGGATTGCAGTACCCCACTGATTTTTGTCATTCTACTACTGAGATGCCTGATTCTGATATGGAAATATTTAATGCTTCTCCAACACCCCCCATACCTCTGGTGCCCACCAACACTGTCCTAATCCCTTAGCAATATACAGCTTTTGGGGGAAAGCCGACTGCTGCAGAGGAGCGTGTGGATCGGACACAGACTTCTCTTAGGGGAGAGTCTGATGATAGAGAATCTCCAGGTTATAGTCGGGAGCAGAGGAATGAGAAGTATAATGTAAGGGCCGGATCAGATGATAAACAGTCACATAAAAAAGAATCTGGCACATCAGAAAAAGGCAGGCTAATAAACAGGGACAAGTTTTTAAAGTGCTTGTACACAAATGCCAGAAGTCTAAATAATAAGATGGGTGAACTAGAGTGCCTTGTGATCAAGGAGGATATAGATATAATAGGCATCACAGAAACCTGGTGGACTGAGAGCAATCAATGGGACACAATCATTCCGGGGTACAAAATATATCGGAAGGACAGGACAGGCCGTGCAGGGGGAGGAGTGGCACTATATGTTAAAGAAAGTGTAGATTCAAATGAAGTAAAAATCTTAAGCGAATCCACAGGTTCCATAGAGTCTCTATGGATAGAAATTTCATGCTCTAGTAAAAATATAACAGTAGGGATCTATTATCGACCTCCTGACCAGGACAGTAATAGTGATGATGAAATGCTAAGGGAAATTAGAGAGGCTATCAAAATTAAGAACCCAATAATAGTGGGGGATTTCAATTATCCCCATATTGACTGGGAACATTTCACTTCAGGACGAAATGCAGAGATAAAATTTCTCAATACTTTAAATGACTGCTTCATGGAGCAGCTGGTACGGGAACCCACAAGGGGAGAGGCGACTCTAGATTTAATCCTGAGTGGAGCGCAGGAGCTGGTCCAAGAGGTAACTATAGCAGGACCGCTTGGAAATAGTGACCATAATACAATAGCATTCAACATCCCTGTGGTGGGAAGAACATCTCAACTGCCCAACACTGTGGCCTTTAATTTCAAAAGGGGGAACTATACAATAATGAGGGGGTTAGTTAGACAAAAGTTACAAGGTACAGTGACTAAAGTGAAATCCCTGCAAGTTGCATGGGCCCTTTTTAAAGACACCATAATAGAGGCCCAACTTCAATGTATACCCCAAATTAAGAAAAACAGTAAAAGAACTAAAAAAGAGCCACCGTGGCTTAACAACCATGTAAAAGAAGCAGTGAGAGATAAAATGACTTCCTTTAAAAGTGGAAGTCAAATCCTAGTGAGGCAAATAGAAAGGAGCACAAACACTGCCAACTTAAGTGCAAGAGTGTAATAAGAAAAGCCAAAGAGGAGTTTGAAGAACGGCTAGCCAAAAACTCCAAAGGTAATAACAAAATGTTTTTTAAGTACATCAGAAGCAGGAAGCCTGCTAAACAACCAGTGGGGCCCCTTGACGATGAAAATACAAAAGGAGCGCTTAAAGATGATAAAGTCATTGTGGAGAAACTAAATGGATTCTTTGCTTCAGTCTTCACGGCTGAGGATGTTAGGGAGATTCCCAAACCTGAGCTGGCTTTTGTAGGTGACAAATCTGAGGAACTGTCACAGATTGAAGTGTCACTAGAGGAGGTTTTGGAATTAATTGATAAACTCAACATTAACAAGTCACCGGGACCAGATGGCATTCACCCAAGAGTTCTGAAAGAACTCAAATGTGAAGTTGGAACTATTAACTAAGGTTTGTAACCTGTCCTTTAAATCGGCTTGGGTGCCCAATGACTGGAAGTTAGCTAATGTAACGCCAATATTTAAAAAGGGCTCTAGGGGTGATCCCGGCAATTACAGACCGGTAAGTCTAACGTCGGTACCGGGCAAATTAGTTGAAACAATAGTAAAGAATAAAATTGTCAGACACATAGAAAAACATAAACTCTTGAGCAATAGTCAACATGGTTTCTGTAAAGGGAAATCGTGTCTTACTAATCTATTAGAGTTCTGTGAAGGAGTCAACAAACATGTGGACAAGGGGATCCGTGGACATAGTGTACTTAGATTTCCAGAAAGCCTTTGACAAGATCCCTCACCAAAGGCTCTTACGTAAATTAAGCTGTTATGGGATAAAAGGAAAGGTCCTTTCATGGATTGAGAACTGGTTAAAGGACAGGGAACAAAGGGTAGGAATTAATGGTAAATTCTCAGAATGGAGAGGGGTAACTAGTGGTGTTCCCCAAGGGTCAGTCCTGGGACCAATCCTATTCAATTTATTCATAAATGATCTGGAGAAAGGGGTAAACAGTGAGGTGGCAAAGTTTGCAGATGATACTAAACTACTCAAGATAGTTAAGACCAAAGCAGATTGTGAAGAACTTCAAAAAGATCTCACAAAACTAAGTGATTGGGCAACAAAATGGCAAATGAAATTTAATGTGGATAAATGTAAAGTAATGCACATTGGAAAAAATAACCCCAACTATACATACAACATGATGGGGTCTAATTTAGCTACAACGAGTCAGGAAAAAGATCTTGGAGTTATCGTGGATAGTTCTCTGAAGATGTCCACGCAGTGTGCAGAGGCGGTCAAAAAAGCAAACAGGATGTTAGGAATCATTAAAAAGGGGATAGAGAATAAGACTGAGAATATATTATTGCCCTTATATAAATCCATGGTACGCCCACATCTCGAATACTGTGTACAGATGTGGTCTCCTCACCTCAAAAAAGATATTCTAGCGCTAGAAAAGGTTCAGAAAAGAGCAACTAAAATGATTAGGGGTTTAGAGAAGGTCCCATATGAGGAAAGATTAAAGAGGCTAGGACTCTTCAGTTTGGAAAAGAGAAGACTAAGGGGGGACATGATAGAGGTATATAAAATCATGAGTGATGTTGAGAAAGTGGATAAGGAAAAGTTATTTACTTATTCCCATAATACAAGAACTAGGGGTCACCAAATGAAATTAATAGGCAGCAGGTTTAAAATAAATAAAAGGAAGTTCTTCTTCACGCAGCGCACAGTCAACTTGTGGAACTCCTTACCTGAGGAGGTTGTGAAGGCTAGGACTATAACAATGTTTAAAAGGGGACTGGATAAATTCATGGTGGCTAAGTCCATAAATGGCTATTAGCCAGGATGGGTAAGAATGGTGTCCCTAGCCTCTGTTCGTCAGAGGATGGAGATGGATGGCAGGAGAGAGATCACTTGATCATTGCCTGTTAGGTTCACTCCCTCAGGGGCACCTGGCATTGGCCACTGTCGGTAGACAGATACTGGGCTAGATGGACCTTTGGTCTGACCCGGTACGGCCTTTCTTATGTTCTTATGTTCTTTGGCTGCTGAAGGTAAAGTAAAAATTTTGTTAATATAAATAATTACTGGCCAAACCTCAAAGTCATTACTCATTCCTGACTCCTGACTCAGTGATACTTAAGGAGATGTACGAAATCCTGAGCAGCTAGTCAGCATCCCAGATTCCCTAACATTCTGATGCAGTAGTACTATATTTTGCTAAGAACTGTCATCTCAAGAAGTTCGGAGCATTTGGTTGTATTTGGCTGATTAGGACATAAATGATCTTCCTGGTAGAATTGTTGATTTAGTTCCACCTAGTATTTTCAATATCACAAATCCAAGAGCCCAACCTTTTGGGTATGAACATATGCGTGCACCAGTGACCAAATTAACCTCTGTATTCACATCCTACACATTATTGTAATAATTTTTGTACAAAATAAGCCTTGTGAAGTATCATTTGAAAACCAATAATTCACTGATCGATAATATCAGGGTGAAATGTATATAGCAGCATTATATTTAAAGTTATGAAATCCCCCCTGTATAATGTTAAAGGCAATGTTCAAACTCACGTAGCCCTGATTAGGTAGGAGTGGTCAACCAGGCCTGTCTTTAATAAAGGGATGTATGTTTGAATATAAGCTGTAAACAGTGAGAGGGGGAAGAAAGAAGACAAAGAAAATCTGCATTTCAGCATACACAGGTGAAGAGAAATAGCATGAAGCCTCCCTCCTTCACCAGACTCCATGTGTCCTTGTTCTCAGCCAAAAATAACTTTAACTAGGGATTACTCTCATTAAAATGCTTTTCAAAGGGTGACTGAAATATTAAAATGTGGGGCAAAAGCACCCCAAGTTCCCTTTCCCTATCCATCTGTCTTTTTTCACCTAAGAAGGCAAAACAGCCAGCCATTGGGCTTTTGGGACCAGATCCTCGCCTGAGAGTTTGGTCAGCAAAGTTACTGGAAACGTGATAAGAAACTTCACCTTGAGACAAGTCTAGTTTGTGAAGTTTAGAAAGCATTTTATCTTCATTTTTCTTGTAACCGTTTCTGACTTTAAAGCATCATTTCTTGTGCTCACTTAAATTCTCTTTCTTTGTTACTGAATAAACTTGTTTTATTCTTTAATCAAAACTAGTGTTGTGAACTGTGTGGGTAACTCCATTTAAAGTGCCAAACTGTTGAATCTTGATCCCTTTACAGGGGTGACAGACGTATATCTGGACTGTCCAGGACAGGGCTGGACACTTTAGAACATATGTTTTTGGGGGAAAATCTGGGACTGGCAGTATGTTGGGGTTACCCTTCATGTAGTAACCAAGACTGTTGGAATCCAGAGTGTGGCTGGTGTCTGTTCACAAGCTGCTGGGATCAGAGCTGCTGGACTAGAGCTGTGGCTATACACAGATAATCTGGGTGTGGCCTGCATGCTGTTTGGCTTTGTGTGAGGAACCCAGATTAGTAAAGCATTGTGAGACACCCCATCTTGCAGAGCAGGTGGTGACACAGCCCCTCACTGGTCTGGACTGCACCCCAGAATGCCATAGTATCCCCCCCATCTATAGTCAATCACAGACCTTCTAAAGCTGATGGGTGTGCTAGCCACCCTTTATTCCCGCTAAACAGAAGAAGTTATAGGCCAAGATAGCTAGAGACAATGCAAGCCACCGCTTGAGGTCTGAGGCCACATGAAAGGCCAAATCAGCAGCTAAGCCATGTGGACTGAGAGATTTCCCTGCGGACTGATTGCAAAGGAAGGAGCTGTGGCATTGATTGGTTATAGCTGTGTGTATATGCAGGGCCGGCTCTAGGTTTTTTGCCGCCCCAAGCAAAAAAATGTTTGGCTGCCCCCCCTCCCTCCCCCCCCACCCCACTCCCCTGCTGCCCCAGCCCTGGGCTCCCTCCTTTCGCCCCCACCAGTGCCTCAACAGCAGAGCTTGAAACTACCTTGGGTCTCCCGCCTCCTAATCATGCTTTAGCCATAAGAACATCCTTCCCCATTTGCACCCAGACACACAGTGCCCTTTAATACATATTTTTAAAAAGGAGAACAGAGATTTTGAATTGTATAAATTTTCACCACTATATGAGCTCTACAAGTGACAAGTGCTTAGCTTAGCTTCTCGGAGCTGTCAAAGAGGCACTCTTTAACATGAGATATATCCTCATGAGAGAGTTTATTTAGGGCAAAATACTCTTCTCAAATTCACAATGTACACCTCTCATCTTCACTGTAAAGCTCAACATGGATACTCTGCAGTCACTGGGCCAGGTCCTCAGCCGATGCAAATCAGCATAGCTCCACTGAAATCAATGTGGCTACATCAATTTACACCTGTTCAGGATCTGATTCATTGTACATATTTTCCACTGTCACAAATGCAAGCTTTGGACTTGGAACAAGGGCAACAAGTACAATAGAAACCTTCAATGTGATTAAAGGATGGACAGTGTGGACCAAAGAAGACACTCATCCTGAAAGTACAGACAATGATTGCAAACGTATTCACTATCTATGGGTCAAATTCTGAACACAGGGGCTGCATATGTCTGCATCCAAATGCTAAATTTGTTCTTCTATTAATACAGTGGCTGAATTTCACTGCATATGTAGTCTAATCCTACAGAGTCATTTTAACTTGTCTCCCATTAGACAAAGAAGACACACTGGAAAGCTGTCGCCAATCCCCTCACCACAGGGACTTTAGGATTTTTGCATCTAGATCCACTATGAAGCTCCGGCCTACCTCTATTACTGGCCCAAATCAAAGCCCAAGGTGCAGACTCTCCTGGGGGGTGGGAGAGGAAGAGGGAAGATTTGGATTCAGACCCATGATTCAGGCTTATATCTTAAAAAAACAAAATATTTGAAGTCAAGCTAAGCTAAGATACCCCTTCAGAGAGGTCATAAAAAAAACCAAGAATGAGTCTGTATGAACCTCTGTAGACTGACAAATATGTCTACTGAATGTTTTATTTGCTTTTATTTGCCATACAACCATTATGACCTTAATGGAATTCAATCATAATACAGCATAAATATACATCCAGCTTTAAGTACTGTGGGCAGAATATTATGTCCTGTATATTAAAATACTGATAACTATTAACACATTTTATTTAAGCTTACTTTAAAATCTTACAAGTTACTTAAATCATTCCTAGCAAATGTGCGCTCAGTGCATACCACACATGCCTCGATGCTTTAAATTTGTTTGTACAGCTGTGAAATTCTCAAATTAACTATCTGTCAGGAAAAGTAAAATATTGCCTGGAGACTTAGGAGATGAAATCTAAGTCAGTGGGAGAAAATTACAAAATGGCATCCTGCAATATGAATCACTTTTATGGAATTGAACTTGTTGTAATAAGAAGTTTCTGGGCAGCAAGTCATTAACTGCAACATGGGTAGTTTCAGACATTTACTACTGTACAAGTCTCTGGCATTTATTAATATCACTATCTCTGTATCTGCCAGTTTACTAGACCTGCAGGATTATGACTCATTTGAAATAGCAAACAGCACACATTATGCTTCTGAAAGAAAAATGCAGCCCCTCTTGCAGAATGCATTCTACACTGACTGCGCTCCGGAGTCTCCAGCAGTCCAGGTGCAGACAAAGTTCCCATTAATGCCAGGAGGAGTTTTGACTGATTCATCAGTGTAGGATCAGACCTCTAATCAATATAGACCATGAACAGAATTTTTAAAAGCCCCTACGGGCCAGATTTTCAAAGATGCATAAAGACACACAAAGGCACTAAGTAGGATTTTAAGGAGCACATAGGTACCTAATTCAAGAGGGCTGCTTTCAAAAATCCCAGTTGTTGCCTTTCTGTATCTTTATGTGATTAAATACCTTAGAAAATCTGGCCCTGAATAATCATAATAATAATCAACCTAAATCAATGGGGCTAAGGAATTAGGCTCCTAAATAACTTATACATTTTTCAAAATTTGACCTTATATGCATAAGGGGCATGAAACTGTATTTGACCTCAGAGAATTCCTTTCAGATTTGTCCCTCAGAGAATTCAGCCCCAGAAACCAGGGATCCCTCAAGACCCATGCAGAGCCTATGTTTTTATCCTGGCTTCTGGCTCCCCACTTCCCTTTCCAGCTTCTTGTTCAGCCAAGGAATTTCCAGCCCACTGCTTCTTCTGGAGGTACCCTAATACCACAGGGATGCTTCTACGTCACAGAGGGGGAAGCAATTTAATTAATGCTGTCAGGGTCCTCCAGGTTTGGAGAGAGGATAATGCTGTAGAAACAGCTCTGCCATTGGTTCACTCCCTCCTAATTCTTGCAGTCCCCCACCCACAAAGGCCGATTCTTGTGGGGCTCCTAAGCAGTTGAGGAAGAGGGAGGGGAACAATCCCATCAAAGCGATACTCCCCAAACTGCCCAATCCTCCTGGAGATTTTTTACCCTCCTATAACTAAAAGCACCAGATTGTGATACTACCTTGCAGTAGGAATGGGACTGCTTATGGTGTAAAGCATTACTCAGGCTCAATACGGGTATCACAATCTGGCTCCGTGCAATTCCAATGAACAAATGAGCAGTAACTTCCTTCGGTGATTCAGTGTGTGCATTATCCACTTTTAATGCATTCCTAGATGTGTTACTGGATATGACACCAAAGGCAGCCAACTAACAGGCTTTTAGAAGGGCACCGGGATTAGCAATGTACACCTGGGATAACAGGATGTATCTTTTCCCTTAAACTTGTAAAAATGAATTAAACCCGAAGTATTTTATGGAGCCTGAATTACCATTTAAGAAGCAGCTCACACAGAAGGGAGAGCTCCACGTTTGGAAGTAGTTTAAATTCTCTCTAGTCTTTAGGATTATGGCAGTACCTTGTGGGATTTTTCCATTATCTGTCTCACCCTATACTGTCTGCCTCCCCCTCACTCAGCTTTGGCCTGGCTGCTGCCTCCAAACCAGTTATTCTGGCTGCCATTCCTTTTATATCAGTCAGCTTCTTTTTTTTTTTTTTTAAGGATCTAAGTGCTTTCTCTACTTTAATAGAAGCTGGAGTGTCTAATAGACCTAGCTGCCAAAAATGTCATCTTCAAGGGGGTTGCTGGGTGAAAGCCTGTTATGTTTCTTTATTCCTATGCACTGAGTAACAACCTAATGGCTCCAGAATACCACATATATTATTAACATGGTATACAGTAATGGTTCCAGAGAGTATTGTAGAATTCTTACTATGCTAAATTTCATACACTATGATTCTCATATAAATTTCCTTGGCACCAAGAGTCAAATTTTCCAGTTGTGGAGTCTACTGCCTAGGACTGCTACATTAGGGAATTACAATAAGAAAGGATAAACAGACCCCTAATAGTTTGTAATGACACACAGCCATTACACTGTCATTTCTTTGAATTCTTATTATTCCAAATATGAAATATACATTGAGAAATAGCTTTGGACTGAGATTTTTCTATGTTATTTCAATTTGTTATACCAGTCTGACAAAGAAAATGACCTATAAATCTAAATAATTACAGTATAACAGATTGCCAAAGTTCTAATTGTCCTATTCTTTACCTGCTGCCATACTTACTCCAAAGAGTGAGTTCAGTGAATTTTGGCTCTCTCAGGGCCAGATTCTCACATGGTGTTAGTGTAAGTCCAGACTGTCACAAGATCTGAGGACGTGGCCCTACATTTTGATACATTTTCAGTTAATCTTTGCTAACATTAGCTCTCTCTCCAAGCAACAGCAGATAACAAACGTATGCGATAATACAGGGGTAGGCAACCTATGGCACGTGTGCCGAAGTCGGCATGCGAGCTGATTTTCATTGGCACTCACACTGTCCAGGTCCTGGCAACTGGTCCAGGGGGCTCTGCATTTTAATTTAATTTTAAATGAAGCTTCTTAAACACTTTAAAAACCTTATTTACTTTACATACAACAATAGGTTAGTTATATATTATAGACTTATAGAAAGAGACCTTCTAAAAATGTTAAAATGTATTACTGGCACGCGAAACCTTAAATTTGACTGAATAAATGAAGACTCGGCACAGCACTTCTGAAAGGTTGCCTACCCCTGTGATAATGTGATGATGCAGAAAACCAAAGTGCAGGTGTCCAACGGAATTGCATTGCTTGAGGTATTGATTTCATAAAATATTTGTTAAATTGTAACTACTGGCTAATTCATCTTGATTCAAAAACTTGTCTCATCCGCCTATTAAAGTCCTCAATAGTCTATATAGAAAGTAGGAAAGGGGAGGAGAAAGCAAACATAGAATCATAGAAATGTAGCTCTAGAATGGACCTCAAGAGGTCATCTAGTCCATCCCTTCTGTGCCAACCTGTGCAAATGACTGACTTTCTGGCTCACCAACAGACTTCAGAACACTATAAAGGAAGCTACCAATGGTAGTTCTAAATCAACATTTTAGGTGGACCACCGTAATTTGCATTAAACTTTCTTCTTTATTGTGATAAATAAGTGAACTGTGGTAAATAGAGGGGGTCACAGAATAGGAAAAATTTCCACAACGTGTCTTTTTTGTAAAAAAATTGAAATTCGCAATTTTTTGGATCTGCCCTAGTGATTAATAATTGATAGAATTTAAGTAAAACTCATAGCTGCCAAATTTTGCACAGCCCCAGGTGTGACATTTTATGCAAACTATATGATAAACTAATCTGCATCTGGATTAGAAGATTTTAAGGCCAGAACAGACCACTCCAATCACCTTAATGTGATCTCTTGCACAGCACAGACCACAGAATTTCAACAAGTGGTTTCTTCATCAAGCCCATAAGCTCTGGTTGAGTGAGGGCATAAGTTTTACAAAAAAATCCAATCCTGATTTAAAGACTTCAAGTGATGGAAAATCTACCATATCCTAAAGTATGTAGTTCCAAAGGTTAGTTACTTCCACTATAAAAAATGTGCACCTTATTTCTAGTCTGAATTTGACTAGCTTCAGCTTCCAGCCATTGCATCTTGTTATGTCTTTACTAGACTAAAGAGCTGTCTACTATCAGAAATATTTTCCCTATAGAAGTACTTATAGACTGAACTCTTAACCTTCTCTTTGTTAAATTCTTTATCCTCTCATTGTAAAGCATATTTTCAAGATCTCAGATCATTCTTATAGCACTTTTCTGTACCCTTGCCTATTTGTCAACATCCTTTTCAAAGTGTTGACACCAGAACTGGTGATAGTATTCCAGTAATGATCTTACCAATGCTATATAGAGAGGAAATAACACCTCCCTACTCCTACTCGATATTCCGTTGGTTATATATACACACCCCTAGCATTCGCTTTCTTAGCCTCTGCATCACACTGAAAACTCACGTTTAACTTATCTATCATGACCTTTACGTCCTCTTCTAAGTCACTGGTTTCCAAAACACAGTCCTACATTCTTGGTTCCTAGACAAACGGCTTTGCATTTAGCTGTGATAATGCATGTTTGTTCAAGAGATGAGATCTAGATCGCTCTGTAGACCTGACCTGTCATCATTTATCACTGCACCAATTTCTGGGTCTTGTGTTTGTGAGTTTTGCTTATGTACAAACATCTGCATATGACCATAAACTTTAATTTATGGTCAACACATCCTGCCTCAGTCAGTGGCAAGAGAAGAACAGGAACTGCAGAAAATCTGGCAGCTTGTGGCTAGTGTAGGTGGAAGTGACTCTAAGGAGCGCTAGGATAGATGGCAGGTAAGCGCCAGACCGTGTCTGAGATGGATGGGTGCTGAACAAACTAAGGGTGTCTGGGGCTAGGTGGGTGCTGGAGGGAATCTGGGATTGCTGAAGAGGAGGAAGCAGGGAAAACTGGGATTCTCAGAGAGGTCTGGAGGTCCACTTTGGAGGGGGAGGGGCTAGGAAAACCTGTTTAGAGGTAATCTGGAGACTCAGAGGAGTTGGCTGGATTCATGGGGGGAAGCCAGACGTAGGGATAGGTGACTGTCTGGTAGGATGCTAGGGATTCTGGTGCTAGTACTAGGCCCCTCACCTCTGCCCTATGACTGCCTTCTTCTCTTGGCAGCTCCTTCCCTACTGTGATTCAGCATGGGGAGACAGACAGGCCACATGGCTGCCTGACTTCAGGCAGACCAAGCGCTACAGTGATCACAGACGGCCTCTAACAGCAACTGCAGACATTCCTGCAGCCCAGATACAATTGAATGTGTGGCAAATGTTACCAAAATTATTACAGGTGAAGATGTGTAAGATGGAAAGAGCCAAGCTTGACTCTCAGCGCTCAGTTTTCAGGACTGGTGGTTAAAAAAAACATCTTTTTTTACTTGTACACTGAGTTCATTTGATAGGGAACTCACTGAAAGACAATGAACATGAAATTCCACTATGCCATTTTTACAAGGTTAATTTGAAGAGCAGAACCAGACTTTAGGGCTGATCAAAAGTTTACTGAAGCAAACAGAAAGACTTTCATTGTCCCCAATGGTCTTTGAGGCAGTCCATTTAAGAACACATTTCAAAGCAACCTTTGCTGCTTTTCTGTGGCTTCCAGGCTGTTCACTGAAGTGCTGCTGCAACAGAGCCTCTAATGGAATGTGCATTACATTGTCAAGGATACCAGCACAATTACTAAAATAGCTCATTTTTATGAAAGAATTGGCATATATGAAAAAGCACTCAGCATTTGGAGGAATGTACACTGATTTTACTAGAGTTTTATTTTCTCATTTTTCAATGTGGAGTAGTGGTCCCAGGTTCCGAGGGATAGAGCCTCCACAAACAAAACCTCTGAAACTCTCAAATACAATTAGATCCATGAAGTTACAGATCCCTAATGCTGATAGCACATGTGACATGTTATCTAAGACTTACTTTGCCAGGCTTGTTTGCATCAAAACTGTTTTCTTTAAATTTCTCTTGCAGGGTCTCAGCTAGTCGACAGAGCAAGGCACCATTATCCAACTTCTCCATAAAAGTTTCTGCAGTTATCTCTCTACCTGAAAGGCAAGAAGAAAATTAACATGGCAAAAAAGGATGCCTGTGTCTACACAATAAATGTAAATACTGGATTTGCAAGGAAAATCCATAAACCAAACCCCATTGAAGTCAATGGGAGTCTTTCCATTAACTTCAATGGGCTTAGAAACAAGCCCTAACTGAATAACTCACATTACACTGAGTTTTTATCATTTAGTCTTGCTGCTATTTTCCTGGCACTGAGACACAATTTTTTGGATACATTTTTTGGTTGGATAATTTGATGTTTTCTTCAGGATGGTATATTTTTAAACATTCATCTTGTCAAACAACACATTTTTGTAGAATGAGTCCAACTAATATGCCAGATTCTATTAATCTTGTTTTACCATTTCTGACTATACAGGACCACTTTTTTATTGTAGTGATATTAAAAAGGTGCCAGATTGACAGCCCTGCAACATAATGTCTTAAATTTATCCTCAGAACAAGTACACTGCAAGCTTCACCCTCACTCCCAGTAGTCCCCAGCTTTAGAGACGAGAGGTTAATTTCTATTTCATTGTTAATTTAGGGTTTGATCCTGGAAGGTGCTGACAATTTTCTGTCAAAATTGTTTTTTGAAGGAAAGTGGAGTTTGACTAAATGAATTTTATCATTAAAGGAGTGTCTACTTTCCATGGAAAATTACCAATTTATTTGGTCTAAAAACTAAATACCCATAAACAAAAATATTTTGATTTTGGTAATGCTGGCACATTGCTTCATGAGGATTGAAGTTTAGTTGCCTCATTTCTCCATTGGTCTCTACAGGCTGGGCTCCCTAGTGGATTATGTCTCACATGATACACTGCTTCCACTCTCCAGGACAGGACATCCTGGTGCATCATAGCAGATGTAATCCAACCAGGGTGCCAAGCCTATAGATAGGCTTGGAAGGATTAGGCTTTTATCAGTAAGTGTCAGTAAACATGGATTTCACTATACATGGACAAAACGATAAAATATTTCCATTGATAGTAACTGAAATTTACAGATAGGCAAAGAAAGTAAATGCTGCTTGAAAACTTAAGAATTTCATTTAAGGATACTTAATTTGTATATTTTGACATGTGTAGTTGACAATTTTGTTTTAACTGTTATAAAACTTTTGAATCTCAATGCCTACTGTCATTAAATAATTATTTTCTGATACCACCCCCATAATTTCCTGGAAGTGTGAAAACTAGAAATAGATAAAAACAGTAAAATTATTTAAAATAATCAATATTACCAATCAAAATTATATAAAATATAAAAATTGAATTGTGCCATGCCTTGCTATAGAGGAAGGAATGAAGCAACTGAACTTCAGTACCAGGCAAATTAATTGGAACTATAGTAAAAAAAAAAAATCAAATATCAGACAAAGGTGAGCACAATATGTTGGAGAAGGTCAACATGGCTTTTGTACAGGGAAATCATGCCTCACCAACATATTAGAATTCCTTGAGGGGTTCAACAAATATGTGGACAAGTACGATCCAATGGATATAGTGTACGTGGGCTTTCAAAAAGCCTTTTGACAAGATCCCTCACCAATGGCTTTTAAGCAAAGTAGGCAATCATGGAATAAGAGGGAAGGACCTCTCTTCGATCAGTAACTGGTTAAAAGCTAGAAAACAAAGGGCAGGGATAAGTGGTCAGTTTTCAGAGTGGAGAGAGGTAAATAGCAGGGTCTCCCAAGGAAATGTACTGGGACCTGGGCTGTTCAACATATTCATAAATTATCTGGAAAAAGGGGTAGACAGTGAAGTGGCATAGTTTGCAAACAATACTAAATTACTTGAGACAGTTACATCCACGTCTGACTGCGAAGAGTTATGAAGGGATCTCACAAACCTGAGTGACTGGGCAAGAAAATGGCAGATGAAATTCAGTGTTGATAAATGCAAAGTAATGCACATGGGAAAACATAATCCCAGCTGTACATACAAATGGATGGGGTCTAAATTAGCTGTTACCACTAAAGAAAGAGATCTTGGAGTCATTGTGGATAGTTCTCTGCAAACAGCTGCTCAATGTTCAACGACAGTTGAAAAAGCTAACAGAACATTAGAAATTGTAATAAGACAAGAAATATCATGCCACTATATAATTCCATGGCATGCCCACACCTTGAGTACTGAGTGCAGTTCTCATCTCCCCAACTCAAAAAAGATATATTAGAATTAGAAAAAGTACAGAGAAGGGCAACAAAAATGATAAAGGGTCTGGAACAACTTCCATCTGAGAAGAGATTAAAAAGACTGGGACTCTTCAGCTGAGAAAAGAGATGAGTAAGGGGAGATACAATAATGGTCTCTAAAATTATGAATGATGTGGAGAAAATGAATAAGGAAGGGTTATTTACCTCTTCACATAACACGAGAATCAGGTCAC
The DNA here is from genome assembly GCF_016161935.1 of Mauremys reevesii. Taxonomy (NCBI): domain Eukaryota; kingdom Metazoa; phylum Chordata; order Testudines; family Geoemydidae; genus Mauremys; species Mauremys reevesii. Next base: position 86,528,146 of record NC_052626.1, on the reverse strand, counting down.
CCAATGAAATTAATAGACAGCAGGTTTAAAATATAAGGAAGTACTTCACACAATGCATAGTTAACATTGGGAACTTGTTGCCAGGGATGGTGTAAAAGCCAAACGTATAACTGGGCTCAAAAAAGAATTAGATGAATTAATGGAGGATAGATCCACCAATGGCTATTAGCCCCATGCACTAGTTGTCCCTAAATCTCTGATTGCATACAATAATTCAATGCAGTACATACAATAATAATCATTTTTTAAAACTGTCTCATCCTTCCATTAAAAAAAGGAGAGAGGGGAGAAAAGAGAGAGGTTGGGCTGTTTTGTTTTGAACCACATTCCCTCTTTTTAAAATAAATCCCTCTTTTTTATATCCTTTTAAAACAATAAATTTTTGAAATATTTCATTTTGTATTTTTGTCCCAAAATATACAGACCAGACCAATTTTAAACAAATTTTTATTTACAAAAGCACAAAAATCAAAAGGATACTAGGATTTATCTGACCATGGCTTTGAAATTGTTGGAAAGGTTTTAGGTACTTTGACAATAATGTAACACCTTGAAGGAAAACAGTCCCCAGCGTTCTTCATTTTGTAGGCTAAAACCAGAGAGGAATAAAATAAGATCTTTAAAGCATGTGATTCTCAGATGCAACAATAGATTCACTTTTCTGGTTCAAGTTAAACTTGCTATTTCTGATACATTTATTCTTTCAAGAACATCTGTTTGACGTAAAACCTTTTTTTCCCCTTCATTTTTTAGCCTTGATTCTCTCCACTGTAGATTTCATACTGTAGCCTCTAGTGTATATAATGACTTCTGCAGGTGGCAGAAGAGCAGTAGCAGCACTGCATCACAATGGAAGTCTGTGCATAACTGACATTATTTTAGTGGTGCATGCAGCTCTTCTGGAGCCAGGAATTAAATTAATAGCCCCCAGACACAAAAAAGTCAGCATCCCAGCACCTTAATACCTTCACCACCATGTTTGGCCTACATTTTCTATTGTTAATAATGAAAAATATTTTCCATTTTGTCCCTTCGGTCGAAGGTGCCGAAACGATCAGAAAGCTAATTTAAAGAATGGACATATTAGAAGCTGTTTTATTTTAAAAGGCAATATTATATGTTAATATAGAACTCTATTGTAAAATACATACGTTCATATCTTTAACCATAACTGAAGTTTTATTGTTTTAAATGCAAACTCTTTAGGATTTTCTATATAGGTAAAATAACCCTCATTTTAAATGCCTATGATGTCCTATGATTTATGGATTTGGCTATTCTCTTGGCTGCTTTTATAAATCTGATTAAAGCAATAAGATTAAAATATATATTCCTTTTTAAACACATGCAGAAAAAATGCTTTCTATCTTCTCTTGCCATTTAACAATACAATTACATTAGCAGTTTGATTATTGCATTTTTATATATTAAGCTGGAATATTGTAGTTCTGCTGCCTTTTATGAATGCTGAAAAATGAGTTTTACATTGAACATCTGTATTTAATGAAAAATATATTAGGTGTTAGCTTTCAATTCACTGTATTTTATGGCCCCAAAAAGTGGCATTTCTTTGCTAAAAGAGACACCATGATATATTTAACAGTTGAAATGTATTGACTCAAATGAGAGTTATGTTCATAGCCTGAGAACAAAAAATGGCTTCATATATTTGGATGGAAAAAAACATTAAACTCCATTTAAAAAAATCTTTAAAAGAGCTATAATTACAAGAAAGCAATGTGTATATAGGATGGTAACAGCATAATCTATAGTAAAAACTAATGCTAGAAGCATGCAAACAGGAAAATAAAGTCTTCTTCAATATAGCAACCATTGCTTATCCAAGTCATCCCACTGTTTTTAATGGGACTATCTGCATGAATTAGGATAGCTGCTTACATAAACAAGGGTTATTTAGATCAGGCCCCAGATCCTGCTGATGCTGGACTGGGTTTTGCAATTCAGTTCTGAGACTCTTTAGCAGTCAAAGCATGGGAGCCAAGGGGCTCTGGCTGCTATAGTAGATTTTGAAATGTCACTCCAGCCTGTGTACTTACAATAAGATTATCCATCATTAACATTTAAAAACACAAATAAATATAATGTCATAAACTAAAGGTTTGTAAATTGAGACATTTTGGACCAGACTGTCTGGTCTGGCTGAGCTTTGCTTTGCACCGGAACTAATTCTGGGGCCAGCTGAAGACCATTTCTGCTCCCAGCATAACCTGGAACAAAGTAAGGGCTCCTCTAAGGCACACCAGCAGGAACTTCTCTAGTAATTAGAGACCACTGAAGTGCAAGCACTTTGGCCTGCACCTTTTTTTCACACCTATTATACCCCAACATGCCCCCAACATCAGGGAGCTGAGAGCAGGTGGTGTAGATACATATGTGAAATCTCCAACTGCCTCAATGGGACCAGAGCAGTAGAAAGAAGCCACTACTGCTGCCAAAGCCCTAGTCCTCTGTCTTCATCATCACCTACAATCTAATATATAACACTGAAGCTGTAAAGTTTTTTTGATTGTCCACTCATTCACACCTGGTTAAATCAGGAGTAACTCCATCCAAGTGAGCTGATACAAAATTAGTGTAGGAGAGGAGGATTAATCTCCATGTGGAATATAAATCACATTAATATGCTTAGCTGAGTAATAAACAGATTAACACCACCTGAGTGCAATAGTAATGATTATAAAATTCAGTGAGGTATCTTCAAAACTACCAGAATTTCTTACTGAAACACACCCAAAACCAGTTGTCCATAAACCCAGTTTTCCAAAGATGACCTTCAGAAAGAACATTTGTAACAAGGGTATGTCTACATTGCAACGTAAGCCCAGTTTTTGAACTCAAGCTCAAGCCTAACTGCCCTTCTATGTACACACAAATCATACTAACCCAGGGCTAAGACCCAGGGTCACAGGACCCCACAAGGATGGAGGGTCTGAGCCTGAGTCAAGCTGGGACCCAGGGTTTAAGTCCTATTGCTTTGCATTGCAAATGCAGCCCCACTGGACTCATGCTCTGGGAAGCCATCAAAAGTATTCCACAATTCCATGGGCTGACTTTCGTTGTCCTCTGGACAGTCAACTCTGGTGGACAGTCAAGTTTTGTCAGACTGCGCTATGAACAAAGGGCTAACGTGGCCAGGTTTTGGGAGAGTGCTACTAAGTCTGGGATATAAGTGGTCAGAGTTAGGACCATATAATGCAGTGTAGATTCTGGAGCCCAGGTTGGGACCCAGGGCTCAACAATGAAGAATATAAGAATGGCCAGACTGGGTCAGACCAAAGGTCCATCCAGCCCAGTATCCTGTCTACCGACAGTGGCCAATGCCAGGTGCCCCATAGGGAGTGAACCTAACAGGTAATTCCTAACCTAGGGTTACAAATCAGTGTAGATGCTCAAGCCCTAGGTTAACAAACCCAAGGTCTGCTAACTCAAATTCTACTAACCCTGGGATTACATTTCAGTATAGATGTACTCTAAGACTATATTGACTATTTATGGATGAATTAATGAAGAAGGCAACATTTGCTAAATAGAAAAGGCCTGTTTGTTCCATCTACACTGGATGGGGCAGGGAACACTCACTAACATTCATAGCTGTCATATCTATGCTGAAAAATGTTAGAAAAAGGCAAGAGATACATTGTCCTTTCCATGAATAGTGCTCAGATAACAGACACGGTAATACATTTTGCTACATAGAACCATTTCAAAAAGACACAATACAGAGAACTGATGATGGGTCATGAAATTCCAGATGTACTAATGCAAAGTGTAAGGGAGGACTTATTTTAATATGCAAAGAAAGAGGTTTCTTTATTGTAAATTGATTATTGCTTTAAAATCACTAGCAAATACAAGATGGCAATTACCCATTGCAGTATGTCAACCATATAACACTACAAGCTGAACTTACTGTCAAGAGATCCCAGTTTTCATGTGCAGACTTCTGAGAATTCCCTAAGACCCATTTGTGCAATGAAGTCATGGGATTACTAAGAGAACCATTCAGACAGTGAAAAATCTCTTGAAGACATCTATATGTAACTATAGTGATCCATATATAGACCTGTTGAACCTATGAAATACACCAAAAGAAGGATGGGCTTCCCCAGTACTGATGCACATAGGTGCACACAGATGAACAAGGATTTTACTTCCCACAAGACCTCTTTTGCTCAAACTGAAGCAGATACTAGACTTAAAAACAAAACAGGAAGCAAAGCAAAAAAGACAACAATTTTACAACAGGCATACAGAACCATTGTTCAGGTTGACAAGAAGGTGATTAACTCGCTTTAGAACAGATGATAAAAGCTGGAAGCCAGTGAGTTTTGGCTCCCACAAGAGACAAGTGATCTTATATTGTGAAAAGTCAGCAGCAGAGAAATAATCAATGTCTACTTGAAATGAAATACCTAAGACATCCCAAAGGCATATTGGGTCAGAAGGAAAAGAGGTGAAAACTCAAGGAACATGCAACAGAATGAGAATCATTCTGTGTCAGTGCCAGAAGAATCATTAGCAGCACCAAAACCACCAATGGCTTGATTTTCAGATACCTACATCTCCAACTGACTGGAGCTGCAGGTACTCAGCACTACTGAAAATCAGCCACAAACATCATGAAGGATGACAAGTCCGACTAGCTAAAGTGAAAGTATAAGATGCCTAAAATGAAAGTAATGTTACCAACTAGAGCTAATCAACACATTTCTCAATCAAAATTTGAAATATTAAAATTTTCATCAACTTTACAAATTTTGAAATCTTTAAAACCAGCTCTCCTAGTAGCTGTGTTTTGAGAAAACCAACAAAAGACACACAAGGTTGTGATCAGATGTAACTGACTCAACAAATAATTGAGGGAAAAAAATCTATTTCAAAGTTAAATATCCATAAAAGGGGATAAAGGGAGGCAGTAAGGAAAAAGAATGCAATGTTTCTGTATGAGAGCTGTATGCTAATGAGATTATGTAATAATAGTATGGCATGATTATACTAATCCTGTGTTAAGCATGTGAGCATGCCCAGTGTGAAACAGAAGTTTCCAGAAGTTCAAGGAGAACTAAGCTCAGTGCTTGTGAAGTAGAAAAAATATGCTGAGCTTCCTCCTCTGATAAACCTAGCTCCTGGGTGCTTCATAAGCATTACAACAAACTCTCAAGCTAAAAAACTCAAAACACCAACTCCACAGAGCTAATTGAACCATACTCTTAAATCTAGTATTTCAGTGACCTCTAAACTGGACAGGGCTCAGAAGGGCTGCCACCTTATACAGTAGGCCTCATTGTTATTAAACTCAGAAGAGGGTGACAGAGCCAAAGCCAACTGTTCAGGAGTCTCTGCAAAGCCCTAGCCCATTAAATTTGATCTGTGGTTTTATGTGGCTTCAGATTTGGCAGCCTGGTTCAACCAGCCCTGAAAAGAAGTGGGACTCGGAAGGTACTGAAGTTCCTATCAGGAGTAATGAGGCAATGGACATTACACTTTAAAAGAGATTAAGGAGTTGTCTTAACTACAGAGGTAAATTGACCTAAATTACGCTACTCTAGCTACGTGAATAACATAGCTGGAGTCGACATAGCTTAGGTCGACTTAGTGCGGTGTCTTCACAGCACTGGGTCAACAGGAGACACTCTCCAGTCGACCTCCCTTACTCTTCTCGGAGAGCTGGAGTACCAGGGTCGACTGGAGAGTGCTCTGCCATCGATTTAGCAGATCTTCACTAGACCCACTAATTCAATCCCTGATGCATCGATTGCATCAGGGTCAATCTCCCTGGTAGTGGAGACCAGCCCTAAGTAACTGCTGGAACATAGGCTAGTTTATAGCCAGTTTGGGAGTAAAACAAGTGAAATATCCCTGTTTGAGACTTGACACACTGACTCTGCATTCCCAATATGCCATCTTTTCCAGCTATCCAGTGTAGAAGGCCACGAACCAGATCTTCAAAGACATTTAGGAGCCATTTATTTCAATGGGAGTTAGGCACCTAAATACTTTTGAGGATCTGGGACCACATCCTTCTTCAGCAAAGAACTTAGGTGCATGCTTAACTTAAAGCACATGGCAGTCCCATTTCAAAAGAACTCAGCTCCAACTGAACAACCATGCTGGGTGCTGATCTCTTTTGAAAATCAGCCCCATAATTTCACAATGGGAATTACTGGGTGCTGACTATTTCTGAAAATTGGGCTTTTATTTAGATACCTAAACACAGGCTCTTTTGAAAACAAGGTCCTAAGCATGATTCTGAGAACTGGAAAAATCTTGCCCTTATTGTAGAGTACAGAATGATAATTATAAAGAAGGGAAGTGGGGAATGGAATCTATTAAGAGAAAACAATATATGGGAGTAAATTTAAAAGCCACTAAATAAGAAATAAACGAACACAAAGAGCTGAGAGTATACATCCATGTCAGAGCTAAAAATATTTTCCAAATAAAAAGGTACAAATATTGTAGTCCCTACTCAAGCAAAAGTCTGATTGTGACACCTTCCCCAATACGAGGCAATCTGAGAACTCAGAGAGAGTGAGGGTATGTCTACACTACGGGATTATTCCCTGGCCTCGCTGAGGTTGGCTGGGGGCACATAGGCAAAAATGGGAATGACTCCCTGGGTCATTCCCTTCCTATGTTTTGTCTAAAAATAGAGCCTACAATATGGGGCAAGTGTACTAGAGAACCAGAGAGCACAGCCGCTCCGTGTCAGATCCCCAGAGATCCCGCAGAAATGATGAGCTGCATGCCATTCTAGGGGGTACCCCTGCAACACCACCACCCGTTGCTTCCCTCCTCCCCCAACCCTCTAGGGCTACCGTGGCAGTGTCCCCCCATTTGTGTGATGAAGTAATAAAGAATGCAGGAATAAGAAACACAGACTTTGTAGTGAGATAAAATGAGGGGGAGACAGCCTCCAGCTGCTATGATAGTCCAGGCAGGACATTAAAGGCTAGGGGGGAGAGGAGACCAGCCTTCTGCTGCTACGATAGTCCAGGCAGTACAGAATCTTTTCTTTAGACACGAAGGGGGGGGGGCTGATGGAGCTCAGCCCCCAGTTGCTATGATGAGGACGGTTACCAGCTGTTTTGTACCATCTGCTGGGAATGACCAGGAGTCATTCCTATTTTTACCCAGGCGCCCCTGGCCAACCTCACTCTCACGGGCTGATGATGAGGATGGATACCAGTCCTTCTGTACCATCTGCCACCGGGGAGGAGAGAGCAGAGGATGCTGCGGTTTAGCGCTCCAGCACCCCGTCTACCAGCAGCATGCAATAGACATAGGGTGACATTTAAAAAAGTCAAGAAACAATTTTTTTCCCTTTTCTTTCACGGGGGGGGAGGGGTTAAATTGACGAGCTATACCCAGAACCACCCCGGACAATGTGTTTGACCGTACAGGCATTGGGAGCTCAGCCAAGAATGCAAATGCTTTTCGGAGACTGCGGGGACTGTCACGCAGCACTGTGCTGAGTCCCTGCTATGGCCTCTGTCTGGAGATTTTTTCAAATGCTTTGGCATTTCGTCTTCTGTAACGGAGCTGTGATAGAACAGATTTACCTCCCCATACAGTGATCAGATCCAGTATCTCCCATACGGTCCATGCTGGAGCTCTTTTTGGATTTGTGACTGCATCGCCACCCGTGCTGATCAGAGCTCCACGCTGGGCAAACAGGAAATTCAAAACTTCGCGGGGCTTTTCCTGTCTACCTGGCTAGTGCATCCGAGTTCAGATTGCTGTCCAGAGCGGTAACAATGGAGCACTGTGGGATACTGCCCGGAGGCCAATACCGTCGATTTGCGGCCACACTAACCCTAATCCGATATGGTAATACCAATTTCAGCGCTACTCCTCTCGTCGGGGAGGAGTACAGAAACTGGTTTAAAGAGTCCTTTATATCGATATAAAGGGCCTCATTGTGTGGACGGGTGCAGGGTTAAATCGGTATAACGCTGCTAAATTCGGTTTAAACGCGTAGTGTAGACCAGGCCTGATTGTTTAAACTACCTGAATTACTGATTTTAGGAATTTGGCACTTCCTTTTATTTCTTGTTCTGCATTTTTATGTATGCACATGTAATGAAATGCAGCCACATGTATACAGACTCTGCAGCTGTCAGAAATAGTCCTTTGAGCAACTCTGAGAAGTGCACTCCACTGAGATCACAGATCATCAGCAGAATGTGTGCTTAAACTACCAGGATCTCCTTGAAGATAATTTTAAAATTTAAAAAAATCTAGGGCTGAAAGAGATCATCTAGTTCATCCCCCACACTGGGGCAGGGCTAAGTATAACTAGACCATCTCTGTATCTAAGCCTGTTCTTTAAAAATTTCCAGTGATGGGGATTCCACAGCCTGCCTACATAATCTGTTCCAGTGCTGAACTGCCCTTATAGTTAGAAAGTTTCTCCTAACATCTAAGCTAATCTCCTTTGCTGTTAATTATGCCAATTACTTTTTGTCCTACACTCAATGGACATGGAGAACAATTGATTACGGTCCTCATCACAACAGCCCTTATCATAATTTGAAGACTGATGTTGCCCCACAGCCTTCCTTTCTCTAGACTTAACATGCCCAATTCTTTCAATCTTTCTTTATAGGTCACGTTTTCTAAATCTCTTATTTTTGGTGCTCTCCTCTGCACTCTCACCTATTTGTCCACATCTTTCTTGAAGTGTGGTGCCAAAAACTGGACACGGTACTCCCGCTGAGGCTCACCAGTGTAAAACAATTACATCCAGTGCCTTATACAAGACACTCCTGTTAATGCATCCCAGAATGACATTTGCCTTTTTTTGCAACTGCACTGCATTATTGACTCATTCAATTTATAAATCCAGATCCTTCTCTGTAGTACTGCTGCCTAGCCAAGTTTTTCATGTTATTCTTCATGCTGAATCAAAGCAAAGGGACATTGTTTTAACTCTTCAGAGTTTATGGGGGATAAGAGGGTCAAAGAATGACTTTGACTAAAAAACTAAAAAAAACAAAAAACCACCATACACAGCAATAGTACACATCTCAGTCTTCTCTGAGCTCCTCATCTATTTCAAATCACAAATTCAAGTTGCATTGCCCAGCTCTCCTGAATCTATTGTCCAAACCTCTATGTACATTTACAATCTCAGCCAGTACATTGTCATGGTTTTCAGTTTGTAATTCTGAGCTTAAATCATAGAAGCTGGAAGCAAAACTACTGTCACCTTTATTTCCATTGATCAGTATTTGCCTCTGCAAATGAAACTCCAGAGATACACCTGCCCCATTCAGTAAACAGATTCAGACAGTACTGTTGGCAAAAGAAGATATTATATGTATTTGTAAAACTCTATACAGTAGAACCTCAGAGTAATGAACACCATAGTTACACACTGACCAATTAACCACACACCTCATTTGGAACTGGAAGTACACAATCAGGCATCAGCAGAGACCAAAAAAAAAGGCAAATACATTATAGTACTGTGTTAAACATAAACTACTACAAAAATAAGGAAAAGTAGCATTTTTCTTCTGCATAGTAAAGTTTCAAAACTTTTTAAAGAACCATAAGGCTTTGTTCAAAGTTACGAACCATTCTGGAGGTGTTCATAACTCTGAGGTTCTACTGTATTGCTGTAAGTCCAAGTGTGTCTGACTCCCTGTCTGCCTGACTGTCGTGCAGCTTAAGTGTTGTGCAATGTAAATTAATAAACAACAACTAGGTGAAACAAAAGTGTGTCCTGATTCAGCAAAAACAACAATGCATAGTCAATTAAGAAACTCGTTTTTAAAAACATGGGCCAAGTCTCCTGTCTTGTGAAGATATGGGGTAATTCCCTTGAAACCAAACTTGCATAAGTGAGAGGATCCATTTGTGAAAAGCAGTGGGAGAATGAAACTGCTGGAAACTGTATGCTACATATTTAAAACAAAGCTGCACTTGTTTAGGTTAGCACAGCACTGTGAAGGGTCGCAGTTTGACATGCATTTGAAAATAAGATTTTTAATTATATTTGGCATTTCAGACCCTCCTGCTGATGCCACTTTCTTGCTGAAAAGTGGCCTCATTCATGATCTTGTCAGTGTGAGACCTATGTGTTACTGACTGTAAGCAAGTTTCCATTTTGCTTCATTAGTGATTAGTAGTACTTTCCTGTTTAATCAGAATGTTCAATGTTTAAACCATGAAGAGCTTCTTGTGACTTTAAATGTTATTAAAATAGAAAAAGAGAGCTGTCTAGTGGTTAAGCGAGGGTTGGGCATCAAGATTCTCACCTCTATGGCTGACTTGGGCAATTCTATATTTACAGTGCCCATTAACTTCAATGGGAGTTCCGTGCACAGAAGGCTTGTAGAATCAGTCCCTTCTTTTGTGACCTTGATGAGACATTTCAATTTGCTGTGCCTTACTTTCCCCATCTTTAAAATTGGTGTAATGTATTAAGAGCTGTTGTAAAAAGCTACACAACAGACACTTAGAAAGAAGAACAAGAAGAAATGTTATTGTTCCTATAAAACAGAGGAACTATGTTGTATATTCTTGAAGACCATGTACTGACATCTTCTCTATTAACTGTTAACATGTATACAGACATTTCTCCTAACAATATTTACCTTCTTTGCAGGTAATATTGTGAGGTGAATTTTTATAAAAGCCTTTAAGATGCTCATTTGAAAAAGCACTATATATATACACAGTGGTTTATATGAAATTGTCACTGAGAAGGTTCAAATAACACTGCTCTACAGCCAAAATGCTTCTGAAATAAATGTAGTCAAACTTTACTAATTCTGGGTCACTGAGAACGAAAATGATGCTTAAAATTGTTGATTGGCTCTAGTTTTCAAGTTATGCTATTGGGTCAATATATACGACCCTTGACTTGGGAATAGCGGAGGATAAGTGAGTTATAAAGGGAAGGGATCTCAATTTAAACCAGAAATGACTAAAATACATCTTTGACTGGATCTATGAATAAATCTATTACTGGGTTTGGACAGTACTTGCTTTTTAGGCAAAACAATGAATGATGCAATCTGAAGCTGGTATTGTGTCATACATGATATGAATTGCATCATGTTATTCCTAGAAGTCATGGATGATGCAATCATAACGAAGCTTACATCACTCTGCTGAACTAATTGCCCTATATCAGCTCTAGAAATCATACAGTGTCGTGCTCTCTTATTTGTCAGTGTTTGATTTTGCAAAGGGACACATTTCTGTTTAGCCAAAGTGAGCAGAGATGCCTCGTACTTGTGTGAACAGTGCAGATAACTTCTGCTATGTTTGTGGTGAAGTGACTTTTGCATCACAAAAGCGCAGTATAACCACTATGGTTAAGAAAGCCTATCACCTTTATTTTGGCTGCAAAATTGGAGATCAGGACAAAGGTGGGCCCCACACATATGCTGCAATGCTTGTGCAACAAATCTTCACCAGTGGTTGAACAGGAAAAGGAAATCTATGCCTTTTGCAGTGCCAATGATTTGGAGAGAGCCAACAGATCATACCAGCAATTGTTACTTCTGCATGGTGTCTCCAGTTGGGAAAGGTGTGTCAAAGAAGAAAAAGTGGACTGTGCATTATCCAAACATTCCATCAGCTATACACCCAGTACCCCACGGAGAAGGACTGCCTGTTCCTGATGCACCAGAATCATTCTCACTTGAGTCAGACGAGGAAGAGGATGAAACTTCTGGTCCTGAACCATCAACGTCACAGGACACACATTTTCTCCCATCCTCCTCCTCTGAACCACACCTCATAACACAATCATAGAATCATAGAATCTCAGGGTTGGAAGGGACCTCAGGAGGTCATCTAGTCCAACCCCCTGCTCAAAGCAGGACCAAACCTAACTAAATCATCCCAGCCAGGGCTTTGTCAAGCCTGACCTTAAAAACCTCTAAGGAAGGAGATTCCACCACCTCCCTAGGTAACCCATTCCAGTTCTTCACCACCCTACTAGTGAAAAAGATTTTCCTAATGTCCAACCTAAACCTCCCCCTCTGCAACTTGAGACCATTACTCCTTGTTCTGTCATCTTCTACCACTGAGAACAGTCTAGATCCATCGTCTTTGGAACCCCCTTTCAGGTAGTTGAAAGCAGCTATCAAATCCCCCCTCATTCTTCTCTTCTGCAGACTAAACAATCCCAGTTCCCTCAGCCTCTCCTCATAAGTCATGTGCTCCAGCCCCCTAATCATTTTTGTTGCCCTCCATTGGACTCTCTCCAATTTATCCACATCCTTCTTGTAGTGTGGGGCCCAAAACTGGACACAGTACTCCAAATGAGGCCTCACCAGTGCTGAATAGAGGGGAATGATCATATCCCTCGATCTGCTGGAAATGCCCCTACTTATACAACCCAAAATGCCATTAGCCTTCTTGGCAACAAGGGCACACTGTTGACTCATATTCAGCTTTTCGTCCACTGTAACCCCTAGGTCCTTTTCTGCAGAACTGCTGCCCAGCCATTCGGTCCCTAGTCTGTAGCAGTGCATGGGATTCTTCTGTCCTAAGTGCAGGACTCTGCACTTGTCCTTGTTGAACCTCATCATATTTCTTTTGGCCCAATCCTCTAATTTGTCTAGGTCCCTCTGTATCCTATCCCTACCCTCCACCGTATCAACCACTCCTCCCAGTTTAGTGTCATCTGCAAACTTGCTAAGGGTGCAGTCCACACCATCCTCCAGATCGTTAATGAAGATATTGAACAAAACCGGCCCCAGCACCGACCCTTGGGGCACTCCACTTGATACCGGCTGCCAACTAGACATGGAACCATTGATCACTACCCGTTGAGCCCGACCATCTAGCCAGTTTTCTATCCACCTTACCGTCCATTCATCCAGCCCATACTTCTTTAACTTGCTGGCAAGAATACTGTGGGAGACTGTATCAAAAGCTTTGCTAAAGTCCAGAAATAGCACATCCACTGCTTTCCCCTCATCCAGAGAGCCGGTTATCTCATCATAGAAGGTGATTAGGTTAGTCAGGCATGACTTGCCCTTGGTGAATCCATGCTGACTGTTCCTGATCACTTTCCCCTCCTTTAAGTGGTTCAGAATTGATTCCTTGAGGACCTGTTCCATGATTTTTCCAGGGACTGAGGTGAGACTGACTGGCCTGTAGTTCCCTGGATCTTCCTTCTTCCCTTTTTTAAAGATGGGCACTACATTAGCTTTTTTCCAGTCATCCGGGACCTCCCCCGAGCGCCATGATTTTTCAAAGATAATGGCCAAACTTTGAAAGCACAAGGTGAACTGAATGACCTTGTCAGGGATTTGGAACTACCCAAGAGTAAGGCAGAGCTGTTGGGCTCCAGACTACAGCAGTGGAATCTCCTGGCAGGTGATGTTAGGGTTTCCATGTTCCGTGACCGTCAAAAGGATCTTGTCCCATTCTTCTTCATGGAAGGTGATCTTGTAGCCTGCAACAACATCGATGGTGTGATGGCAGCCCTCAACATCGTTCACGATCCAGATGAGTGGAGACTGTTCATTGATTCATCGAAGACGAGTCTTAAAGCTGTTTTACTGCATAATGGCAATGTTTTGCCATCAATTCCAGTTGGTCATGCAGTTCATATGAAGGAAACCTGTGACAACTGAAACAACTTTTGAGGTGCATAAACGATGACCAACATCAGTGGCAGCTTTGTGGCAATTTGAAGGTTGTTGCTCTCTTGCTTGGTCTGCAGACTGGATACACAAAGTACTGCTGTTTTCTCTGTGAATGGGATAGTCGTGCAAGAGATTCCCGCTACATCAAGAAAGATTGGCCACTCCGACAGTCATTGGAGCCTGGGAGGAAAAGTGTTCAGCATCCACCACTTGTTGAATCAAGGAAGATTTTGTTACCACCCTTACACATCAAGCTGGGTCTGATGAAGAACTTTGTCAAGGCCATTGACAAAACACAAGCAGCTTTCAAGTACCTCCGTGGAAAATTTCCAAGCTTAAGTGAAGCTAAGATAAAGGAAGGTGTCTTTGTTGGTCCTCAGATTCGTGAACTTCTTCGAGATGATGCATTTGACCATGCACTGCGTGGCAAGGAAAAGACGGCATGGAAAGCCTTCCAGTTAGTGACAATAAATTTTCTCGGAAACAACAAGGCAGACAACTACAGGTTGTTGGTGGAAAACCTCCTCAAGGCATACAAAAGCCTTGGTTGCAACATGTCACTAAAGATACATTTTTTGCACTCTCATCTAGATTTTTTTCCACTGAACTGTGGAGCAGTGAGCAACGAGCACGGCGAGCGATTTCACCAGGACATTGCAACAATGGAGAAACGCTATCAGGGCAAATGGAGCCCATCAATGCTTGCAGACTATTGCTGGACAGTGACAAGAGATGCTCCATTTAATGACTACAAGAGACAAGCCAAGAAGTGCCGAGTAGACACTGAATAGGACTAAACTATGTACATAATAGTTTTTTGCCTTTTGTTTCATAATAAATTTTAGTTATATAACCCTTTTGCTGATGTTTAAAGTGTTACATAAACAGGACAGGTGAAATATTATCATGTAAAGCAACCATAAACACATGAAAAGACCTAGGTTTACAATTTATGATTAAAACTCTACTACCTACACAATATACATAGACATAAAATGTAAAAACTTAAATTTCTTAGAAACAGTAGCCAATCAGTTGTTTTAATTGTCATATTTGAATTCAGCACATCAAAATACATAATAAAAAGGACATTTTATCACTGAAGCAGACGACTTCTAAAAAATTGTAGACCAGTGTAATAGAATCATAGAAGTGTAGGACTGGAAGGGACCTCGAGAGGTCATCTAGCCCAATCCCCTGCACACAAAGCAGTACTATGTAATAACTAGATCATTCCTGACAGGTTTTATTTCTAACCTGTTCTTAAAAACCTCCCATGACAGATTCCACAACCTCCCTAGGCAACTTGTTTCAATGCTTAACTACCTTGATAGTTAAGAAGTTTTTCCTAATGTCCTATCTAAACCTCCCATGTGGCAATTTAAGCCCCTTATTTCTTGTCTATCCTCAGAGGTTAATGAGAACAATGTTTCACCCTCCTCCTTTATGTACTTAAAAACTGTTATGTCCCCCTTCAGTCTTCTCTTCTCCAGACTAAACAAATCCAGTTTTTTCAATCTTTCCTCATAGTCATTCTAGACCTTTAATCATTTTTGTTGTTCTTCTCTGGACCTTCTCCAATTTGTCCACATCTTTCCTGAAATGTGGCTCCCAGAACTGAACATAATACTCCAGCTGAGATCTTATCACTGCAGAGTAGAAGGGAAGAATTACTTTCTGTGTCTTGCTTACAACACTGCTGCTAATACACCCCAGAATGGATGTTTGCATTTTCTGCAATAGTGTTACACTGTTGACTCATATTTAGCTTGTGATCCACTATAATCCCCATATCCTTTTCCACGGTACTCCTTCCTAGGCAGTCATTTCCCATTTTGTATGTGTGCAATTGATCGTTCCTTCCTCAATGGAGTTCTTGGCATTTGTCCTCATTGAATTTCATCCCATTTACTTCAGACCGTTTCTCCAGTTTGTTCAGATCATTTTGAATTTTAATCCTATCCTCCAAAGCATGTGCAAATCCTCCCATCTTAATATCATCTGAGAACTTTATAAGTGTACTCTCTATGCCACTATCTAAATCACTGATGAAGATATTGAACAGAACTGGACCCAGGACCAATCCCTGCAGGACTCCACTAGATATGACCTTCCAGCTTGACTGTGAACCACTGATAAATACTCTCTGGGAACGGTTTTCCAATTAGTTATGCACCCTCCTTAAAATAACTCCATCTAGGTTGTATTTCTCTAGTTGTTTATGAGAGCAACTTATAACCCACTGAAGAACAGAGACTAGAATGGAAGTTATAACTTACCCTTGCAGGGCTTACTATCACAACTACTAAAATACGGATGCCCCTTTGGGGCCTGAAGGGTTAGCTAATAGTTGAAACCTTGCCAAGATTTTTCAGTTAGGAGGAGAAACAGATTATATGATTCAAGTATTTCTTTGACTGAGCTTGTTTATTTACAACAAGGAATATACACAAAGTCCTGTATCCCTGAACAGAGTAGAAACAGGAGGCATTTTCCTGACTCACAAGTTCCAAGTCTCTTTCTCCGGTGACTCCTGTGCCCCATAGAGATCTGTCTTTGCTCCGGCTTAGGGCCATGTTCACTACTTCTCTCACTGTCTGCTCACTTTCTGCCTATCACACCCATGGACACACACAGCTCCAACCAGGCAACACCTCAGGCCTTATATTCGCAATCAGTTCCCAGGAAAACCTCTCGGCTCACATGGCTTAGCTCTGATTGGCTTTATCATACAATGCTTTGCCTTGGGAGGCAAATTCTTATACTTTAGCTACCAATACACAAAGGGACATTTAAATGCTCCTTCCATTTAGCCTGAATGAAAAGTCACCCATCGACTTTAACAAGGTCTGAAATTGATGTCAAGATCAAAGAAACGATTGACGGCAGCCATTAACCTCTTTCATTGTAACAACAAGAATACTGAAACACACAAAGATATAATTCAAATAAATGTCAATTTTTCTGTTTCAATATTCAAATGTTTCAAGGACCAACAGTTACCAGGTGAAGAACAATGTTTACCTAGTTTGTTGCTTGATAAATAATGTGAATGCGTACCTCTTATAAGAAAGTCTTTCTGACCTTGCTGATGGCTGCATGCATTACTCAGTTAATTGTAACTACTTATTTGGAAGGGAAAAGAGTCTGGAGAACCACCTTTCCAGTTGAACTAGAGGCCAAAAGTTAACATACTAACAAGTGTAATTTGTCAATAACTGTATTTTAAATATGTGTGTGTGCTCATGCATGCATGCATACATACATACATATATATCTATATAAATATTCTTACCCAGAAGGTTCGTGAGCCACAGCGCTAGATCCTCTTTCATCGGTAATAAGTTGGCCTCATGTCTGCTGGCCAGCCACTGGCTGTACTGATGCATATCAGAAAGGCCAGGTCCTCGTGCCTTTGGGCTCAGAGCACTGCACATTGTTTATCCACTTGTAGTACCTGTTTTTTTAAAAAAGTACCTCATTATACTATATAAGTCCGGAAGCTTTTTTTTTTTTTTTTTTTTTAAGTTTATTGACGGTGCTTGAAACGAACTATGATCTTGGGATGCAAGATGTCAGACAAACCTATGTAGGTCTAACACATGGAAACAACGTACACGATGAAAGTCTTGTTTTGCTAATGGAGCATTTTGCTGGTGATTTAATCATACAGATAATGTCTGTTTTATTGGTACTCACCTGGTAAACATGTTCCCAACAATCCACTACTCTGCAAAGAATAATTAAAACCAAATCAAAATAAACATTTTGAGATACAGACCTAACACTTCATTAGGACCTGATCCAATGTCCACTGATACCCATGGAGAGCTTCAGTGGGCTTTGGATTAGGCCCTAGAACAGCATATGAGGATGGGAGTTCTGCAACTACAACAAACCATTAGCAGTACTAAATAAATACTCATTCCACCAAATGAAATTAGTTGGTTCCACAGATTCATTGTCATAAAAAAATACAAAGAATCCTTTATACAAAGAATATTATTTTAATTTTCTGTATTATTCTACAAAAAATATACAAAGCATGGCAGTCCTGGAGGATGGAGTTTATCCACAAAACAGATACAGTAGCAGTGCAAGCTTCCGACTTCACCATCCTGACACAAATGCTAATGGGCCTCAGTTCTAAACTATGGAAACCACCTCTAGAGGTGAGAGAGTACTTCATTTTCCCATTCAATATTTTATTCCCTATTTAATTTTTAAAATCATTTCCATAGCCAGAGGTGTAAAGTGCCCACTGGAATTGTAGTTCTATTAGTGAAGGTCAAATTCTGCCATCTGCCGCATGGGTGTGCTCGGGAAAGAGGGTGTCAGACTCTTCCTGTCCCTGTGAAGCATAGTAGGGTTTCAGCCTAATGCTTAAGAGAGTGCCAAGTTAGGGGACTGGCTACTGTCCCAGCTGGCACACCACGGCTCCTAGCAAGCACAGTCAGGACCTGGTCAGCCAGCTCATATGCTGCAGTGTGCAAGTGGCATTAGGCAGGGTTCTCACTGTTCTTTTGTAAAGGATCAGGAAGATGCTTATTTACCCTGGCTATTCTGTGCCATTGTGACCTGCACTTGTACGGTGATTGCAGGGCAGGATGCACTGCTGATGGCTGTTTCCTTCTGCCCCTTGCACAGTGCCTAGAATTCATAACAGCCCATAGGTAACAGTGACTTTAAAAACAAGGAAGAACAACTTGCTATCCTACGACAGTGGTCAGAGTATTAGGGATGGCAAACGTAATATAGCGGAACCTGATTTTATGAACACTGATCTTATGAACTTGTTATATGAACCATTTTTCTGCCACTGACTGCATGTCTTTCTGACGCCAAATGTGACTTCAATCTGTCAGCCAATGTTCAAGCAGCTCCACAGATTTGAAAAGACAGATTTGGTGGCAAAAAAGAGATATGGTTCTCTCGAAGAAAAATCAGGCATGCATTTGTTACCATTCATTATCTACACAATTATTTAACACTGAATATATTAACATATGCATTGTATCTACTGTAATTTTGAGATATTCAATTTTATTAACTTTTGGATTTTATTAACTCAATATCAAATTACCGTATATACTCAATCATAAGCCAGTTCGTTTATAAGCTGACCCCCCCCCAAGATGGATAAGTAAAAATGGAAAATTTTTATAACCCATTCATAAGCTGACCTTATAATTCAGGGGTCAGCAAACTTTGGCTCCCAGGCCATCAGGATAAGCCGCCGGTGGGCTGAGATGGTTTGTTTACCTCGAGCGTCCGCAGGCACAGATGTAAACCTGATGGGCCGGGACAGCAACTGGTGGGGAAATTCTTTTGGGGGGGAGAAGCTGGGAGTCAGGGGAGTAACCCCTGTGACCACCCCCCACATGACCCCACCCCTAGCCCAGGACCCCCACACTCTCCCCATCCCATCCCTTTAGGATGTCTCTGACCAGGCTGGAGCTGCTCCAGCAGGCTGGACAGCATGGCCTCAGCCGGCGGGCCAGACCGGGCAGCGCGGACGCAGCATGTTCCAGTGGGCTGGGCTGGGCTCCCCCCAAGGTAAAATTAAGTTTTTGAATTATCATTAGAACTTAGATGTATGTTGGTAAGAGACAAAAATTACAAATAATGGGCCTGATCCTGAATTGCTTGTGCAACTAAAACTCCTTTGCAAGTCAAGGGACTTTGGAGTGAGAAAGTATGCAATTAAAGTGCAGCTCTGCTCTGAAAATTGACTATGTAAAAATGGCATCGTGGTTTTATAGTTTCTTGGTTAACGACATCCAGGTCAAATCTGCTCATTTTTCTCAGGCAAACAACAAAAGATTTTTCAAGCTGTCAGCTCTGCAAACTCAGCCTGGAATCTGACTGTCCAAGTGGGTTCTTTCTGGCCCATACATCAAAAACAATAAATATTCCACAATCAGAACTTATTTTAAAGCTTTTCTATGTCATTCATCACCACAGTAGCTGAGTGCCTCAAAACACTTACAGTGAGATAGGAAGGTATTATCATCACCATTTCACAGCTAGGGGAACTGAGACTCAAAGAGGTTAAGCGACTTGTCCAAATTGTCACAGGGATTCTATGACAGTCAGTATTAAAATCTTCTCTACCTCCTTCCTCTCCAGAAGTTATAAAGAAGTCAAAAAGTTCTTCTCCTGCAGTTAATAATTAGGTTGATGTGTGAGCCAGTATGTAATCCAGGTCACTCTCCCATAGCTGTTTTTATGGGGAAATAGTAGTAAAAACTTATCTTAGTCATTCAAATAAATACATATGACTCAAGATGCACAAGGGAAGCAAAGTAAAAGATACCATTTTTGCACAGTCACTTTTTAGGTTTATAGATAAGACTTTAAGATAATAATCTTTTTATTTCATTTATTCTCTGATACATTCATTGGAAAATCTAGAAACTGCAGAAATGAAAAGACACTGTGCTTTAGGATTCTCTTTGGGAGCAAGGTGCCTTTCTGCATCCAAGGACATATGTATGGTGAAATGTTCCCCACCAAGGAGTTCCACCAATAAATGTTGAAACTGTAGTGTGGCTGTGATACTGCTGCTGTGGTTATTTCTACACTGTAATTAAAAGCCTACAGCTGGCCCATGCCAGCTGACTTAGGCTCATAGGGATCAGGTTAAGGGACTGTTTAATTGCGGTATAGACATTAGGGCTTGGGTTAGTATCCAAGCTCTAAGACCCTGAGAGGTGGGAGAGTCCCAAAACTTGGGTTGCAGCCCAAGCCCAAATGTCCACATCGTAATTAAACAGTCGCTTAACGCGAACCCCCTGATCCTGAGTCAGCAAGCATGGGCCAGCAGTGGTTGTCTGTAGTGTAGACATACCATGTTCGACTTTTGGTGGTGCTGGGTCTGCTCCAACCTGGCTTTGTAGGCTGCATTATACATGACTGCCACTAGGGGGTTTCTGGAGGCACACACAACAGGGAATATAGAACTAGTGCAAAAAAACAGACAAAGGACAGCATTGTCTGCACATGTTCCCTGCAGCCCCAAGAGCATATGGGCTTCTGCCAGCGGAAGGAGGCACAGAGCATGGAATTCAAGCATACATGTTGCTGTTTCAGTTCAGACTCACAGTATACACACTCCCTGCTGGCCTAGTTCTTCCATTTTTCAGACCCAGCAACAAATAAAAGATGGGGAGGGTTCTGAGCAGAAGGAACTTTTGAGCCTGGTGGTGATGGGAGCTAAGGTTGCCAACTCTGACTGCCGCTATTCCAGGAGTTGTTTTTCCCCAACATGAGGTAATGTCATTTTCTTAAAATATCCTATTAAAATCTCCCGATTACTTTCAACAGTCACCGGGAGATTGGTGCTGATTCCTGGAGACTCCAGGCCAATCCTGGAGGGTTGGCAACCCTAATGAGAGAGGGGACTAGTTCTGATCATGGAGGTGTGGGTGTGTAGGGCGGTAACTGGTGGGAGAAGATTCACACTCAAGGGAATGTTTCTGAACGGTAGCGAGTTTAGGTAGAAAGAAGAGGGGTTCTCAGTGTGTAGAGGGTGAGGGTGGCTCTTCTGAGCTGGTAGGGGTTGGAAGGAGCTGGGCAGGGGAAGGGTTCTAAGCCAGGAGTGGGACACATTGAGATGTTATGGTTGAGTGCAGGTGGAATCAAGTCAACTGGTGAATGGGGTGTAGGTGAATTGGTGGTGTGTGTATGTGAAAGGGGGGATTGTAGGGGAACAGCTAGATTGGCAGGGGTGAGACTAGGATGAGGAAAGAACAGTGAAACAAATCACAGATGGATAAATACTATATCCACTGCCTTTTGTAAAGTTTCACTATTTCTCTTCCTAAAGGGGAAGGAGGGTTCCCCTTTTTTTCCCATTTCTCCACCAACCTGTCTTATCCCCCACAGCTAACCACTTCCCTTTGACACCCATGACCACTTTGAGAATAATATCAGCCTAAAAGAAAAGGCTGAAGATTGGTAGGTTTGACCATGTGCTTTCAAGTTGTCAGTACACTGGCAGTTGTGGAATTCTTTATTGTTTTTTGGGTTGGTTTTTTTTGTGCTGACACTGACCTTCCTCATATTAAATCTGGGAAGTTCATCCAAACTGAATTTAACCCTCCGCAGTGACTGTGTGATTAAAATATTTGGCTTCCACTTAAACACTTGACTCAGTTCATTTGATTAGCATTACCAGCCCAAATGTTGCCTAGTATCATTTCTCTACACATTGGTTAGGATTTTCAAAGAAGCCTAAGGGAGACAGACACCCAAATCCTACTGAAAGTCAATGGGAGTTGAGCACCTAGCTCTTGTTGAAAATCCCAGCCATAACCAAGGCTGGATCCTGCAGTCCTTGCTCAGGGGAAATGAACTTTCTGTATTTTGATCCCCACTCCCATAGTATCTGAAAATCTCACAATCTTTAATGTATTTATGTAGTGAGACAGGGAAGTATTGTTATCCCAAGTTTTCAGAGAAGAAACTCAAACACAGAGAAATGTAGGGTCCATCTACACTGTGAGAAAAGATCCATGGCATGGCCACAGCTGACCCGGGTCAGCTGACCTGGGCTCATGGCACTATAAAATTGAAGTGTAGGCATTTGGGCTCAGGCTGGAGACCAGGCTTTGGTATCCTCCCCCCATGACAGGTCTCAGAGCCAAGACTCCAGTCCCAGCCCAAACATCTACACTGCAATTTTTAGCCCCACAAGCCCAAACACTGAGAGTCCAAGTTAGCTAACCCAGGCTCAGACTCAGTGCTGCAGGATTTTTATTACAGAATAGACATGCCCTAAGTGACTTCCCTAATGTCACACATGCAGTCTGTGGCACAGCAGGGAACTAAATCCTAACCCCTAAGTCAGTCTAGTGCTGGCTCATCCCTCCCCTCATTGAAATCATTAAGGACTCTACAGTCTAGCCTTAAGTTACTAGCATTTTGCCCCCAAACATTATTGTATGTTAACAGTAAAGCCACTGATATAACGTCAGCTATAACAAAGCATTAATATCAATTTGTATAAATGCAAGTAGAATTTCTCTTGTTATGGAATCTGTCAGCTTTTCTACAAGAAACTGAACCTATCACCCGACACACATAAGAATTTTAAAAACTTACCACTAAAATGCCTTGCTCCTCAAGAAACAAATTTTGTCCACTACTCTTCTGAAAGTGACATAAGCTAGGACAGAACGTTACTTACATTCTGTTTTGTTGCAAGTCATATTTATGCAGTGCAATCCTTTTTTTCCCCCACCTCTGTGACAGCAATAAGGCATCTCAAATTCTTAGGCTCATTGTCTAGGTAAAGAATTCAGTTCAGGATAGTTTACAGTACACCTAATGACACGTAACAGTTTCAACAAGCTAGAAAGTTACATTCCTCCTTGTTTGCTCCCACCAAACAGTGAAGTTTTTCTTTTGCTTTACAGTGGCACATTTAGTTTTCTGTGTATTGTAACTCAACTGAGTGTGTTGCCAGCAGTGTAATTTAAACTATCTGCTGATGTTCATCAATGATCATCAGGTGTAAGCCATAGAGTCAATTAAGCAATTTTCTGTTATTCTTCTGGCTTTTTGTTGGGAATAATTATTACTGCAGAAAGCACCAAGAATACTACACATTGTCTATTAAAAAGCATAAATGGGTAGAAGAGAGAACAGAGAGGAGAGATGGTCCAGTGCCCAGGACTACCCTAGAACTCTGCAGATGTTTGTTCAATTCCCTGCTCCACTACAGACTTCTTCTATAACCTTGAGCAAGTCACTTGGGCCTAGATCCTCAGAGGTATTAAGGCACCTCACTCATTCATTTCAATGAATTCATTTCCTTTGAGGATCTAGGCCTTAGGTCCCCACCTATAAAATAGAGATAATAGCACTTCTCTTTGCCACAGGGGCACTGTGAGGTGCTCAGACTCTGGGGTAATGAGGGACGTGTAAGTATCAAAAATAGGGAAATAGTAATGGGATATAGCACCTTTCACCTCTTACCATTACAAATCAGCACAGGTAAGCAATGACTGAAAGTTGTTACCAGCTGAAGGCTATTTAGTGGCCTTCATGAAATTAATTTTGTTGTCTTGGTCCATTTGGTGCTGGACGGGCATTCACATCAAACTCTGCGTCTGCAATCTCAGCAGACAGAGTAAGGGGCTGAACAGGTGCATAGCCCAAATTCTTTTCTCACTCCTAGAGTTTGTCCTTCTGGGTCAAAGGTGAGGCAGAGTAGTGCAGCAGTATGGTAAACCTTGTTCTGTGGCTACCAGTGCACTACTTGCTTTGCGGATTAATAGAAGTTTTCAGTATCCATGGCTGCAAAAGCAGAACCATTTAGGATATTAAAACCACACTCACACCAAGATTTTAAAAGGCTGTTTGGCAAATGAAGTATTTTCACATGCCAAATAGAGACTGTGTTCAGTACTCTAACCCAATTCATTTCTGGTGCTAGGGCCTACCACAAGTTTCTCTACACCACTTAAGCCTAGCATGAAGCTGCATGGGTATGCTGAACAGCAGAATGGGGTAACTGTGCACCTGCTACATGTCATGGAACTGGTATCTGTGCTGGCCTAGATTTAGAGATTCCACTGTCACAATGGACTATTGTGATCATCTAGTCTGGCCTCCAGTATAACACAGGCCATACAACTTCCCCAAAATTATTGCTAGAGTATATCTTTTAGAAAAACATCCAATCTTGATTTAAAAATTGTCAGTGATGGAGAATCCATCACAACCCTTGACACATTGTTCCACTGGTTCATTACCTTCACTGTTAAAAATATACAGCTTATTTCCCATTTGAATTTGTCTAGCTTCAACTTCCAGCCACTGGATCGTGTTACATTTTTCTCTGCTAGACTGAAGAGCCCATTATTACATATTTGTTCCACATATAGACACTTATAGACCGTAATCAAGTCACCCGTTAACTTTCTCTTTGGTAATCTAGATAGATTAAGCTCTTTGAGTCTCTCTCTACAAGGCATGTTTTCTAATCCTTTAGTCATTCTTGTGCCTCTTCTCTGAAACCTCTCCAAATTATCAATATCCTTCTTAGATTGTGGGCACCAGAACTGGACTCAATATTCCAGCAGCAGTCACACCAGTGCTAAATACAGAGGTAAAATAACCTCACTACTCCTACTTGAGATTCCCCTGTTATACATCTAAGGATTACATTAGCTCCTTTAGCCACAGCATCATACTGGGAGCTCATGTTCAGATGTTTATCCACCATTTCCCCCCTCCTCCCCCCCACCATCTCTTACAGAGTCACTGCTTCCCAGAATACAGTCCCCATCCTGTAAATATGACCTGCATTCTGTGTTCCTAGATTTATACAGTTACATTTAGTGATATTAAAATGCATATTGTTTGCTTGCATCCATTTTATCAAGTAATCCAGATTGCTCTGTTCTCTTCATTATTTACTATGCCTCCAATTTTTGGGTTACCTACAAACTGTATCAATGATGATTTTGTGTTTTCTTACAGTCATTGATAAAAATGTTAAATAGCAGAGGCGAAGAACTGATCCCTGTGAGGTTCCACTAGAAACACTTCCATTAAATGATTTCTCATTTACAATTACATTTTGAGTCCTATCACAATTAGCAAGCTTTTAATCCATTTAATGTGTGCCATTGTAATTTTAATATTGTTCTAGTTTTTTAATCAAAATGTTGTGCAGTACCAAGTCAAACACCTTACAGAAGTATAATACATCCTCACTATTACCTTTATCAACCAAACTTCTAATCTCATCAAAACGTTTGACAGGATCAGTTTTGCATAAACCCATGTTGATTGACATTAATATTACCCTCCTTTTATTCTTTATTATAATTCTATATCAGTCACTCCATTATCTTGCTCAGGATCAATCTCTGTCAGACAGGCGTATAATTACCAGGTCATCCAGTTTATCTTTTAAAAACATTAGCTTTCTTCCAATCTTCCGGAATTTTCTCAATGTTCTAAGCCTTATTGAAAAGCAATATTAATGGTCCCGTGAGCTCCTCAGCCAGCTCTTTTAATACTCATGGATTCAAGTTATCTGGACCTGCTGATTTAACATGTTCAACTTTAGTAGCTGCTGTTTAACATCCTCCTGAGACATTAGCAGAATTGAAAGTGTTATCATATGATATGACTACATCATCTGCTTTTCCAAAATACAGAACAGAAATATTTATTGAACACTTCTGCCTTTTCTGCATTATTATTGATAATTCCTACCATTTCTATCTAGAAATGGAACAATAACATTGTTAGGATGTACTTAAACTCCCCCTTACTATCCTCGACTCAGCCTATGTGGGACCAATGCAGAAAGTCAATTTGCAAGTGAGCTGGTGTTACCTAGGACTATTGAAGGAACTGTAGATCTGAATTTAGGATGATCCAGTGCCCTCCATGTTCTGCACAACTGGTGTTGAAGGGTTGTGTGGCAACCCTGCATCTTGGTCGTGGATTAGAGGGGTGAATTTCATGCATATAACACAAATACTCAGGATTTATGCTAGTGGGCCAAATTTCCTCCTGTATGAGATGAGAGTTTGGAAAGCCTACTAGCTGCAGAAGCAGCAAACTATACTATAAAGTAAAAAGTTCACATGATACACAACTCAGCAGTAGCTTCACAGTCACTGGTAACAGTGGGAAAACATCTTGGAAGTGAGTAGCCAGTGCTTTCACCACAGGGACTGCACTCTAATGCTACACGGAAGTAGTGTACACTGCCTTTGTCTGCAGTTCCAGCTGATGTCCCTCTCTCAATCTCCTGCTGACTTGGAGAGAAGGTAATGGTATTGGATAGCAGTCATTTTGGAAAGGGAGAAGAACTGAAGATCAAAAGCCAAAGCAGAGCTCATGAGTATCTGGCATGGATCTCTGCTGGATCTCCCTGCTAGTTCTAATCACATCAAGAAGGAGATGGAAAAGAACAAAATTCTGGCCGTTCAGCAGAATTTCAGAGTGTTGTTTGGTGCATTGGTTGACTCATTTTGAAATAAGCATATGCAAATAACTATATATTTGGCGGGGTTAGCAAAAGAGGATATTAAAAATTAGCGATTTTAATAGATCAAATTTTCATCATTAGGGCTCATAAATTGCAAACATAAAGTCTGTTTGTGTATTTGTGTAAGCAAACATGAACCTGCACACAAATGGGGTCTCTTGCATGCAATCATTGCTTTCAGGAGAACAAATGCAGGTTTTGCATACACAATAATTTTGAGCATAAAATATGCAGGTGAAATCTAAACACCCACATTTGAAAAGTTGATCTTACTAATGTTATTAAAAACAAAACTACAATTTGTCCTTTGCCCAGTGCTTATGGTCCTGCAGATTCAGAATATATATGAGATTAGTCTACAGACTAAATGCTTCATTTGAAATAATTTTTTGTTTTGTTCCTAATATATACATTGATTAACATCTTCCCAAGAGCCACAGAGGTAAACAACAATTTATGTAATTGTTCTCCTTAGTGTCTGGAAATTCTTCTCAGTAGTCAGATCTGCTAGACAGTAGAATAATCTCCCAAGGGAAGTAGGGAAAGTTCCATCACTTGAGACACTTAAAACTGGACTAAAAATAGCACTAAATAAAATATAGATAACAATCAGATGTTGGCAAGGATAGACCATATATGATCTAATCGGTCTTGCCATCTCTGACTTCTAAGATGTTATCACGTACTATAGCGTACCGCAATAATTGCTCTCATAGTACCCTTTAACTCTTACGAAATAATAGAGACTATACTTATCCAATTCTGATTTTGCTGCCATGACAGATTATTCTTACTGGAGCCTTACAGAATTTTACCTTCTATAAGAAATTAGATGTGACTCTTACCTACATTATTTTAAGTACACATATCTCTAATTTTAATTAGAGAGAGAAGGTGGGTGAAGTAGTATCTTTTATGGGACCTCACTCACCTTGTCTCCTAATATCCTGGGACCAAGATGGTTACAACACTAATTTTAATTGTATTGTCTAACTACATGAATTAATAGGATAAAACCTATTTGCACACATGCAGAAAGCAAGATTATATTTTGTAAGAATTTCATTTTTTCTAGTTACTTTACTATCCTTATAACGATACACAACTAACTTAGCCCAGTCTTTCTGGTGCTCTCCCAGATTAGCTTGGAGTATACTGTACATGTTAAAAAGGAGGGGGAATAGAGGGGAACCACCATCTGAAACTCATTAATCAATTAGAATTTTTAAAGGCTTACATCAAAATGTGATCTAGACTGATAAAGTAAACTCTGATTCACAAGAAGCTTTTGTCCCTTGTGTTATGAACATACAGGATACAAATGTGCACTGTACTTAAAATGTGTATCTGGAACCTGGCACAGGATTGTATATTGATATTTTGAACTTATAAGACCCTGGGTTTGAAGCCAGCAACAAATTAACTTAAAAAAAATATTTCTAGGTTACTGAAAGCCTAGGAATTTTAAAGACTGTTTTTACCAGAGACAATGTTCCTGTCTTGCTAAATGTCTGTTCCACCAAAAGGGAAGCAGGAATGTCATTTGTCTCTCTCACACACATAATAACAAAGCTTTAGGAATGTTTGATATTAACTTTGCCATGAAATGATATGTTCTAGGTAATGATCCTAAGGCAGGCAAATGATCCAGTGATCCTAAGGCAGGCAAAAATCCTGATAGGTGACTTGCAGGATTGCAGGGTCTAGCTCTTACTCCTCATTTTTCTACTTGCCTAATCAAAATGATAGTTTAAAAAATCTGTACAGAAAGGTCAGATCTAAATCTTAGTCTCCATTAGCTAAAGAAGTGATAATATGTATTACAGATAGCAAATTTTAATAGGTGTTTGCCTCATGAGTTTAATTATGTTTTTAAATGCCTGCCGATTTGTGCAGAATAATGTGGGTTTATTGCCAATAATCACCAGCTCCTATGACTTTGCATTTAATTCTTAAATGTTGCTAGGCCTGCTCCTGCTCCCATGAAATCAATGGCCAAGCTTAAAATGACTAATATGGGAGCAGGACAGGTGCCTCTAATGTTAAGCCTGTCTCCTTTCTGGTCAAAATTATAATAAGGACGTAGGGTTTTTTTTTCAGAAGCCCCTAAGTGATTCAGGGGCCTAGGTCCCACTGAAAGTCAATAAGAGTTGGGTGGCTGGAAGCAATGCTAGTTCCACACGGCCTCACCTCCTTCATCACGTTCGGCTGAGGTTCCAACCTGTGTTCCACAATGTAATTCTCATCAGATGGCCTATTGTACCATATGAAATGAATTTAGGAATGTCAGCTAATTTCCTATTAAATCACAATCCACATCACAAAACCATTACACTTGGCACAGCCTCGGTTCGGCAGCGAAGAAACAATCCAAGCTTTAATGTGCGTGGAGACTGGAATAAAAGTACCTTCTCCGCCCCCGCGCAATTTCAAAGAAATGTCAGACGTGCTCCGGAGCTGGCCGGGAGGAAGGCTGCAATGCGTCTGCCCCAGATATTAGCAAAGAATGCTCCGTCCCTTTACCTTTCACACGCAGGCAGAGCAAGCCATGCTGCTAGGCGGTCGCCCTGCTGCCCCGCATGGCTGCAACAAGGAGAGAGCATTCCTCGAACAGGAAGGGATCCTTTCTAAAAACAATATGAATCTGTGGAGCAACCAGAAGATCCCAGCCTAAAAAGCAAAGCCTGCCCGCCCTTCTGCTGGTTGTGTCTACTGCGTGAGAAAGAAGGCAAAGGAAAAGAGCTCGGTTTAGAATTAGCGCTGTCCTGCCAGTCCTTTGGGGGGTGTCAAGATTTCCCTAATTCCAGTGGCCCAGCTCTGTGGGCAGAGCGATGGGACTATAGTTTGCCAGTGCTGTAAACAACCTACCTTTCCCTCTTCTGCCAGCCATAGGGCTGGTGAACGGAGTAAGAGCAGACACAAAGCAGGGAAGGGTCCCGAATGGTGCGCGAGACATGTTACAAGCCTTTCATGCAACTAAGGCAAAAATATTCTCCTCCTGGGATCATTCTGAATATTTTGTTGCCAGACACTCACCCCTAGCCCGAACACTAGTAAGTGAGCAGCTCACCGTCTGATCCATACTATTCTGGGTGGTTAGGATTAGTTTGCTCTCTTCGGGGCCCATGCATATGAACCCGGACTGATGGCTTTGCCGTGGGTGAGTGTAACTCAGATTCCCAACTCCGGCTCATTAAAAGAGAGACAATGCAAACATTCATGGAAGGTTTATCTGCATTCAAAAGCGTTCGTGTTAGTCGCGCGGAGAGGCTGCACCCTGGCAGGCTCCTGAACTGGAAATAATGATTCTCAAATCATTAACGTTGCTTCCCCCCTCCCCCCCGCCGTCACTTTGTCGCCGTGACACTTTCAAACTCCGGATCGTACGGGGGGATTGCTTCCCCAGTGAGTAGGCAAACGAAAGATTTTTACCTGTGCAGGAGCGCACCGATTGCAATTTGCAAACTTCCTAGCCCAGCTCTCCCCGTCCCTTGCCTACCTCTCTGCTGCAGCGCTCTAAGCAGTTTCCCCTGCTGTATTCATTAATCAACTCTTTGGAAGTGAGATTTCTTTCAATTTCAAGATAAGAGGAAGAAAACAAAAGAAACCCCACTCTAAGGTGACAAGCTGAAGGGAAAATAATCTTTTTCTTGCTTAAATCCCCCGACCCCTCTCTCAATTCAAATGCAACCGTGAAACAAACAACCAAATCAAACACATTTTAAAGGAGCCCGGGCTCTGACTTCTGTAAATGCAGCCAGATGCCTGCACTAACTGCAGTAGCAGTTAGCAGAGCTCTCTCCCCGCGTTAGCCATTAGTGGCCAGCATGCCTCACCCCGCACTCCTTAAGCGCTTGCTTGGAAGAAATCTCACTCACTTTCTTCTTGCAATGCCACAAAGCCCTTCTCCTCCTGCAGCCCGTCCCGCTCTCCCAGCTTGAGCACACCACCAGCAGCAGCAGCAGCACTGCCACTCTTCATACTTCTGATCGCTCCACTTGGTGCTCTCTTTGGGAAACCTCTCTCTCCCCCCCCCCTCCAGAAACAGATTTCCTACATTTCATCAGTCCACATAGACTGAACGGAAGTTAAATGCTTACTTTTTCTGGGGGACGGCAAGCGCAATTGACACTGAATTACCCTTGAAACTCTGAGATATTGTATTACAAGCCCTTGGCAGGAACTTGGCGCTTAGGTCCAAAGTGCCTTTTATTATTATTCCCCTTCCAAAACTATGGTGGGGATGGGGGCGGGGGTGGAGGAAGATCCCATATTTTAAGCTTAAACTTTTTTCCCCAAAAAAATTGCTGGCTAGGATTTTTTTAAGCACTTACTAGCACCATTTTATATTAAAAACCGTTTGATTTTGCTGCCCAAGGTGACAATTTCAGCTTTGTAGCTTGTGGGCATTGTGTCTTTGACAATGAGCTTTAATTACACTTTTTCCCACAAGATTTCATGTTTTTCTATAATATATTTTAAATTAAAATAGATATGTAAAAATATATGGAGATATGCCTGTCTCATAGAGCTGGAAGAGACTCTGTCATTGAGTCCAGCCCCCTGCCTTTGCTAACAGGACCAAGTACTGATTTTGCCCCAGCTCCCTAAGTGGCCCCCTCAAGGATTTAACTCACAACCCCGGGTTTAGCAGGCTAATGCTCAAACCACTGAGCTATCCCTCCTCCTAAAACCAAACCTCTTGTATCTCATAGAGCTGGAAGAGACCCTGAAAGGTCATTGAGTCCAGATCCCTACATGGCCCCCTCAAGGATTGAATTCACAACCCTGAGTTTAATAGGCCACTGCTCAAACCACTGAGTTATAACATTAATAACTCAATTTTGCACTTCTAAAAGATCTACTAATTGGTGAGGTGTTTTGTTTGAAAAGCTGTTTAAGCTGTTTAAATACCCACCCCACTTTTATTGCATTCAGTATATTTCAATGTTATGGTAAACAACAGAGATAATGTTCCCTAACTGTTGTTTATTAGTCCATTTTTTGTATGCAGAGAAGCCCTTTCATGAATTCAATAGAGGGAAACAGATGTTCAAACTTCTGCTTCTCCTTGTGAATGGATGGATATTATTGTCTTGTTGAGTTTCCTAATGGCATCACGTTATCGCTTTCCATAAGAAAGTCCCAGATGAACAGCACACAATTATTTTTCTTTTATAATGCTACTTAATAGCTCTACCCCATGCACATTATGAACTACTATACTGAAATGGAATTGTCTTAACCAGTCAGAATGGAGAGATGCAGCTCATACTGACCCTTATTTCTCAGGAATGCATTTTTTTTTCACTCTGATCAGCTGGGAAATCTGATTTGCGTAATTAATGCATGGTTATTTCTCAATACCCTATGTAAGCAAATTACTGTACTCTGGTTATTAACCAATCAGCTGATCAGTAAGTGGAGGGTTTATGTAAATTAATGTATCCTGACTGGCTATTCTAAACCTGGCTGGTTTGATTGGCT
The DNA here is from genome assembly GCF_016161935.1 of Mauremys reevesii. Lineage (NCBI taxonomy): Eukaryota > Metazoa > Chordata > Testudines > Geoemydidae > Mauremys > Mauremys reevesii. Next base: position 86,496,001 of record NC_052626.1, on the reverse strand, counting down.
ATTACCTGCACAGCTGGGTTTTCTTCATTTAATCACTGAGACTCCATGGTGAAGTACATAACTATGATGACATTTATCCATTGTGTATCTGCACGTCATTAACTAAACTCCTCAAGTCCTTGCTCAGCATTTACAGTGTAAAACTTGGGATGGATGTTCTGGAGGCGGTCTCTTCTTTGTTTAGTTCAAGATCCTGAAAAGGAACATGGAGGGATAGCTCCAAAAGTGTGCATAGCCCTCAAAACTCCACACTGTTATGCCCAGGAAAAGACTAACAGAACAAATACTGAATTAAAATAAAAATCTGACAACAAGTAAAGTGAAGTTAAAGTCTTCATGTGAACTTGAGAAACAATATTTAAAAGAATAATGAGCAACATTTATATTCCATATCAATTCAGTCTTAAAAACCATTTTGAGCTGAGAAGGAACTTTCCAGTACCACTGTATTGATGAATGACTTGCTGTCATCTAATAGAAAACTTTAAAAACATTCCATTTAGAAAATGTTCTGTGTCTCTAGCTAAGTCTTCCATGCCTGCACTATCCATAAAGCACATGACTTCCTACTATATTCAGGAGAAATCCTACACATGGACTCAAGCTCTGAGACTACTCCAGATTTTAAATGATGAAAAAGTCAAATGCACATTTGTATACATGACTATGGGAAGGTTCAAAAAAGTAGTGCAAAGGCTTTCTAGCCAGAATGAGATATGGACACCTCCTTCATATGGAGAATATATACCAAACATTCCAAGATCTGCAACTGGTAGCAGTGGTCTGGAAACTAGGGGTGCTGCTGCACTCCCTGGCTTGAAGTAGTAATAACTAACACCGAATACATGGTTTCCATAATCCGCGCCCCCACTATAAAAATTGTTCCAGCACCCCTGGTTGGTAATAAAGGATGATTCATTCTCATAGAGTTTTGACTATATTTAATCTTTTTATACTTTTATTGTTTTAGTTGCTATGATTACTCATCATCACTTGGAAAAGAATTGTCAAATGCTAGAAGGGGAATATGCAACATACTGTACAACAGTTAAAATCCACAACACCTGTACAATTTAACCCTATCCAAGAAGGACTGGTTGGAACAAAGTGCCAAGCATGCATCTGAAATCAACATTATACATATACTTTGGAGCCATCAGTAGTGACACCACAATTATGAGTGCATTGAGATTTGCACTTAAAGGTCAGGACAAAAATCTGTTTCCTACTTTAATAACTGAATTTAGCATCTAAATTTAACACAGTAGCTTATCAAAGAATCATTGAATTTTCTGTGTATGTTTATGTTAACTTGTTAACTTTTGCAGAGGAAACCATTAAAATGCTCCCCTTTTGAAATTTTGTCCCGTTTTCTTCAGATTTCCTTGGGTCCTTCTAGCTGAACAACCATAGTCCCACAAAACATTCAGCTTTATGCACTCATTCTGGTAACATCCAGACACAGACCACCACCAAAGGACCCTGGGGGATGAGTGGGCATCAAGGGGAGAGGCAACTATAGAGAGGGGGTAGCAAGCAGAGTGAACAGGGCTTGGGGAGGCCTTAGGTGAAAGCGGCTTGTGAGGGGATGCCTTGGTTCCGCACAAAGTCTTAGTCAATGCACACTCAACTTCAGTTATTGCTATTCTGTATCAAAATTACTACCATGTTTAGGACAATATGTACCATACATGGCCATTCACATAACTTTAAGAATAGGAAGGGTGACATTACCTCTGAATATGGTATTGGTGATACCACCACTTGAACATTGGGTCCAGTTCTGTTGTCCACATTTTTAAGAGGATGTTGAAAAATTGGAAAAGATTCCAAGAAGAGTTATAAAAATGATTTGTGGTCTAGAAGACATGCCTTATATGCCTCTAAAGTAGTTCCAACTATTAAACTTATGGCTAAGGTTAAGAGATTATGTGATCATGGTCTATAATTATCTACACTGGGAGAAGATATCTATACTAGACGCTCTAATGGCTGGAAGTTGGAGTCAGCAAAGTTCAAACTGGAAATAAGATACAAATTTGAAGTGTGTGTGTGTGGGGGGGGGTAATTAATAAGTTACCAAAGTTTCCATCACTTAGAGTCTTTAAATCAAAATTGGATTTTTTTCCCTCTAAAATAAAAGCTTTATCTCAATCAGAGGTTACAGTATTTATCTTGACGCAGGAATTGTTAGGTGAAGTTCTATAGCCTATGTCATGCAGGAGGTCCCATCTGGTCATATGGGAATTCAGCATTTTTAAATCTTCATTAAATAGAGTAGAGGAATGAACAGATTGAGGGTAGTATGTGTCATCTCTGTGTTTGGCAGCTTGAAGAAGAAACATAAATATTTTGAAAATGGGCAAACTTTCAAAAGAATTCAGTCACACATTGAAAGTAACAACTGGATTCATCATTTCAACTGTCATCAAAATTAGGCATGCCAGAAAGTAACATTGTCTTTATAAACCCATTGCACATGTTGATTTTATAAGCATTTATCAATTCTGCACTAAAATTTACATTTTTATGAATAACATCTACAGACAATTTTGACATTATAAGGAAATATGATTTACCTCTTATTGTGTAAATTTGCTTTACCACAAACACTTTCTATAAGTATAGTTTACACATCATTTATGACTACTTCAAAAACTTTCACAAAGTTTTATTGCTATCTGTCACAATTGTGAATTCATTGCTATAGAACGCAGTCTGAGCAAAAATACCAAATGACATTGTGTTGACAATTGCAAATCTCAACAATAATAAATTGGTTCATCTTTATCATAGACTTGATGTATTCATTAAGGCATCACTACTCATGTTGATGCTCTTATGTAACCTCCCCTAATACAGAAAGGAGACTGATGATCTGAATCTGGCTAGATATGTACAACATTCTGTCCAGGATGGTGGAAAATGGATGCTTACCACAGTAATCTATGACATTATCACTTCTAGAATTGGCTCAAAATAATTGAAGGTACCATAGCTCTTACAACCATTCAACAATAAGAAAACCCTTATCTGCACAGATTACTAATGTTGTGTTTTAACATGCTTACTAGTTTGCTAGGTGCTTCACAAAACATATAGAAGACACTGTTCCTTCTCATAAAATGTTATAATCTAAAGGTCAGATTCTGCCACTCTTACACTGAGTAGCAACTTATTCCACTAGCATCCCCAATAAACTCAGTGGGGCTGCTTATTACAGTGAAGTACTACTCAACATAACTAAGGGTGTCAGAATCTATCCACTATGGACACAAAAAGCAACAGTGGGAGGTAACAGGAGGACAAGAGTTCAATAGCCGTGTTGTTTAGTTGCTTAGAGGGTAATATGACTTTTGATGGGTTTTTAAGGTATAACTGGATTTGTATTTTTTTTTTCATTTTAGTATGTTCTCAAACTATTCTTTTATTATAGAAATATAATTTTCTTATCCTGTATTGTGGCAGGGCAGCCATTTACTGAGCACCCCTTCATGACCAGGGGTCACTTTGAAGGCACCCTTCTGCTCCTAGCTCCCTCTTCTGGCCCCTTAAGCACACCACAACATCACTCTTGTGTTTAACAGCACCTCCACCTAGGTCTAGTTTAGTAAGATTCAAACAGCCCTCAAAGTCCTTAATAACAAATTGCTCAAACACTCCTCAGGCCTTGTCTACACTACAAGACTATTTCGAATCAACTTAGTTCGAATTTGTGGATTCGACCTTATGAAGTCGAATTTGTGTATCCATACTAAATACACTAATTCGAATTTCTGAGTCCACATTAACGGGGCCAGCATCGACTTTGGAAGCGGTGCACTGTGGGAAGCTATCCCACAGTTCCCGCAGTCCCCGCTGCCCATTGGAATGCTGGGTAGAGCTCGCAATGCCTGCTGGGGGAAAAATGTGTCGAGGGTGGTTTTGGGTAACTGTCATCATTCAACCGTCACTCACAACCGCCCTCCCTCCCTGAAAGCGCCGGCGGGAAATCTGTTCGCGCACTTTTCTGGTCGGTTACAGCGCGGACGCCACAGCACTGCGATCATGGAGCCCGCTGCGATCATCGCTGCACTTATGGCCGTTGTCAACTCCTCGCACCTTATCGTCCACCTCTTCCACGGTCAGCTGCTGAGAAATCGGGCGAGGAGGCTCCGGCAGCGCGGTGAGGAGAGTGGCGCAGACCTCTCAGAAAGCAGGGTACGCCGGGCAGTGGAGATCATGGTGGCAATGGGTCAAGTTCATGGTGTGGAACGGAGATTCTGGGCCCGGGAAACAAGCACGGACTGGTGGGACCGCATAGTGCTGCAGGTCTGGGATGAAACAGAGTGGCTGCGAAACTTCAGGATGCGTAAGGGCACTTTCCTTGAACTCTGTGACTTGCTGGCCCCTGCCCTGAAGCGCCAGGACACCCGGATGCGAGCAGCCCTGAGTGTGCAGAAGCGAGTGGCCATAGCCCTCTGGAAACTTGCCACGCCAGACAGCTAACGGTCAGTAGCGAACCACTTTGGCGTGGGCAAATCTACCGTGGGGGTTGCTGTGATTCAAGTAGCCCACGCAATCGTTGAGCAACTGCTCTCAAAGGTAGTGAACCTGGGAAACGTTCAGGTCATCATAGGCGGCCGCGCGATGGGATTCCCAAACTGCGGTGGGGCTACAGATGGGACTCACATCCCTATCCTGGCACCAGCCCACCAGGCCAGCAAGTACATTAACCGAAAGGGCTACTTTTCCATGGTGCTGCAAGGACTGGTGGACCATAGGGGACGTTTTACCAACATCAACGTCGGGTGGGCGGGCAAGGTTCATGACGCGCGTGTGTTCAGGAGCTCTGGTCTCTTTAGACTCCTCCAGGCAGGTACTTTCTTCCCGGACCACAAAATAACGGTTGGGGATGTGCAGATGCCTACAGTGATCCTCGGGGACCCAGCCTACCCGCTAATGCCCTGGCTCATGAAGCCCTATACAGGCGCCCTGGACAGAGAGAAGGAACTCTTCAACTACCGGCTGAGCAAGTGCAGAATGGTGGTGGAGTGTGCTTTCGGACGTCTCAAGGGGAGATGGCGGACCTTACTGACTCGCTCGGACATCAGCGAAAAGAATATCCCCGTAGTTATTGCTGCTTGCTTTGTGCTGCACAATCTGTGTGAGAGCAAGGGCGAGGCCTTTTTGTCCGGATGGGATGTTGAGGCAAATCGCCTGGCTGCAGTTTACACTCAGCCAGACACCCGTGCCGAGAGAATATCCCAGCGGGAAGCGCTGTGTATCCGGGAGGCTTTGAAAGCAAGTTTCCTCGGAGATCAGGGTAACATATGACTCTCCACTTGCTTTCAAGAGAAACTGACCCTGGGCCTGTGTCTGTTTGTGTCGATTTCGATCTGCGGCTACATGCCGCGTTCTCCAAATTTCCCCCACTTCCAAAGCACGTTTTAAAGCAAAGTAATTGTTACACTCATTATTAATAAATCTTTGTTTTACTTTGCATTTCTGTTCTGGTGTTGAAACATGGACGCATACTGTGCTGGGCACGGTGTGCACTGACGTACAGACCGCTTCCTCCATAGAGGACTGACATCCTCCTGCTCCTACATAGGTCTCTGGGGTGGGGGACGTCTGAAAGTGGTTCTGCATGAAGGGGAGGGTTTGCAGGAAGGGGCAAGTGGTGCCTTCTTTGCATAGGGGTTTGGATGACGGCAGTGGGCTGCGGGTTTGTGCGTAGGAAGGGGTGATGGGTGTGGGAGAAGGGTGAGTATCTGTCCGTGGATGAGGGCTCTTGTTGGGGCTCAGGGCAGCAGATAGGCTCGTTGATCCGTTGGAAGTGCATGGTAAGGGCAGCCTGCCTTTACATTAATGGCGTGGCAGGCGCTAGGACCCTGGACAAGCATACACATTACGGAATGACCAGGGGCAGCATACACAACACAGAATGACCCTGGTGCCTACTGACTGCAGTGTGTGTGTGCCCCGCAGTTGATCCTTTCCCCAAGTCTGTACACTGGTACTGTAGGCTATACCGTGCAAGTATGAAACCCCCGTCCACCCCATACACCGAAAAATCCTCTGACAGGAAAGACATGACCGAAACAGTGATTAACAGCAAACATCTTTTATTAATCTAATAAACAGTGGGGGGATGAACCTTGGATTTGGGACTGGCTGAGCCTATAAGGGAAGCACTTCTACAAATTTCTAACGTGAGAAGTGCGGGGTACACGGTCGCTCTGTTCTGGCTCAGTGACAGTTCTCACGGCCCCTACCGCCCCTCCGTCTTGTACTTTTGGGTGAGGGGGGGCCAGGACTTCTTGGCAGGGGAGGGCGATTGCAGAGACACTGCAGGGGGGCCCTGTCCTCCAGCCTGCGGTCCTGCAGGACATCAACAAGGCGACGAAGCGTGTCCGTTTGTTCCTTCATGAGACCAAGCAGCGTTTGGGTGGTCTGCTGGTCTTCCTGCCGCCACCTATCCTCACGTTCCATGAGTGTGCAATGCTGCTCACATAGGGTCTCCCTCCAGTGTTTCTGCTCTGCAGCCTCTGCTCGGGAGCAGGCCATCAGTTCAGCGAACATCTCGTCCCTAGTCGTCTTCTTTCGCCGTCTAATCATTGCCAGTCTCTGCGAGGGGGATGCCGGGGCAGTCCGGGAAAGAGCCGAAGCTGTGTGATGGGGAAAGTTAGTGATTTCCTTGAACAGATACATTTTTGCGAACAGTGAACACCGTCTAGTCAATTTCTATGAACAAGACCGTACCGGGCAACAAGTCTCACGTGGTCTCAAGAGAAGCACGACATTTTGGGCTACGCTCTGATTGGCTGCGGCATGCACAGGAGAGCGGAGAAGTCGGGAGAGATAGCTGAATCCGTCTAGCAGACAGTCCTGGTAAGCCTTACAGTACATTATGCTTATCAGTTAACGGATAGCTGGGCCCTCCTGCTAAAGGCAATCTGGAAATCAGATACTATGACCCTTTTCCAGCCACTCCCGACACTGCAGGGCAAAGATCAATGTATGCTTTTCCTCTGTGGCCTACAGCACGTGGCTGCTAAGCGAGGGGCTTTGTTATGCAAAGTATAAGTAAACCATTAAGAACAGTAACTATTCGCTAATTGCCCTAATTAGATGCAGCACTTCATGAACGAGATTACCCTGAGGCGGGTCTCTCAAGTACAGAAAGACAGGATGTTAAGGGAAGCACTTCACCGACCGGGACCCTACGCGGCCATGCTGGTTGAGGCGATGGTTCCCCTGTATCTACGGATGTCGTGGCGTGGAAGAGTGTGCTTCACCGGAGGACCAAATAAGGCACCTCTTCCTAGAAACCTCCTGCGGAGGGTATTTGAGGAACTTTTTGACGCATTTGTGGAATTGTCCATGGAGGACTATTGTTCCATCCCAATCTGTGTGGACCTACTGTTCGTATAGTTTCCCGTTAAAAACTTTTAGATATAGTATTTAGATATAGAATTTCTATTTTTTGTATACATGTTTTCGTACAAATAAATGTTTTCTTGTTTATACGACTTACCGCCTGATCCTTCCCCTGACTCTGAGTCCAGGTTCACGGCCAGGGAGGATTGGTAGGGGATCTCTGTGAGGGTGAGGAAGAGATCCTGGCTGTCAGGGAAAGCGACATTGTGTTCGCTGTCGCCTGCGCCTTCCTCCACGGACCCTTCGTCGTCTTCCCCATCGGCGAACATCGAGTAGGAACTGTCCTGGTTCACTATGCCATCCACTGAGTCCACGGTCACTGGTGGGGCAGTGGTGGCAGACCCACCGAGAATGGCATGCAGTGCCTCGTAGAAGCGGCATGTCTGGGGCTGTGCTCCGGAGCGTCCGTTTGCCGCTCTGACTTTTTGATAGCCTTGCCTCAGGTCCTTGACTTTCACGCGGCACTGCATTGCATCCCGGCTGTATCCTTTCTGTGTCATGGCTTGGGAGACCTTCTCGAAGGTCTTTGCATTACGCTTGTTGGAGCGCAGCTCCGACAGCACAGACTCCTCGCCCCACACAGCGATCAGATCCTGGACTTCCCGGTCTGTCCATGCTGGGGATCTCTTTCTATTCTTCCATTGGGCTGACTCCTCTGCTGGAGAGCTCTGCATCGTTGCAGGTGCCGCGGAGCTCGCCCCGATGTCAAAGCAAGAAATGAGATTCTAACTGTCCAGACAGGAAAAGGAATTCAAATTTTCCCGGGTCATTTCCTGTGTGGCTGCTCAGAAAATCCAAGCTCGGACTGCTGTCCAGAGCGTCAACAGAGTGGTGCAGTGTGGGATAGCTCCCGGAGCTACTAAGTTCAATTTGCATCCACACCTAGCCTAATTCGAGCTAGCAAGTGCGAATTTAGCGTTACTCCACCTGTCGGGGTGGAGTACCATAATTCAAACTAAGGAGCCCCCTAGTTCGAATTAAATGGCTTCCTGGTGTGGACGGTTGAGCGATTAGTTCGAATTAACGCTGCTAAATTCGATTTAAGGTCCTAGTGTAGACCAGGCCTCAGAGAGTTTCAAAATAAAGGCCATAACCATGATACAAAAGTTCATACTTAGCCCTGGTTTTTCTGCCAAACACAGAGCTCTTCCACCTCCTCACTCTACTCCACCCAAAGCCATCAGTCTTAGCCCTTTCTAGCTGACACTTGGCCCTAGCTTCTTTCTCTTTCAGTGTCTCCTCCATTCTGAGAGAGAAGGCAGTCTATATACTGCCTTCCTTCAGAGAGCTCCCTCCTTCTGATCAGCTGGAAGAGAGGAAAGCCCGGCCTCACCCTCAGCAGGATTCCTCATCCCAGGCCCTTAAAGGAACAGTGTCCTGGGATTTTTCCCCCATCCAAATCTTAATTCCCTGGGACTGCTTCCTTTCATTGCTATTAGGCCATTTCCTGGGCCTTTGTCCAAGCCAACTCCCTGGAACACGGTCTTCTGGATTCCTCTACCCATAAATGGCCCTATTACAAGTGTTCTTTTGGGTCCTCTTCACTTTTCATATTCAATCATTGCATTGATACTATGGGAGTTACTTACATGGACTGAAGTCAAAATAGACTCTATAGACTAATGATTTTTAAGAAAGTACTTTCTGTATGATAATATTATGCATTAAACAGGACTTTCATAGTTAACTACACTGAAAGTTATGAACACATTGAAACACAGAAGATCTATTCTTGATGTTAAATTCCATCACAGAGCCAATGAAATACTTTAGGTTGAAAATAATAACATTTTTCCCTGTAATGCTAATCACATGATTTGTAACTAAGACATTTTTTGTACTGTGACTGATTAGAAAGGAATGATGAGCTAGTTTTCCATAGGACTTAACTGATAGATGCTGTGCCGTGGAGCACATTTCACTATCATGTTATACAAATAATCCACATGTAGATCTCTGCTTTTTAAAAAGTAAGCAACTGTTCCAGAACAAGGATAATGGAAAAACAATGAATTATTCAAAAAGAATGCAAATTTTTAAGAACAGGTAATCAATTTACAGCCCATTCTGCCTGACCACCTGCTCTCTTTTGACTGGTCATAATTCCACCTTCCCACTTTTTCACTTTACTTTTCAATTCTTTCTTTCTTCAGACACAAATCTAGGTTTCTCTTAAACTCATTAATAACTCTTTCCTCCAATTTCTTTCCCAGTAACCTATTTCATGTGTTTATGAGCTCTTATGTGGAATTGTTCTTGCTGAGTTTCCCTATATATAGTATTCTAGGACCCAATCCTGCCTCTAATGACATAAATAGTAAAAAAAACCCATTAACGTGAGTGAAAACAGCATTAGGCTTTAATTTTTAGATTATTTCCTCTAGTTTGTGACCCTTTCGTCAGCACAAATAGTCTGAGCTAAATTATAGGCTACTGCCCCAAATCTGGAAGAGCCATAACTAAGCACAGATTATTAAGAATCTCCATTCTGGTAGCTGTGGATTCATCCCTAAGTCCTCACAACCTAAGCACCTCCATATTGCTACTGACACCTTGTGAGCTGATTTACACTTATTAGAGATATTACTATATTTATAAGACATTACTCAGTGGGGTAAAAATAAAAAAGTATATTTATTTAAACAGGCCTTCAGCAATTCAAACCCTTCTTACACCTTTAGGAGCAAATGCTAAGCCGAGCAGACCCCAAGGATCTCACATGGATGTGTTGGGATATGTGGAAGGGATGGGGATGTGTCTTTGCTCTAAGCTGCAAACTGGTTGTGGAACCTTGATCTTTTTACACTGCTATGCGGGAAGTTCCTGGAAGAGAGTTCCACACCATCTGTGGTAGTGCACACCCACTATGTATGTATAGTTCCCCTACTTCCCTGTCCCCTTTGCACAGCAGAATTGTGACATTTGACTGCCAGGCTTCTATGGCCATAAAGGCAGAATATGTCCCTTAATGCAGTATGAGGAGAATTAGGAGCACATTTATCATTTCAGGTAGGTCCGTTCCTCTTTCTTTCTCTACTATTTTCTTTGTCCTCACTTTCTTTCTGTTGCTTTTGATCTACCCTTTTTCTTTTCTTCACCACACTCTCATCACCTTTATGCTGCTCTCCAGGTACACTTCACACTGCTTTCTATTAATTTTTCCTCTAACTATTCCTGGTCTTCTCCTCAAAGATAAACTGCTGCCATCAGTTTTACCTCCCCACTCCCTCAGCGCCCCCCCCCCCCCAGCTTCTCCTTCTTTCTCCAACTGTTCAGTTCACTCAGGAAAGGCTCGGGTTCCAACAACCCTTTCCATTCTTTTATTAAAGAGGCAACACTCAAAACATTCTGAATGGAAAGAACATCACTCAGTGTGTACCCCATTACATTGTCACATGAAACAGGTGGTTCTCCAGCTCATTTCATGAACATAAATGACTCCTATTCCTTAGGAGCTGGGAGACTTAGGTGTTCCCAGCTAGCCGCTGATCTGTTATGTGACTTTGAGCAAGTCACTTCACCCTTGTTTCAGTTGCCCTATCTGTAAAATATGCATAGTCATGTTAACCCTCTTTTGTAAAGCAGTTTGACATTTATGAATGAAAATCATTATATAATACCCATGCATTATTATTAATTATTTATTAATTATAGTCTTCTTCCATTTACATAAGTCTCCCTCATTTATTTCTTTGTCTCTTCCCTAGGTCTTCTATCTCTCTTTATTCCTTTTGTCCCTCTGTCCATATATAGATAGTATACTGTGGTTAGAACAGGAAAGTCAGGAAACCTGGGAATAATCCTGGCTCTGACAGCCACTTGCTGTCTTAACGAAACAGAAAACTCACATGTGATCTTGGGAAAGTCATTCTAATTGATCTTCCACTTGCCTCAGCATCCCAATCTATAAAATGCTTACTGTACTAACTTCACAGGCGTGTTTGAGGCTTACCACGTAGTATTTATGAAATACTTTGAGATTCTCAGATAGAGCTGCTAAATAGTACCCATTTTGATTTATCTCTTTTACTTTCTTCCAGCATCCCTCTTGTCATGAGGAATTTGCCACATTCCACAATCCCCTCTTTAATAATGGTCTTCTAGAACACAATGGATGTGTTGTTAAAATGGCTTCCTTTGGTGGAACTCCCCTAGATTTATTGCACTATTCCCTGAAATGTGACACCCTAGACCAGTGGTTTTCAACCTTTTTTTCATTTGTGGACCCCGAAAAAATTTCAAATGGAAGTGCAGACCCCTTTGGAAATCTTAGACATAGACTGTGGACCCCCAGGGTTCCACAGCCCACACGTTGAAATCCACTGCCCTAGACAAATGCATATATAGCTGCTGATTAAAGTCATCCCATTATTAATTGTTATTATATTCATACTAAGCACAATAATATACTTTCGGTACTGTTGATTCAGTTTTTATTTTTTAATCTTAGAAATCATTCTGATTAAATATATTTAAGCATTCTGTAGGATCTTTCCTTCTAGTGCTTCTTCATATTCCCCCTCACTGGCAATGGTTCTTTATTCTTGTGACAGTGAGTCATTCTGATGTCCATGTGTGGGGATTGTTTTGTTCAGCAGGTTTCTTGTTTGGTATGAATGCACAACATCTTTGCCAAATGCTCACTTTTGGTTTTCTTCTAGTGAGTGATTTGTCCTGTCTCTGTTTATACTATGGACTGTGCCTTAGGCATGTTTTCCTAATTAGAGCTGGCTGAGCCCTTCTTGCTTTCCTGGGGCTTGTCATAGGCTGAATTACAAACAGTGGTGAGACTAGTTACCCAATTCACTTCATTAATGACACATGTTGCTGAAGCACATTGAGAGACTATGAAAAGCTCAAATTTCAGACCAACCTAAAAACCAGACGCTCAAAACCAACAATGAGAAGAGAAAGCCATAGATAGTAAGCCAGAGCTTTACCCTTTGTAAATAGTGTAGGCATACTTGAAAATAAGACAGGGCAACCCTTTAATTTAGTATGGTGCACATTTTTTATTTGTCATGGGTCAAGACACCATGACAAAGAGTTTCTAAAAATAATCAAATTAATAATTACCCTACCAGTTTGAATAAGAACCCTGTGCATAATTTCATACTGTGAATAGGTGAAAATCACTGGGACCCAAGTGGATTTGCTCTTTATTGATATTCAGATATCTGTATAAGCTGGATGAGTACTAATAGTGCTGTCATTACAAAAATAAGTAACCAGTCTTCAAATGCTCCTTGTATAATACATTTCTATACTACCAGGGAATTTGAGGATCTCTGAACAAAAGACAGGACCTGAAAGGTAGCAGCATTTGAGGCCTTCTGTGTATAATAGCCCAGTGCTTCATAAAGAAGAAGGAAAGTTTGAGATAATGTAAGTGAGAGTAAGCCCTGGTCTATACAACAAACTTATGTCAGTATAACTAATCGAGGTAGTTATACCAACTTAACCCCCAGGCCCAGTGCACACAGTGCTACGCCGATGGGAGGACTTCTCTTCTCAACATTGCTACCCCTGGGGAGGTGGAGTACCTATACCAACAGAAGAAGCTCTTCTGTCAGCACAGGTAATGTCTTCACTAAGTGCTACCGTGCACCGGTGCAGTTGTGCCACTGCAGACTGTGAGTGTAGACAAGCCCTAAGGGAGGAAATAAACACTTGTTAAGGACCCTTTGAACTCTATGCCAAAGATTATGTGTGTGAAAGTATGGGTTAACTTGTAATTTTGTTCCTAATTGAAGAGAAGAAACAAAATGTATATTGCAAAATATGTAATGGTCTGGCTGGGCATGCCTGGTGATTCACATTTCTTGCCTTACCATTCTGGCTGTAAAGCTAAGTCTTACAATAAATTGAGCAGGGTGATCCACTATACCTGAGCCTTTCTTAATAAAATAAATAATAATAAATAATAACAATACCAATAAAATAAAAACCAGTAGAGAAGATAGCAAGGTATAAAAAACTCTTTCACAAAGTGGAATGGTTATGGAAAACTAGAATAAATACGATCCCAGTGATTACGGGGGCACTTGAAGTGATCCCTACGGGTCTGAATGAGCAGCTCAAGAACACGTTAGGAGTGCAAGACATCAGGATAAGTGACCACCAGAAGACAGCGCACTTAGGTACTGTGAGAACTTGAGAATTTTAAGGAAGCTCAAAGGAGAACGAGTGCATCTGAGCATCTAAAATGCAGGAATTCTGTGAAGGATTTAATAAAAATGACTCCACAAACCTATTGAGTTGGTTCATGGTCAGGATTTATTGGTGATAAATTTTAGACAGTAGCTTTCCTCTTTTTATGCTTAAAGATCTTGTATGTTGTGAAACTATTAGCTTTGTTGTTTTAAAAAATTCCATGATGTAACACTGAGGGATGATAATAATTATAATACCTAGCATTTTTAATGCTCTAGATAAACCTTGAGAATGCCCTGGGCCTGCTCCTCCTTTAATTATGCTGCTGTAAATCAGGAGCCACTTAATTGAAGCCAATGGATTTATGCCAGAGTAAAAATGGAGCAAGCAAGAGGAAAATCAGGCTCATCCTGTGTAACTCAGGGAAAATACAGATTTGAAACATGTTGAAAAAAAAATAAAGTCTGGGCAGGACTTCAACTTTGGTAAGGTTTACTCTTCCCATTAGCAAACGAGAAGCTCAGAACAATTAATTAGGCCCTGAAGAATGCTGGGAGTGATTTGCATATAGTTCAGATAGAATAGGCTGGATACTCTGGAAGATTTCTTGATAACTACATAGTTGAACCTCTTTGGGGCCAAATTCAAATGCATACCGGGGCAGGTTTATGGGCAATAATTCTGGTTTATGATACTTAATTCTGTAACCCAAGAAATCATCAAACAGGAGCAGGGTCCAAACTATGGAGTGTATGCAATTTACTGATTAAACCAAAACAAAATCATATCATCCACCTATATTACTTTATGACAGACATCCTAAGGGATATTACCTCAGGATATGTCTTCACTGCAGATGGGAGCAAGCCTCCAGGTCAGGTAGGCAAACTCATGTTAGCAGGGCTCAAGCTAGCACTCTAAAAACAGCAGTGTGAACATTGCAATTCGCGCTGCAGCTAATGCTCTCACATGCACCTTTAGGCTTGAAGGCCAAAGCTGAAGCTGCACTGTTTACGCTGCTATTGTTAGCATGCTAGCTCGAGCCCTGCTAGTACAAATCTGTCTATCCGAGCTGGGAGGCTCACTCCCAACTTCAGTGTAGACATACCCTTAGTAGCTTGGTTAATTCAAATTATCTGAGATAGTGCCTCAATAGCCAATGAAACAAGTAGGTGAGAAAGAAGACACCCCTGTCTTGCTTATTAGCAGGAAAATTTGTCTAGAATCAACCCATTCCATGTAATTTGAGCATTTGAGTTTTCTGATAGGGCCTGAATCTATCTACTAAACCTCTCCCCAAACCAAAACTTTGTAAAAACTCTAAATGGAAAGGGGCCTGTAAGCTTGAGTAGAAACAAAACGCCCCCAGAGAGAGTCAGGTCTTTCAGCCAAAGAGAATCTTTATCAACAAAAATCAAATCAAGTAATATATGCAAAAAGAGAAACAAAACTTCCCCAATCTGGGAAGTGCCAGTATGGTAGATTCTGTGATGTGAACACCTGTCCGTTGAGTATCAGACAAAGTCCACCAGAATAATTTTGTAAACATGAGAATACAACAATAGGACAGTAACAACTTTTGGTTATTTCCAATCTCTGCTCAACTGGAAACCTAGAGTCTCTATATCACATTACTTATCCCCTGCACAATTGTATCAGTTTTTAATCTACTTGACTTCAGAAGCTGCTAAATTTAGAGAGTAGAAAAACACCACTCCACTATATTTAGCAAATGATAAAAAAAACCAACCTTAAACTTTCCTTAAATGGGGGGGGGGGGGCGGGGAGACAGACCAACCCTACCTTCCAAGCCATGCATTAATATTGCTTGAGACAACCATTTATATGATTTTTCACAGTACATTCTTCTTAATGTGCTGCGAATAATGCATGTGAAACTCTTTAATCATTAATGAGATTAGCATACAACCCTCACCATCAGAATATTCACTTAAGTAATGAGACAAATGCCAGCCCTAATGATTTCTGCCATCCCCTTTCCCCCACATTTGCTTCACAATGGAAAATTGAATTCCTTTGTAAATATGAACCAATGATCTTCTTAGCAAAGATTGAAAAAATGTATATATCCTGTGGTTTCCATTTCCTTGGCTTTATTGTTTTTATGTAAATTCTCCCAGGATATTTCAGGTTATATGTCTGGAAACCCCAGCCATCGAGCAGAGGAAAGGTTGAGAGAATAATGAGAAACGTGCTGGAAGAATTCACATAAAAGCTTTGGAGACATGAAAATGGAAACAACAGACACTGAGAAACTTATTGTACAAAAAATAAATCTCTATCCAGTGTGTGTGTATTCATGTGTCTATGTGTGTATACATCGTGCACATGCATATATACTAAATAGGTAACTGAGATATTAGCCCATCCAGACAATGAGAAGTTCTGAGATATCAGGGCAACCACGAGATTGAAACTTGAGTGGCTTGTGTTATTAGAATCCAGACAGATATAGAAATAGATTTATTCACGGTTATCCTGCATTGAATTTTATATGCATTAAAAATATAATGGGCTCCAACATGAAAAATATGTTGTTTTTTTTAAACTTTCCTATACCCTTGTGAATGATAGAGTTTTGTTTGTCACTGAAACTCATGAAAACTACCAGTTGGAGAAAACTTTTAGAGGTGTTTTTCTTAACTGTACAATTTCATTTTAAGACCACTCAGAACAATTCATTGTTCAAAAGTAAAGCTGTGAGATGCTGGAGTTAACTCAGTCCTGGCACACTTGACTACATTTACATACCATAGCCCTACCATTTAAAATCAAGATTTTCAAGAGTGACTAGTGATTTTGCTCTAGAATTGATTTGGCTCAGTTTGGTGTCCGACTTGAAATACCTTATCGGAACACTTGTTTTCAGAAAGTGCTGATCATTCATCCTCTGAAAATCAGGGTCTCTTTAACGTGTCTTAATTTGGGCACCCAGAATAAATGTGACCTAAAATGCTGTAAAAGTTATCCGGAGTTTTCTCACACAAACCATATGCCAGACCTTGTTGCAAAGCTACCCTAAATAAGCAACTGAGGATTTTCCTGGCATGAGGGAATCATGACCTGGAACAGGAGGCTTGCCAGAGGCATGCATGGCTACTGCATGCTGTACACCAGCTATCTCTGTCTGGTGTAACTGTTCTTCAGGAGTTGTTACAAGCTGGCATGACTTAGAGCAGCCTGAGGCATCTACAAGTTGCAGCAGGAGCCAAACTGACCATCCCCAGGCTCAGGAGAACAAAAGAGGTGGTGTAAAGCCACCTTTACCCACAACCCCTCAGATGCACTGACTGCATCTCCAACATGGATGAACTGAGCTCTATGCCACAACTGTGATATTGCAAACATGATTGATAACATCAGAACTACAGAAGAACCCAAGCAAAAAAGCTTGGATACTGATCTAAACGTCCCAAAAGATCAGAGTTTTAGTTTGGCCCACTATTCAGAAAGGGGGCTGACCAGGAAGTTAGATCATAGAAGCAGATGTCTCTAAATATCAAGGATGTTCCAATCTGACTTTTGGTTTTGTCTGTCTTTAATACAACAGTAAACAATTCATTTTTGATGTCTGGCAGAGGGATGTTTTAATCTCTTCATAGCCAAAATCTAACTGGCTGAGACATGTCAGAGATCTATAAATAATTGTACACTAATCACCAGGAAGGATGACCACACATTATTGGCAATTTAGTAATTTGCCAAGTGGCCAGAAGTTTTTGGAACCTTTGACCAAACAGTAACAGGTGACATGACAATGTCTCCCCCAAATATCTTGTGTTTAGAAATGCAAATCTTTTGCAGCAACCTATTTTCTAGTGCTACATATGTGGGAAAATAGAGTATACCTTATTTTTTATTTTTAGAGGAAAAATTATGCCCACTTTACAGTAAATGTGACTACTGAGAGGAAACAGAATTGAACAACAGATTACAGATCTCTGACACATTTGATCAGTTTTGCTGCAAACTGACCAGTTTTGCCTGAGGAGTTTTATTGGCTTCATAACAAAAGGGATGAAATTCATGAGTTTCACAAGGTTTCATACAAATCTTTTGCTTGAATTCTCAGGTTCAGACAAAGCATTAACAGTAACTCAAGCAAAATACAGGAGTTGTGAAACCATGCTGGTATGGGTCACTGAAAACTGGGTTTGGTTGGCTTGTTACTCCTCTGGTTCTTTAATCAACAGCATCTTCTCATCCAACTACTCTCTGGAGGGCCCTACATCCTATCTATCAAAAGCCACTATAGAGGAGAAACTTTTCTCCTTAATACTGTTTAACACTATGGCTGCTGAACACTCTCACAGATGATCGTTCCTGTTTAAAATCTGACTTCAAAAATACATTAAGGATCTTTATTTAAAAAAATAAAAAGCCTGGATGTCTGTCTTGCCTGTTCTTCATCCTGCCTGCTTTTGCATGAACATTTAACATAAGAACTAAAACAACCACTTGTGGGTGGGCATTTACAACAAATGTACACATAGACATGCAGTAGAGTACCCAAAATGTGCCTGGATCTCTGATACCTCTCTCTCTCTCTTTAATTAGGCCCTAAAAATGGGCAAATACATCAGATCTAATATATATATAACATCCACGTGAAATAAAACAACAAGAAACAGGAAAAACAACTTACAGACACAGACATTCTTAAAGAAACTTGTAGATACAACCAATGGATCACAATATCACAAACAGATGATATAGTAAACCAGATGATACTACTTTTTTCTTTAAAGAAAACAGATTTGAAAACATATTCCCAAGTGGTGAAAACAGATATAGCTCCAATTAAATCAGTGAAATTATGCTGATTTACACCATCTGAGAATCTGACCCTTTGTTGTAAATCTAGGCAGTGGGGATAAGGGTATTATAGTGAAGGATATTTTTAAGGCTGGGCATTGAGATAATAAGTTCTTTGGTTTCCTTACAAATGCTACTACCACACTTTTCCCCTCGAAATAAATAAATACATAAAAAATAAAAAAGAGAGAGAGACCTCATGTACTATATCTAGATGATTTTCTTTTGGATGTTCTTGTGGCTCCCTGTTCTCCCTAAACAAAGTATTGAGCCTATATGTTTTACCCAACATGAAACGTAACCATATCCACAATGCTGACAATTATTGAAGCTGCCAAACCGTAGAAAGGAGGCTTCCAACTCTTAAGAAGTCCTCCAGGAAAAAAAATGTATACATGGAAAAGACAGCTAGTTTGACAGGAAGCAGCTTATGCTCTTCTTGACCCAAAGAAAATTCTCCATCTGCTCCACAGATCACACCAACATATCAGGCTGATCAACAGGCTTCAAATTTATGGTGGAAGGCCTCAAAAGATACTGCTAGGGCAGCCAGATACTAAAATGATAAACCTGGATGCCATTATAATATTAGCACCAGGGTATGGGAGATTAAGGTAGTTTTCTGAGTGGAGAGTGTGGACAAGGGAATTTATGGCTAGATAGCTGTCATGCTGGGATCACTGCTTATTCCACAAATCATAACTTGTCTCAGTGTTACCTTGTGCTCTTCTCATCTGTTGTATTTGTTATCTTCAGTCTTGGATTGCAAGCTCTTTGGATCAGGTTCTGTCTTTTCATTCTGTATGTATGTACAGTGCCTAGCATAGAGGGGTGGGGGACATCCTTGGTACCTCTAGGTGCTTCTGCAACACAAATAAATAACAATAGCTTATTACAAACCTGGGGGGAGAATTTGGCATCTGAGATCAATAGCTCGGGTTGGGAGGGACTTGCGTGGAGGTTGGCATGTTGAGATTAAAAGTTAATAGTAAGGGAAAGTGCAGGAGTTTTGGGGCAAGTCAGCTGCACTTGCTACTAGTGCAAAAGAAGAGTTTGGAAGTTGGAGGAGGTTCAGATTACAGGTGTTTACCACTACAGGTGTGCAAGAAAGTTTTAGGGTTTGTGTTGTGAGGTTCTTTTAGAGGTTCTGAGGAGATATGGCAACCAGGAAAAAGAGTTGGCTTGGGGGCACCCATTTTATTAGAAAACCAACATGAGCCCCAACTCCATAGATTTCCCATGATGTCAAGACAAATTTTATCAAACTGACCTGTTGTAAATACCCATACATGAATACTAACTAACAAGCTAAGGTACCTCTTTGTTGCCTTGATTGTTGTCAGCATCCTCTCATGAAATTAACATGGCAATGTATAAGTATTGTCATTTCATCTAACTTTGCCTAAGAAGCCTGCACAGGTATCTCTCAGAATACAATTGTCTTAGCTTTGATCACTCAAATTCCAAATTCATTTTACAACATCATAGGAAAGCATGTGGAATGGCTTAACATCTACTGATTGTTTTGGGGACTCTTATGGTGCTCACCTGATATTAGTGAAATCCAAACAGACTGCATCTCCCAAAATGCACCATGATCTCCCTTGAATAAAATGTCAGTATTTTGACTTTTGAAACAAAATCAAAGCTGGAAATTTCATTTTTCAATCAGCTCTACAGAGGCCTGTTAGAAATCATGCAGGAATGTTTCAGATTTTGGTGCTGCAAATGTGATTATTTGATTTCTTTCAAGTGAAATTTACAGGCACATTTATGTTTATAAACATGTAGATTTCATCCAATAAGACTAAGATCAGAAAAGGAAATTTCTCATTGCATACAAATTTCCAAAATAAATCCTTCATTAAAATATACATGGACCAAGAATTCAGTGAAATTGCTCACTTTAGAGACCATAACACCTATTGCAAGAGAGACCATGTTAATACAGGTTTCAGAGTGGTAGCTGTGTTAATCTGTATCAGTAAAAAGAAGGAGCAGTACTTGTGGCACCTTAGAGACTAACAAATGTATTTGAGCATAAGCTTTCATGGGCTAAAGCCCACTTCATCAGATGCATGCAGTGGAAAATACAGTAGGAAGATAGATATACAGAGAAATGAAAAAATGGGGGTTGCCATACCAGCTCTAATGAGACTAATCAATTAACGTGGGCTATTATCAGCAGGAGAAAAAAAAACTTTTGTAGTGACATCCTGACCAAATTCCAATTCACATAACTCTTTTCTGACTGTCTAAACTTCCACCTGTAGTTTCAACTGAATGCAATATTCCCCACTTCATATCTTAAACTGTCCTGTTGCATTTGTTGCTGTGTACTATTGAATGGTTGATACATTCCACCTGTGAAATGACGTATTTCAGCAATAAATGAAATATAATATGCTTTTGAATCTTTTGGAATAAAAGATGATATGTAAACATAAACTATTATTAATGTTAATAGCAATTGTGATGGGTGTGTACCACACAACTGTAATGAAATAGTTTATTGGAGAGAGGGAATAATTAGTGTACCTAGTTGCACATGAAGGGTGAGCCAGGCCCAACTGAAGATGAAGCCCAGCTGAGGGATGATCTGGGTGATGAACATAAAGGGAAGAAGCCCAACTATAAACAGGGCTGGAGGAAGTAATCCTTCTTTGAATCCTAGAGAATGGAAAAAAGGCCTAGGGAGAGACTAACTAAAGGAAGGCCCAGGTAGGAAGAAGTCTAGGGTGATAGTGAGGCCTCTGAAGGAGCAGACTTCAGCTGCTTACCACAGGGTCCCTCAAGGCTGCCAGGAGGGCAAGTGGGGCAATTTGCCCCAGACCCTGGACCCCGCAGGGGCCCCCACAAGAATATAGTATTCTATAATATTGCAACTTTTTTTTAATGGAAGGGGCCCCTGAAATTGCTTTGCCCCAGGCCCCCTGAATCCTATGAGCGGCCCTGGGGTCCCTGAATGGCACCCCAGATGAATAGGGGAGTGGGTGAGCATGCCTGTATTCCCCCTACTGGACAAGATGATGTGGAAATACTATGAGAAGGAATACTGAGTGCAAAGCTTCTCCTCCAGGGAGAAAGCTCTAGGAGGTGTTGCTCTGCACAACAGTGGGAGAACAATGCTGCAAAGCCTGGGTAGGAGCAAAAAGTTATGTCTGAGTTTAGTTTAGTGGCTCCTTAGCTTACCTTAGAAGGAGTAAGACTAAATGTGAGTTGGCTGGAGGGTGAGTCATGAAAAGAGGTAGACCCTTAGAGAGCTAGAGCAGCTGTTGGCAGGATGCTTGCTGAAAAGAGTCTGCTAGGCCATTCCCAGCCTTAAAGTCATATGCCAACATTGAGTCCACTCAGCAACAAATACATTACAATAGTATTGTGGAAATCTAGGGACCTGTGGCCCTCAGATAGGGTGACCAGATGTCCCAATTTTATAGGGACAGTCCCGATGTTGGGGTCTTTTTCTTATATAGATTCCTATTACCCCCCATCTCTGTCCCGATTTATCACACTTGCTATCTGATCACCCTACCCTCAGGAGAGAATATGCAGTTAATTCTGAACTGAAAATCTATTCTAAGACTTTTAAAATTGAGTGTTTTCAGAGAGTGTGTGTAGTGTTTTATTTATTTATTTATTTATTAAAGGATTGAAGGACTCATTCTGACTATCTAGTTTGATCCCTTGGCTAACACAGGCCATAAAACTTCACCCAGGAATACCCCCATTGAGCCCATCATCTTTTAGAAAGACCTTAGTCTTGATTTTAAACATGCCTACTGATGGGCAATCCACCTCATCCTTTCATAAATTGTTCCAGTGGTTAAGTACTCTCACTGTTAAACACACCAGTAAGAACCTTTCTTATTTTTTTTAAGTCAGCACATCAGGATGGGGAAGAGGTTGGGGCACTAAACCCCAACTATCTTCCTCAGCAGTTCCAAGAATAGTTCTGAGCTGGCAGTGATGAGCATCTGCTCTCTGTTCTTTACTGCAGAGGAGGGAAGAGAGAATAGCTCTAGCAGTGGGGGGCTTAGTGAGGACAGGAGCTTCACTGGCTCTGAGTGAGTCTAGAGTAGTACTCAGGAAAGGATGGCTCCTCTTTTGTACAGGACTATTTAAGGTAGCCTAGGAGATGGGAAAAACAGGTGAAACTGAGAACCAACAACCATTTATGGTTCCCCAATTCTCTGCTTCAGTCCATGTTAGAGCAGCTTGTGGAGATATTCTAATTTGCACCACTGCAAACTGTCTCTTAGGGACCAAACACTGTCTAGGGACAATCAAAATGCCGTATCCTCCAGCTGCTTCCTCTTTCTGCTCCTAACATACCACTTTGTGCTAGGAGCTTCCAGGAGTCAGGGCTTGCTATGCTAGCTGTAGGCCTGCTGGGAACTTTCAGGTGGTTTGTGCTCCCTTTATATCACCTGAGTGGTACAAACGGAAGAGAACAAGGCAGAAAACTTGCCACAGATCATTGACCTTCCTGAAATGATATATGTGGCCCTCAAGATGAGAAATTATACACTAGTGCTCTACACCATAATTCGGAGCTTCATATCAGGAGTGAGGATAAAATTCTAATACAAAAGCATAGGGCCCTGCCATTTGAGCTAAAGAAGAATTGCTAAAGATAAATAATGCAAATAACAGGGGGAAGCTGGTCCTAGCACCAGGACACATGGAAGTAAGCATATGCCATGTGGATGAGTGGGGGCTTGGAATTGGACAAAGAGTGCTATGAACTCTCACAATTTTGACCCCTGCTGTAGGTGGTTTCATGAGCATGTGATAAGTTTCCAGTCAACTCTCATCACATTCCAGCCACTTTGCCAGCCTTTCAGAAGCAACATGCCAAATTAAGTGCTACTGTAACCCGTACTAATAGAGTGACTCTGGGTCATCCTCTACTGGTTAGACAACATATAGAGATGTATGACTGCTGCTGCTTGCATGCTAATACAGGGGTTCTCAGACTTTTGTACTGGTGACCCCTTTCACACAGCAAGCCTTTGAGGGCAACCCCCCTCATATATTAAAAACATTTTTTTATATATTTAACACCATTATAAATGCTGGTGATGAAGCAGGGTTTGGGGTGGAGGATCACAGCTCACGACCCCCCATGTAATAACCTCACGACCCCCTGAGGAGTCCCGACCCCCAGTTTAAGAACCCCTGTGCTAATACATCTGGCTCTTCAGCTCAAGTAGTAGAGGCTTATGCTTTTATACAGAGGGTGAGGGCTCTGTCCCCACAGATGACTCAAATAGGAGAATTGCTATAATTGGATAAGCGGACTGTAATTACTAGATCAGTCTGGTACCAGAACCAGGAATAGAAACCAACCTGATGCCTGGCATTCCACTGCAATATCACAGATAGTTGTGTAACCCTCTTGCAATGTGTGTATTGTGGTCCAGACCAACCCTGGAGAGACATAGTGGGTAACAGCACGAGTGTGTGTGCCATTTCTCTATTATTCCTATAGGTGAAAAGGAGAGGTCTCTGATTTGTATTGATAACCCTCAATCATGAATCAGCCTGCCCAAAATCATGACTATACACCTCATCGTGATTTTAAAACTATTTGGGGATCATTATTGGGGTTTTTTTGAGTCTTTAGAGTGCATTCTGATGACATTTTCAACATTTTTCTCCACAACTGTAAGAGCTAGAAACTTTTTAAAATGAAAACTGAGCCACACTTAATCACAGGATTATAGCAAATAGGGACTTAAAAAAACCAAACCAAACAAAACCTGCAGGGCTAACCACTACAGCTGGAATCACTGTGTAGTTGTGGATGTGAAGACTGTGGGTTCAAACATTGGTGAGTGTGGGGGAATAAAATGTGTATATGTAAAAGTGAGTGTTAGAACCCTGGCATAATTGGGGGATTATTTTACATTGCACACCAGTGCACCCTTATACTTCAACGGGGTGTTCATATTTTATTTGTGTTGCAGTCACAGCAGCCGCACTCTGCGTAAAGGGAGCTGCCCCTCTAACTCCAGAACAGGTCACTCAATAGCAGGGGCTGCTGGAAGATGCCTGAGAAGGGCAGGTCTATACTGCAAGCGGGAGTGTGACTGCGGGCTGGCTAGTGACGAGAGCTCCTAGCAGCGCCGCACCCCTCCTGCCGCTCCACCTAGCTTTGACCCTGCCTGATCAAACAACGCTCCCTAACCCCCGAGTCCTTCCCCCCGTGATCTAAGGGCAGCGGAAGTGAATTGGCAGGGGACTGACAACATCATCAGCCAATGGGATTGCAGAGCTCACCTCAAGCTGGTTCCGATTGGGCTAAAACGCGGGCGGAAGGCAGAACCGCTGTTCAAACTTGCGGCGGGAAGCGCCGGGGGCCCAAGCGAGCCGTCGCCATGGAGACGCTGTTGTGGCAGGTGGAGCAGCTGCCCGGGCTCCTGGCCGTGTCCCGCTCGGGGCAGGTCCGGGACTGGGACCCGCCGACCCTGGACAGAGCCCTGCAGTGGGGCCGCTACTTCCAGCACCTGCACGGCCGCTTCCGCGCCCAGCCCCGGCTCCGGGCCGCCCTGGGGCAGCGGCTCCGCCGAGGGCAGCAGGGGCCGCCGCTTGGCTTCGGACACCTGGGGCGCTGCCCGGAGCTGCTGGGCCTAACGCTGCTGGGCAACCGGGCGCTGCCGCCCGCCGCCTGCCACCGCCTCCTGCGGAGCTTGCTGCTGCCGCCCAGCGGCCAGGCTACCCCGGGGCCCTGCAGCCTCGGCCTCCTGGCCCGGCGCAGGGCCGCCGCCCAGCTGCTGCCGCCGCCCAGCCCAGCCCTGGCGCGCGGTGAGGAGCCGGAGCCGGAGCTATCGCTGCGGACCGAGGCCCAGCTGCTGCTGTCCCGGCTGCAGGAAGACGCGGAGGAGGAGCAGGGACCGGCGGGTGTCCTGGAGCATCTGCCCGGGCCTAGGGTCTACCGGGTGCTGGCGGCGCTGCTGCTGGAGCAGACCGGGGACAACGCTGGCAGAGAGGGGGCCAGCTGGGCAGAGCACAGGGAGGGGCCCAGGCCGGCTGCGGCGGTGCTCTCCTGGCTGCTCGGGGACCCAGGCCGGCTCTCCGCCTTCTGCCGCCTCCTCCCGGGCTCCCTCCTCGTTGCCCTTTCTGCCCGATACCCCCAGCTGGGCACCCCTTACTTGCATCTGCTTACCAGCTGGGGCAGCCGCCTGCGCTACGATCCCCTGCGCGGCCAGTGGGCCAGCAGCCGCTGCCCTAGTGAGGACGAGCTCTCCTGGGAAGAGCTGCGGGAGCGCTTCAGCTGCTTCATGAGGGGACCTGCCCCGCTCCGAGAGGCTGCCCTGGCTTCTCTGAAAAAGCTGAAGATCCAGGATGGAGACTTCGAAGTCTGCGGCCTGAGTGTCTGGACTGACCTGTTGCTGGAGATGGAGGCACTTCTCTAAAGACACTCGAGCGTTAGCCCGGAGGAAGAGAGGACTAGGACATTAAATAGGTTTCATAGGAAATTAAATGGTCTGAAATCCAAGAAACCGGAGTAACTTTCTTTTCTCCATAACTAACATCAAAGTCAAATGGATTATATCTTGTTTGGAGTGAAAAGGCAACTTTGTGATCAGATTGCATGCCATAAAACTTAAGTAAATTAGCAAAGAGTGCCTTAGGGCACATGCTGGTGTAAACCTGGACTGACTCCTCCCCACAAGAGTTACCCATGTAAAATCTGTGTAAATGAGCTCAGAATCAGGCTCCTTACATCTAGTCAAGTAGTTCCCAGATACATTTCTCTTACACTCCGAATAAGTTGACTAGGAATAGTCTTTCCTCTTCCAATTTATTTTCTCTCCCCCCCCCCCACCTCTTATGTCTTTACCAGCTCTGATATTCCCCAATACTTATGGTTGGGCTGTTTGGTTTAAGAGTACCCTTAATTCTGCTGATCACTAACAGGAAATGCTTCCATCCCCTATTGGCACTATTGCTACAAAAGTAGTGTGCCAATACCTTAAGATATAGAGAAACTAGCTTAACTTTCTGTGTGTTGAAAAGTTAGAAATTGAACTGTGTATTGCCATGGGTACAGTGTGTTGACATTTTGTCTATTTCTAGCAGTTGCAGACTGGCAGAGTACAAAAATGGGGAAAGGACTTTTTGTCTCATTTCTTTAGGTTGCTCATAATTCCAAGTTAAATGTATTCTTCACTATCACCTTGTCTTCCAGTGGTGGTTTATTTTTGCCTTTTTTTTCCTTCATGCTTCATATTTCGAAGTATGAAGGGGAAAAAAAGGCAAAAATAAACCACCACTGGAAGACAAGGTGATAGTGGGTATGATGTGGGTAGGAGTGCAGAGGTCAGAGGCAACTTCATGCCCAATGGGAAAGAATCCAGAAAGCGTACAGAAAGCCTGCTGATTTGATCTTTTATCAATCACCATGTAGCATGTCTGTTACTATGTTGCAGTGGAAACTTCATTTTCCTATCCTATTTGTTTATAACTACAAATGGATACTCAGTAGCTTAGCTTTTTGTTGAGAATTTCTTTCACCAAACTGGAACCAGCATGGGAGAGTAGAAATACCTTCTTTCAAATGGGTTGGGCAACAAACTTCTGTCCCTCCTAGATGATTACTGAAGGACCTGCTTGTCTTAATTGTCTTTATTAAACTGTGACTCTGATCACAATCTCTATGTGGGAAAATAATTACTGGCCAGGATTTGCTAAATGAAGGCTAGATGTGCAAACTGACCATGAACTATAAAATGGGCATTATCCTGCAGTTAACCTAGACTTTTCTCAGTAAACTGCTCAGATTTTTTTAAATAAAACACATTATTACACAAAGCAAGAAGTGGAATGTTACAGGTATGGAAGGTATTTGACCTACAGCCTCAATATACATCTGAGCTATGATGCTATCTAACATAACTGCACATAAAAATAAACAGTAAATCTGTTTTGCAACCAATTGAAATGCTATATGGCGATGATACAGGGCCAAATCACGACCTGTCTGTGGGTGAGCAGTTAATTGATGAGACTACCCAGGTAATGTTACTACTTGTGTGAGTGACTGCTCATCAGTGGACCATAAAGGGGGGAATCATAAGCTGGAGATATCTGAAAAATGCTTTAGATTGTTTTGTTTTAAAAGCACCATGTAAATGGAATATGCCAGAATTCTTAAAATTGCTCTACATCAGCAAGTCTAGTCTAATCTGAGAGCAAATTTGTATGGGCAAGTTATAAACCTAATAAAATTGGAAACTATACTATAAACCCCTTAATTAAAAGACCTTTCTTTATTGTAATGATAGTAGATGAGAGAGAGCAGAAGCTCCTCCTGAAGCTTGAGTCATCTGGTAATACTGAGTTCATCTTCAACCCAATGTGGCCCATTAAAGCAAGGAATTTCTGCCACCAGAACATTCAGGCCCCTGCTTATCACCCACTTAATGAGGTTCTTACAGAGGTGTGGTGTGTTTTTGTTTGTTTGTTTTTAATCAAAGCTGAACATCTACGCCTGTTTCTATTGTTGCCTTACTGACATTTTGCAGAATACACATACATTTCAAAGCACAAATAAATACACAATAAATGATTAAAATAAAATACCATTGAGACTTTTGGAACCCTAGTATTCCTTTGCTGTGCCACAAAATGTTGCAAATATTCTGTTGCTGTGGAAATCTTATTCCTTAACCTCATATTTGATAATTTAACAATCCTACTTATCAGACAGTATGATGAAAACCCAGACTGTTTGCAATGGGAATTATAATTAGCAAATATTTTCTATTCATGTTTTAACTTGAGATCTAACAGAGCTAATGTAACTTATCTTGTAGTTCCACTCCCCTTAAACTCATGGCATACTAGTGAAGTAGTAAATATGTATATCAGGCTCCTACTTCTGCTTTCTCAACCTGTTGTATCAAGTTTTATCCTGTATCTTCATACCTTGTTGGCACCTGCTTCTTGCTGTTACACAGGAAAAGAATACCATGGCACCAAATCTCCAGTTCGTACTTTATCTCTCGGTAAGTATACTGAAGCTACTACCCTTTCCAAAGTCTTACTGGATTAACCTGGAATTTCAAACCATACCCTGAATGGGAATAATTTGTTGCTACCAGTAGTGCAGCATGTGCAACATCTAGATCAGTGATACTCGGACTGAGGCTGTTCAATATCTTCATCAATAATTTAGATACTGGCATAGAGAGTACACTTATAAAGTTTGCGGACAATACCAAACTGGGAGGGGTTGCAAGTGCTTTGGAGGAGAGGATTAAAATTCAAAATGATCTGGACAAATTGGAGAAATGGTCTGAAGTAAATAGGATGAAATTTAATAAGGACAATTGCAAAGTACTCCACTTAGGAAGGAACAATCGATTGTACACCTTCAAAATGGGAAATGCCTGATTAGGAAGGAGTATTGTGGAAAGGGACCTGAGGGTCAGAGAGGATCACAACCTAAATATGAGTTAGCAGTGTAACGCTGTTACAAAAAAAGCAAATATCATTCTCGGATGTATTAGCAGGAGTATTGTAAACAAGACACAAGAAGTGATTCTTCCTCTCTACTCCATGCTGATTGGGCCTCAACTGGAGTATTGTGTCGACTTCTGGGTGCCACGTTTCAGAAAAGATGTGGACAAATTGGAGAAAGTCCATAGAAGAGCAACAAAAATGATTAAAGGTCTAGAAAACATGACCTATGAGGGAAGATTGAAAAAATTGGGTTTGTTTAGTCTGGAGAAGAGAAGACTGAGAGGGGACATAACAGTTTTCCAAGCACATAAAAGCTTGTTACGAGGAGGAGGGAGAAAAATTGTTTTTCTTAACAATTTTGAAGATAGGACAATTTCTTCAGAGGACAATTTCTTGTCCTCTGAAGATAGGACAAGAAGCAATGGGCTTAAATTGCAGCAAGGGCAGTTTAGGTTAGACATTAGGAAAAACTTCCTAACTGTCAAGAGTGGTTAGCCACTGGAATAAATTGCCTAGGGAGGTGGTGGAATCTCCATCATTGGAGATTTTTAAGAGCAGGTTTGACAAACCTGTCAGGGATGGCCTAGATAATACTTAATCCTGCCTTGAGTGCAGGGAACTGGACTAGATGACCTCTCGAGGTCCCTTCCAGTTCTATGATTCTATCATATTAAAACTATTATTTAATTGTTAACCAATCAGGATGCTTTTACTATGTTAGTAATCAATTCTAGTTGATAAAATAATACTTGGTCAGTCATTTTGCTGTGAGAAATGTATAGTAAATTAAACCATGAATTCACACTACTGTGATTCTTTGGGGTGATGTTGATTGCTTATTTGGCTTCTGAACCACTGCGGTCCGATTATCACTGATCTAGATGTTGCTTTACATGATGTAACTTTAGTCTTTTTAAACAATGGCTGTTGTATACTCCAAAAATTAAAGTATTTTCCTATGTTCTATGGCATTGAGTGCACTACCTGTGAGATTATATTTTTCGTTTGCCTTCCAACCCCAAGAGGAGTCATAACTTCCAATTATATATTAAAGAGTGCCATCTTGAAACATGTTTAAAATGTTAGTTTTAACAATGGTAAACACAAACACCTAAGATTCATCTAGCTGAAAGAAATAAGAGGCCATTGGCACCTTACCTAAGGGCAATCACAAGTGAAAATCCACCAGTGACCACAACAGTGGGGAATTTTAACCAAAAAATTGTTGTGTATACAAGGTCTGTATCTGTTTTAAATTTACTCTTTAAGTAGCTAATATTGTCCTAACTCTTCATGTTTGACTGAATTTTCCTTTTGATCTAGTTTATATTCAGCTGAACTGGGTCTGATCAGCCTTTTGTGTGGGAGGTTTTTGTTTTGCCATTCACAAGGAGTAAGAAGTCATGAACTGCCCCGATGGAAAATGCAAAGTAAAGAGATGGAAAACGTACACTGATGCTTTTAGCCCTGTCAGTTTTATATTGCATGAAGTGCCTGTCTTTTGATAGACATATAAAATGTGTTAACATTTGAACAAACTGCCTCTGTGTATTCACAAAAACTTTAGAAAATTAACATGTAGCATATAAACTTGATTAAAGTAGCATTTTCTTGATGCTGAAGGTCATATAAACATCTTGAGAATCACGTGCCTAGCAGTGTGGGAAAATGGGCCACATTGTAATGGTTAATACAGTGTATATTACACTTTGTAGCTTTTTTAAAAACTGTTTATCGTGTTAAATGCACAGTATATTTGGATAATAAAGGATGTCCATGTTCTGGACACTTATTCTTATTTCTACTACCTATCAACTGAAGTTATAATTGTTTATCAAATTATAGCTCCTGTTGCCTTCCAAGTCTGTGACATAGGTGTGGTCGGAATAGGCAACTCCTGAGTTATAATTGCTGTTTGACCTTGGTTAGTTAATTCCTCACCTGGTTTTCTCCATCTGTAAAATGGGGATACTGCTGAACTAGCTGTTGGGAGCAGGTTGGGGTTGGGGGTTGGCTGGAGGGGAAAACAAACATCATCTTTGAAAGTGGAGCAGTTTTGCCCCTAGGCTAAGCTAATTTTGATTGATTTTTCTACACACCTTGGCCACCAGAGGGTGCTTATATTATTGTAGGAATTAAAGAAATACTGAGAATTGGAAGGGGGGTGTGCGAAAAACAGTACTAGGCTAACCTAGGTTAGTCACCCTGAAGAATAGTGGAAACTTTGTTGTTTGGACTTCCAGATTCTGCCTGATTGTTTTCTTCTCAGAGGGATGAAAAGGAGGTGCTCCCACTCACACAATTTAGACACCTATTCTCTATCCTGAAATGTCTGTAGCCTGTCTTATCTGTGAGCAGATCAACTTGATCCCTTACTTGTACTTTTTGGGTTGCTGGCACTCCACTGTACCCTCATTTGGGGGCTGATGACTATTCAGTGGGTCATAGAATAAAACATTTAGTCCTTTACCGAAGTCAATAGGGATTGACTAGGTCTTTAGCACTGACATCATTGATCATTAATTTGCACTTGGAATTCCTGCCCCGCCCCTCCTCTTTTTGGGTCGGAGAGATAAAGATAAATAAATATCTTTAATCAAATAAAGATGTGAGAAATAGACAAAGATGCTGTCCTCCTGCAGCAGCTGTTTGTTTGGAACATCCACAAAGGAGTTTCTGCTGTGTCAAGTGTAAAATCAAGATGCAGAGTAGCCGTTTGCCTTGTTCTAAGAAATAGACAGATCAGTGAAGATCTCTGCTTAATGTGCAGTTGTTGTCAAAAATGCAGGAAAGATGTTAAGATGCATAAGGAATGGGATAGAGAATACAGAAAATATACCACTACATAAATCAGGGCTGCAGCCTCTTTTGAAATAGTGTGTGTGTGTGTGGGAGTGGTCACTCCATTTCAAACAGGATATTACAAAATTAGA
Organism: Mauremys reevesii; assembly: GCF_016161935.1. Classification (NCBI taxonomy): domain Eukaryota; kingdom Metazoa; phylum Chordata; order Testudines; family Geoemydidae; genus Mauremys; species Mauremys reevesii. The sequence continues at coordinate 86,464,187 of NC_052626.1, read as the reverse complement.
GAGGATCCAGAGAAAGTCAGCACAAATGATGAGCATGAAAAATAACTTTCATACCAGGCAATTTGGATTTTTTACCGGTGGAGACAAAAATTAATATAAGTATATAATGAAGCAGGGAAGGCAAACAGGGAGCTTTTGTTCTCCCAGTCTGACAATACAATATGGGATGCTAAACAAATTAAAAGGTGTCAGATTCAAAACAGTTACATGGAAATAACTTCACACGGCATAATTTGTCTGAGGGACTCATTGCCACAGAATGTCATTAAGGACAAGAATTAGCTAGATTTAAAAAAGATTAATACTTATATGGATGAAAAGAATATTCAGAATTGTAGCTAAAGTTAGCTGATGTTGAGAGGGATATTAAACCTTTATTTTTTCCGTGTTTAAAACAATCTTTAGTTAATAGAGATTAGGATTATCCCCCATCTGCCTATTGCAGGGTTCTTGCACCTTCTGAAGCATGTGATGCTGGTCACTGTCGGAGAACAGAATACTGACCTAGATGGACCTTGTGTTTGAGCCACTATGATAACTCCTGTGATGCAGAAAGGAGTAAGTAGTCCTTAATGGATAAAAAGTATAGAGAACATGAGTTTAAACTCTCTCCAGGCCTTGCTGTATTTTGCAGCTATGGAATTTACTATTACCGGTAAGTCCATTCCTTGCCACGAAATTATGCTCCAGAATTGAGGCTTTCACTTAATTTTTTTTTCTAGCCCTATGATAGTATAAAAAGATTCCAAGCATAAGCAAAGTGTAAACCAACGCAGTGGTATCTTCCTAGGTCTATACTATCCATGTTAGTTTGAACATTCCCAGGACAGCTCAGATGTGGATTGGCGTCTCCCAAAGTCCATTGTCAATTAAGTGTTTCTTGATTGGGCACTTACTGAGAATAGTCCTTTCTCAAGAAGCTGACCAAATGCTTCACTGAGGCTACTTAGAATCAAGCACATTGAGATACAAGTACATATCCAATATTCATAACTTCAAATACAAAAATGATACACACATACAGACATCATAATCATAACCAGCAAACTACAACCTTTCCATAGACACTCCCACTTGACCTCCTCTGTACAAGACCTGGTGCAACCACAGGACCCTGGTTGCAACAATGATCTAAACGGTCACAGTTCAGGTCAATAACTTCACACGTAGGACTAACAATATCCAAGGCACATGGTGCAATCAATATTTCTTCAATCATGAGGCTTGGCAGCTTTTGCTATTCATGGAGCTACACAAAGATACTAAATCTGATGTGTGGAGTGTTTTCATGTTTATAGTATTGCCAGATAATAAAACAATTTTGAGTTTTGTAAACCCATAAGTTTCTGTTTGAAGAATTCAAAGAATTTCTTTCATAAAGATGGTTATGTGCTTTCCAAATGATTTAGTGCTCATTCCCTCTAATGGCTGTCTGCATACCTCTAATATTTTGCCAGCTACTGCAACAGCATCTTTGCAGTACTGCAGTAGCTGGCAAGCATTCTAGTGCATGCTTTAAGTTTGAGACTACCATAGAGAAAACTAAGGATTCATTCAAGAAAGAAAAATTGTAAGAAAAGAACAGTGGGTATTACCACTTGTTGCTTTTCTCCATGCAACAGTGGAAGTAGCATGCACTGTAATCTAATTGCTCCTTGTGAGGAAAACTGGAGAGCAAGAGGAGCTATAGACAAGTCCCAAGAGAGCAGGGAGATAGCATACACAATGTCAGACACCTGGCTGCAGCAAAATGGCAAATTCTATTCCAAAAATGCTCCATGCCATAGCATACTGGAAAAATGTAAAATTCTATGGCTGCAAAATGGTAGCTTCTGCATGACCTTGATTAAAATGAATGGGGCAGTTCAAAGCAGGCAGCATTGCATTGGTTCACCTGAAAAATGTATATTGGGTGTAATGTCTGCAATCATAAGGGCTAGAAATATGATTTTTTTCCAATGAAAGTGCAGACAAGGGAGAAAAAGGTGTGATGAAACCTGTTTGCATCCCTGCCCAGGGCCTCATGACACACAGATTGAGAAGCCTTGATCTAAGCAATTTCAGCTGATATAGGAAATACGATAGTAGAGGTAACAGACTGTTCATCACTTTTTACAATGTTTCTTTTTAAATGCATTTTTACCCCAGGAAATCAAGATTATGATTTATAAATGAACTACATAATTTATTTCTGAATTCTATGCCTGTTTACCTGGGAAAACATATACCAATTACGTTATTTTGTTTTCTCTGCTTAACAATTTAGGAAATAATGTACTATCTTTGCTAATAAACTGTACCAATAAACCCACAAAAGTCTATAGATATGATTTTTTAAAACTTGCTGATAAGGGGGAAAAAACTATTTTTGTTGCCTATTACCAATTAATTTTCCACCAATGAGAGAACAGGATGTGATTGGATGTTAAATTACAAATATTGTCATCATTTCTGAGGTGAAGTTGCTCTGGTTTCATAATGATCCCAACAATCAAAGTTTTATGAGAAAACACAGATAACAGAACAAGCACACAATTTAATTTACAATAACAATTCATTTTCTAAGTTCAGAGACTGAATTAACAGTAGATGAAGTACAACATTTATCTATAGAAATAAATAAGCAGAGAGTCCCCAATTGTGAACGGATATGTGAACCTGATTCTCTAAAGGATGCAAGTTAAGCATTAGAACCTTTACATAAGCAAAGCTTTCAACCAACCCACCCTTACCTCTTATATGACAGTTAGTGAAGGATGGAGTATGATAGAATGGTCATAGCAGAAGAAAAAGCTAGGGTTCTGTTTCCATTTCTGTCAATGACTGTTGTTTTGGGCAAGTCATTTAACCCTTCAGATTCCCCATCTCTTATGTGTTTAATTAAACTTACTTGTTTTATTAATATTAAGTATTCAGCTCTTAAATTACTCTTCTGTTACATGATAAATTCCTGTAGTATTGTGATCAATTATAATCCTTAACCTAGAACATTTTAGCAGAAATGTTCCTTATATACATTACATAGAGAATATAACAGTCAGATTCTGAATTTAGTTCTCAGCTGTGCCCTCCTATTGCCTTTTCCACTTTAGTGAAACTCCAAAATGACTGCTCAGTAATGTAACATTCATATTCTGTAACTTGCAAAGAGGCTAATTTCAGCATTTGATAAAGCATTGTTTGTGGAAATCATGATGAGTTTTAAGTCCCAATCCAAAGAGTTTCAGTCTGCATGCTTCCTTTAGGATTGTTTCCCAAAATCAAATAACACAGGCCTTCCTAACCTACACATTCATATCTTCATTCTTCTCATGTTATATTTTATAACAATCTGAAGAGGAGATCTTATTATGTCATCTAGCATTTCTGAACAAAAGTCACAACACTGTTCTTTAAATATAAAGTAGCAATTAAAACAAATGGCATTATGACTTCTACAGTGTTCAACAGCAACAGGAAGACACTACGACTTCCTGTAAGAATACATCAATAATCCAAGAAGAAATCTTAAAGAACTAATTGTAGTATGATATAACTATCAGAAAATTCAGAGAGCAATATTCTAGTTCTGGCTGCTAAATGCCAGAAATAATATAAAAGAGACAAGGTGGGTGAGGTAATATATTTTATTGGACCAGCTTCTGTTGGGGAGAGAGACAAGCTTTTGAGCTTACAAAGAGTTCTTTAGAATACGAGGCAATTTTGTTTATTCTGCTCTCCTAACTGGTGAACCTTCTTGAACTACTAGGACTCAGTACTATATATAGACAGTGGATTCTTTAACAGTTTCTTATCAATGCAAATGATCTAGATAGGAACAATTGATTTCTCCAGGAATTAATTGGACACGATCAATCCCTGAATCAGCAGCGTGACAAGATCATTCATCAGCTGCTTAATGTCACAATGGGCTACGTTTGTCCTTTCAGCTGGGACAAGATGGAATACCCTTGTGGGGAGGAGGAGGTTTAAATCATTAGGCTGTTGACAATTAATGTTTGTACTGCTGTCTCCCACAGCCTCATTACTCTTAATACTGAAGTGAAAGTTGTTGAGCTCAGAGGGGCTTTGTGATGTTTTATTATTTCTGTGTAATTTTATCCCCTTTTCAAACTCAGTTCTCCAAATACACATAATTATAGCAGAGATGCAAGGAAAATTAAAAGCAAAATCACAATGCATAAAAAATAGCAGCTGTTATTGAACCAGTCTGTTGCAAGGACTGGCCTAGGTTTTGTAGGGCTTTAACCAGCTCCCTGCCCACCTATGAAATCCTCCCTGATGAAAATCTCTATGTATTTGTCAGTATGGTTGTATATGCTGAAGAGGGGATTCTGTACACTATAATTTTGATGTTAGCATTCTATTTTGTGGGAAAATCCTTGTATGCACTGGAGAGGGATAATACTAAGAGAGAAGAATCTTCTGCAGGTTTTAGAAGAAGAGAGAAAGGCAGAGTATGGTGCTATTTGCTCCTATGTCTGGTGACCTTTTTAAACTGGTACATAAGCAAATACCTTCTATTGGATTGTCCCAATGAGATGATTTGGCTCATAGTGATGGAATTTGTCACTAGACATTCCATATATTAGTTTCTGAGCATGAATTCACTTGCAATTTATATTTTCAAATTTGCTGTCTCCAAAACTAAGGACACATCTGCCCATCTATAGCACTTAAACAAGCACAGAAATAGGTTCAGTTTTAAGGTAGCATGCATAAGAGAATGACAAAGAGGATAGTGCAACATTTCAGAATTTAACTTCCACAGCATATCTATTTGGTACTGGAATATACCTTCTTACTACTGGAATAGCGGGAAAAAGTAATTTCCTTAATTTTTATATGAAGTTTATATATAAAATTAGACATATGTACCTCTTCCATAGCACCCAAAATTTGCTGAAAAGGATGCCAGAAAAATGTTCATGGCAGGTATGCCATGCTACATTCTCTAACACAGTACCAAGCTGTCATAAACAGATAGTTAAGGGTTAAAGTCTCTTTTACCTCTAAAGGGTTAACAAGCTCAGTAACCTGAGGAACACCTGACCAGAGGACCAATCAAGGGACAGGATAATTTCAAATCTCTGTGGAGGGAAGGCTTTGTCTGTGTTCCTTGTTTGCTCTGTGTGCTCTCTTTGGATCTAAGAGAGGCCAGACATGTCTCCAAGTTCTCCTGGAGTATTTCCTACTATCCAGTATAGTGAGTATTAGTTAAAAAGGCGGATTAGTCTTTTGAGTTGCTTTCTATATTTGCAATTGTGTGTTTGCTGAAGGAAATTCTTTATTTCTGTTGCTGTTACTGATTATTCTGAGGAGGAGGGAGGGGGAAGTCTCTCCAGTTTTTATAAGTTAGACCCTGTATTTTTGCATCCTGGTAATACAGAGAGAGTGTACTTTTTTTTCTTTCTTTAATAAAATCTTTTCTTTTTAAAACTTGATTGATTTCTTCCCTTGTTTGGATTTTCAGGGGAAGGGGAGGGGGAAAAAGTGAATCCCTCTTTGTTTGATTCAAGGAGTTTGAATCAGGTATCTCTCCTAAGCACTAGGAGAGGGGAGGAGGGAAATGGTTTGTTTCCCTTTGTGTTGAGATTCGGGTTTGAATCTGTGTTCCCCAGGGGAAGTTTTTGGGGGAACAGGGAGTGTGTCAGACACTTAAAACTGACTGGTGGCAGCGAGAACCAGATCTAAACTAGAATTTTAGTTTAGAGGAGTCCATGCAGGTCCCCATCTTGTGAACGCTAAAGTTCAAAGTGGGGAATAAACCTATCACATGGTAGGCAGTGGTGGGATGGTATTAAGAACCAGGAGCCATTGAGAGCTATTCTTTCCCTCTAGAGCAGGGAGGCAGCCTGAGAAGAGGGGCAGGTAGAAGTATTCAGCTTCTAACAACGTATTGTTAGAAGGAGTTTTCCAGCTAGGCTAAGTTGGAGGTAATAGGTTTTCTGACAGGCTTTGTTAGAAAAAGACTTGTTTTTTCCTTCTTCTTTTCTTTTTTTTCTTTTTCTTTCTGGCTGCTTGAAAAAACAGCTAGGGAAGAGGTGTAAGTTTTTCTAGGAGGCTTGTTAGAAAGGACCCCCACTGTGAGGTACTTAGCTAGTGCTAGAAACAGGACAAACCCGTTTTTTTTTTTTTGGCCTTCTCAGTATATCAGCAAACAGCCCGCTACACATTTGCAAATGAAAAGTTTTGTTTCTTTTTATTCAGTGGTGAATAGAAAGGGTAGGAATTTGTGAACCAAGCAATACAGTTCACTAACTGCAGAGGGGTGTGGCCAGCACCAGAAAGCACAAAGACATGAGTACCAGTCAAACAAGAAAGACATGGAGAAGCAACAAGCCAGAGAGGCTGACCACAGGAGAGAGATGGAGAAGCAAGAGGCTGACCACAGAAGGGCGTTGGAGCTCCAGAGGGAGGCCCACCAGCAGGCCCTGGAATTAGCAAGAGCTAACCCACATGTTCCAGCCTACCCTAACAATCCTTCTCCAGGCACTGTTCCCCATCCCAAGAAATTTCCCACCTACATGGCAGGTGAGGACACTGAGGCCTTCTTGAAAAATTTTAAAAGGACCTGCCATGGGTACAGCATCCCTGAAGACCAGTACAAGAACTGGTCAGGAAAGTGGACTTTTGCTGTCTATGACAATTATTCCATCCCCATGCTTTTGGGGGAAGACTTGGCCAACCATGTGGAGCTGGCCAAGAGGGGGGGAGTGGTCACCCGCAGCCAGGCCAAGCAAGCTTTCACTCCCATCCCTATTCCTGAGCCGTTCAGCGGGACCCCGTCTGTGTTACCAGAGACCCAGACCAAGGTGGTGGAACCGGATCTCATGCCAACAACTACAGCAGCCATAGTACATCCAGTCCCAGAACCGGAACTGGAAGGACAACCAGCAGCAGAAACGTTACCAGCACTGACACCAGCGCTTGCAAACCCATCTCCAACCCCATCGCCAGAGGGCGCCAGCGGGCCTGAACTGGCAGAAGCAGTAGACAACCCTACCCAAGAGGCTCAGCCAGAGCCTGAAATATCACCTTGTGCACCAGCGGAGAGCGGTCCACAGTCAACAGAAACAACCTCATCACCTACATCGCTTCCAGAGGGACCAAGTCCACAGTCTACGGAGGAACTGGTGTCTCCAGCCTCAAGGGAACAGTTCCAGACTGAGCAGGAAGCCGATGACAGCCTTAAGACAGCTTGGGCGGTGGCACGGAGCAACCCACCGCCTCTCAGCTCTTCTGCCCGATCCCAGTTTGTTGTAGAACAAGGACTTTTATATAAGGAAATTCTTTCTGGTGGACACCAGGAAGGCCAGCATCCTCAAAAACAGTTGGTAGTTCCAACTAAGTACCGGGACAAGCTCTTAAACTTGGCCCATGACATCCCAGTGGTCATTCTGGGGTAAACAGAACCAAAGACAGGTTGGGAAAGTCCTTCCACTGGGAGGGGATGGGCTAGGACGTTGCCAAGTATGTCCGGTCAAATGGTTAAAAAGTGTTCTTGAATGTCAAATATCTTGTTGTTTACATACTTAGTAGTATATGTAATAGTGCATGTGTTTTATTAATCTGTTTATTTTAAAGTTCTAGGAGGAAATCACCGCCAGTGTGGTTCCCCCACTGTCTGCGATTTGGGGGGCGTGTCATAAACAGATAGTTAAGGGTTAAAGTCTCTTTTACCTCTAAAGGGTTAACAAGCTCAGTAACCTGAGGAACACCTGACCAGAGGACCAATCAAGGGACAGGATAATTTCAAATCTCTGTGGAGGGAAGGCTTTGTCTGTGTTCCTTGTTTGCTCTGTGTGCTCTCTTTGGATCTAAGAGAGGCCAGACATGTCTCCAAGTTCTCCTGGAGTATTTCCTACTATCCAGTATAGTGAGTATTAGTTAAAAAGGCGGATTAGTCTTTTGAGTTGCTTTCTATATTTGCAATTGTGTGTTTGCTGAAGGAAATTCTTTATTTCTGTTGCTGTTACTGATTATTCTGAGGAGGAGGGAGGGGGAAGTCTCTCCAGTTTTTATAAGTTAGACCCTGTATTTTTGCATTCTGGTAATACAGAGAGAGTGTACTTTTTTTTCTTTCTTTAATAAAATCTTTTCTTTTTAAAACTTGATTGATTTCTTCCCTTGTTTGGATTTTCAGGGGAAGGGGAGGGGGAAAAAGTGAATCCCTCTTTGTTTGATTCAAGGAGTTTGAATCAGGTATCTCTTCTAAGCACTAGGAGAGGGGAGGAGGGAAATGGTTTGTTTCCCTTTGTGTTGAGATTCAGGTTTGAATCTGTGTTCCCCAGGGGAAGTTTTTGGGGGAACAGGGAGTGTGTCAGACACTTAAAACTGACTGGTGGCAGCGAGAACCAGATCTAAACTAGAATTTTAGTTTAGAGGAGTCCATGCAGGTCCCCATCTTGTGAACGCTAAAGTTCAAAGTGGGGAATAAACCTATGACACAAGCACAGTGGGCATGTGTTTAAAAACTGTGCCTATGTCATTCACAGCTGAAAGCCACATTCATTCTGCTGAGCTAAATGTATATGCCTACTGCAAGGCATGGGGATACTGATCCTACACCATTTAGTCTGTTCATTTCAACAAGAGGCTTCTGCCATCACTAGCAGATCCAGAGTGGCCTTCTACATTCCACAGGCTACTGACGCTTATTCATATTGAAATAAAGCGGGACATAAATTGTGGTCTGGAAGATAATGATGACTACTGAAGCATTAACCTACCATCCGGTTTTTACATTGAGTTGCACTGTAGTGGACAGTATTGTGTGATGTAAGTTATTTTCCTCCTGGCTCCTTTCATTGTTTTCCAAGCCAAGCTCTTTTTCATATTCAGCAAAAGTGGTATATCTTCATAGTGGAATGTCTGATCCAAATATTGGTAGGGCATCATGCCAGTAGTTTCCTGTCCCCATTTCAGAACACTGCGTCTAGTTGTTTATCACAGCTTGTGACAGTGATCTCCTGTAACTGGTGAGTGTAGCACAGATCATATGGCTCATAATGGCTAAAAGCAAAGCTGTAATATTTGTGAACAGAACATTGTTTAAGACTATTGGACTATATCCATTAAGAGTGAGGAAATCCGTTTTGTCTGGATGGGCTCAAAAGTGCTCCCATTGAAAACAATTCAGTTTTTGCCACTGACTACAGTGCGAGCAAAATAAGGTTCAAATGACTGTGTGAAATGGCAGAGGTGTTATCACCAGCAATGCAAGAAGAAATGATTGCTTAAGCCATTTGTGTGTGTATGACAGCACAAATAAGTACTTCAAGGTAGCGATTTATATGTATGGAATTTACAATATGCAAAATCAATTGCTCATTTTAGGATAACTTAGAAATATTTTAACTGAACAAAAGTCTTTTATTTGATAAACTGACAGAGAATTGCATACTGTACTCTCCCACAGCCATCCCATCCAAATCAGATTTTCTGAATCTTTCTATAGATTACTTACGTACATTTTGTATCAGGTTAACTTGAGGAGGGGAAAAAATGACACACATCATTCTTTGTCTGCTTTTCCAATAATGTCAAAAGCATGTGTCACTGACACTGTCAATTTCGGATTGTTGTTGGAAACATGAAATAAATTGCAAGGGACTAACAAGAACAATTTGCAGAAAGTACGTGAGATATAAATATATATGCACCGCACTAGTCAGCAGACATATGGTGGCATCTGGAATTACTATAGTAACCAGAGCTAATAGCGAGCATACACCATTCACTAATTACAACAGGAAAAAGCTGGACCCTGTGCACTGCACTGGCAAATTGGTCCCAGTGGTATCTAAGGTATTTCACTGTTGTCATTATAGCCTCAAGCAAAGTCAGGATATTTGAACAGAGTATGGTTTCTGCAACCTATTAAAGATATATTATATCCCTATTTATAGTCTAGTTCCATGAACAGAACATTCCAGTAGAAGAACATTTACAGTAGAAATTTTGGAATATGGAGTTTTTAAAGGCAGTTGTGTTTAGTTTATGGGCCAGCTATTTTAGAAAACGTGGCTAAAGTCACCTTTCTCATTAACCTTTCAGTTCCTCATATACTGCTTGCTTTTTCAGCACAAGAAAGTAATTGCTTTTTGATTTGTAATGTTTCAGTAAACTGGACATACTATAGATGAAAAGATCTCCTCACAGTTGCATATAATTTTGCTTTGCAATGGTTTAACTTCCACCAAAGTCTAATCTTCTAAACTTGTCTATAAATACGTGAGGTCTAAGTCCCTACTGCCATGCACCTCTTATAGTCATTTACACCCGTGCAAAGTGAATGTGAAATGCCAAACATACCAGAAGAATAGCATTGTACAGCTACTTTGCACAGGCGTAGTTGACTACACAAGGTGTATGGCAGAGGAGGTTTTGGTTTTGTGTGTTATAATTGAGAAGAAATTATAGCACAAATATGGAATTCCTTAAATTTAGTCTTATGATTCTTTTCTGTCCTGTACAGGTGCTCAGGATGGGATGCCCCAGTTCAACCCTTTATATTCATCAACAGTGGTAAGCATCATGTTGGCTAATGCTGATTGGTCTCTGGGACCACTACCTTGGCATAACATTGGCCAGGTTGGAAAACCAAATGTTGTGAGAATTCTCTTGAACACTTTTTTTTTCTGCTTGTCAAAGTAGAATTATGTGATATAATTAATTGAGTCATTGGATTTCTATAACATTGCAAAAGTACAATATTCTGCCAATAATATTGAATAAAATACACTTAGTAACAATCACTTTGAAGAGGGATATAATTGAGTGAATTTTATCTTCCCTTTTGCATATAGGATGCACATGTTATAACACCAACTTTCTACATTACCACTGTAGCAGGAAAATGCACAATCCACAGTGCTATTTAAAAGATTCTTTATTCTGATTATTTTATATACAGAATTAAAAGCCAGAATCAAGTTGAACTTTCAGCAGGATATCTCAGAATCTAAACCACAGGATTAAGATTTATGTACATCATTCCACAATTTGCATCTTGCATATTACAGTCAGCTCTTTTAGTGGGTTGGTTTCCAAATTAAATAGTGATTTAAAAATAGTTTGGGGTTCACAAAAACTAATTGGAATTTGAACTTTTTTGCCCATGTAATTTGTAATTTATCTTTTTTTTTTTTAATTTCCCAAGGGTAATTCAACTAATAATAATAATTAATTAATAAAGCTAAAGAAAGACAGTATTATCTATTCGATAAATCTGTATTACGTTTTTTTTTCTCTACACTGTTTCTCAAACCAAGCCGGTAGTGCAAAGCTTTGGAAATTCATCTATTACTCCCAAGGTCATGACTCTGGTGTTGACTCAGTTAGGGTACTGGATTGCTGAGATGTGCTGGGTAAGAAAGCAGTGTAAGCTGGGAGTAGTATGCACAATATTTCTTTTCCCTTCTACCTCATCCTCCCCCACATTCAGAGTGTCAGCAGGTGGATGGGTTTTTTGTTTGCTTGTTTGTTAGGAAAATGCATGAATTCCTTTTTCTTGCTTTTATATCCTCTTAATTGCAGTCTGAGGATCTGAGCTTAAGGCCCAAATTTGTAAAGGTATTTAAAGGTTGCTGTACTCAGCACCCTCTTTCTAAAATACACAACCCCCTGCACATACCTTCCATATACTTTCCAGTTATTTCATGGAAGGATTGAATATCTTTTTGATATAACTTTCATTGTGTCTATTGCCAAGTCACGTGTTAGAATTGCAAAATCAATGGTTTAATACATAGAACAGGCTAGTTTAAAACCCATTCAGTCAGAGACTCTGTCATGTTTTCTTCGTTAATGAAAACAAGTTCCAGAAAATGATTCATATATATTCCAAGTCCTAGAGATAGTAATTAGTTAAAGATAGTTATTTTTATTATTGTAGCATCCAAAAACCCAAATATCAGGGTCCTGTAGTGCTAGCTGTAAACTTATACATATTAAAGGATGGTCCCAGATCCAAAGAATTTACAATCTAAACAGACAAGGTGGGATTGTTATCTCTATTTTATAGATGGGGGACCCGAGGCATAGAGAGATTAAAGCCCAGATCCTAAAAGGTATTTAGGCTCCTAACTTATAGTGAAATCAGTGGAAGTTGTGAGGCTAACCTACCTTTGAGGATCTGGGCTTAAGGCCCAAATTTGTTGCTGTACTCAGCACTCAATGCCTAACTGTTTAGGAACCTAAATCTCATTTTTAGAAGAGATTTACATTATTTAGGAGCCTAAATCACATTGCCTGTCAATAGGATTTGGGCTCTTAAGTGCCTAAATCTTTTGAAAATATTTGGGTTCCTAAATCAGTTAGGTTTTGCAATGCAGAGCACATCAGAGCCTAAATACCCTAAAAAATCTGGGCCTAAGTGACTTGCTTAGAGTCACACATGGATTCTTTGGCTGAGCCAGAAACAACTCAGCTGTATGGAGTCCTAGTCCAGTGCCTTAATTGCAAGTCTATCTTTCCTCCATTGTGAGATCCAATCATTTTTTACATGCTTCATAAAGTGATGGCAACCCTTAATAATAAAACCCTTAAGAAAAAAAATATAATAGGTATTTAATACACTACTTTTAATGAAATTGTTGGTAACCATGTGCTCTGATTGTAAACTTTGTCTAAGTCAAATCCTTATTCCTTTGGCAGAGCTAGAATGAAAAGTAATTAACTTCATATCAAACAAGTAGAAAATAGTAGCTTTTCAACCACAATGAAATGCTTAAATCTGAAAAAGTGATGAAGCCTTGGGAATTAGAGGCACATTACTGTGGTGAACTGAAAGGGTGACCTGCCCTGGAGGAATAGAAAATAGTAATAATGTTCATGTCTCATCTGTCAGAAAGGTGTAGGAGACATTTCTTGTTACCTAATGGCTGTCTCCTTTCTTGAAATATTGAGGGGATTAGAAACACCTTGCATAATTTATGTGCATTGTCATTATTCCAGGACTATACATTATAGTTCCCACAGACTGATTACATTGTAACAGTCTGGACCATATGTAAGGTTTATACAGGTAACATAATACTTGCAAATTACATGTGCTATGTGCCAGTAAAATTAGTTTAGGGTACTTATGCATCAGTCCTATAACAGCTAAACAAACAAAGATTTATATATTAGATCTATCTCCTATATTTTTATAGGGGAAGTCATATTGATTTCCCCCCTCTCATAGATTTGCTAATGAAACACAGCATTAGAAAGGTAACTCTATTACTACTAAAGATGCCAATATTCTCAGGAATATATGGAGTTCTGTTCTTGTGTGCCTTGTTCCCAGATTTGCATGGTTTTAGGGGCAAAAACCTCAGGTCCTGTAAATCAGGGTAGCTGCAGAGCTATGCAGTTGATTATCAGATCCCTAGAGAGGTAAAAGAAGGCAACTCTGGATATAATTTCTGAGTTGGATTTTTAGTATTATGATTTGTGGTGTGGTGTTATGTTATATTTTCCAATGTATATGTAAAGTTCCAGATATCTTAACTGAGTCACTCTATAAATATCACTGGAATATTTCATGCCATCTTTTTGAGAGTACCCCACTGGTTAAAAACCACTGGCACTATATGGCTCTTTGGGAGGAAAATTTCACTAGGATCTATGTCTGAGGGGAACTAACCACATATGGATCTTCATGTGGAGGAGGGTAAAAGAGTCAGCTTTCTCCACAGCAATGACTTCCTGTGCTCCAGACCCACAAAGAGTCAGAGCCACAGATGGGGCTAGGAAGATGTGCATTGTTTCTCCCACAAACAGCAGTGAATTTGCTAAAGGTCCAAAGTGGCTTTTGCATGCTCCCCATATGTGGAGCAGCCCACTGATGCATTTCCCCAGGAATAGAACAGCTCACCTCATGTTCTAGATCTAGAGGACAGTACCCAGCCTCTATACCATTTCAACCCATGCTTAACTTTAAGCAATTGCTTAAGTCCTGTTGAAGTAAAGGTGACTTAAGCACAAGTTTGAAGCCAAGAATGTGCTGAACCAGGGCCTAATTAAATAAATAAGTTTCTAAAAGTGCATTATTAAACACGTGATAAAGTATAACCCATTTATTTTATTAGATTTTTTTTTACATACATGAAGTACGGAGTGGTGGAAGTTATCTAGCCTCCACTTAGAATTAAATATTACTTCCTCCACCACATTATTTTGGGGCATAGATAGAAACAAATAAAAATATAGACTTAGGTTCCAGTCTTAAAAAGATTTATATATGCATTGAATTTCACACACTGAAAGCAGTGCCATTGACTTCAGTGGGACTAATCGCAACCCAGTGCATAGAGCTATGCACCTGTTTAAGTCTTTGCAAGGTTGAGACCTTACTATATTGTTTTGCAATTCTAGGTTTTATTACATCTCTACCCCAATATAACGCAACCCGATATAACATGAATTTGAATATAATATGGTAAAGCCGTGCACTCCGGCGGATCGAAGAACATTTGCTATAACGTGGTTTCACCTATAATGCGGTAAGATTTTTTGGCTCCCACGGACAGCGTTAAATCAGGGTAGAGGTGTACTTTTTAAAATTTGACTTGTGTTTAATGAAACTACAGTGAATTGCACTATACCTATAATCATAAGTGAAATCCTTAGTGTGGATAACCAGGATACATTTTTCCAGCCTTTAATTCTCTGTATTCAAGGAACAAGATCTTACAATATTGCTAAAACCTTTCAGTAGGTTTGCTGATACTAAAAAATTAATAGGTTTACAGTAGAAATGTCTGCTAGTTAATTAGGCTCTCTCTGTGTGTGTCATTCTCTCTACTGAAGTGGCTCTATCCTGAAATTTTTACTGTATGCTATAAAATCAATAGGTTGCTGAGGTTGTTGCTGTCAGGAGTCAGCATATTGCTGATATTGTTCTGCAGCAGCTATCTGTTTGCAAAAAAAGGTCCAACCCAAATATACATTGACAAATATGATTACTCAGTCTCTCACACAAATTAAATAGGAAAAACTATGTTTCTGTCCTCTTAATGGCATTGAGATCACACAGGGCAAACCAAAATTATAATTGTTTATTTACACAAGCTATCCTTATTGTTGGGAGATGTACATCTTTCTACATTGAAATAGAATTAACTAATTCACCAGAATTGGAAATAGGCACACTTTTCTCAAGCCTGTCTTATACCTTGCTTTTCTCCTTATTGACTTTCAAGTCCTTGTCTAGTCTATGCTAGCATCTACCATATATATTTTCATTATTTTTAACACAATATGACTTTATTAATGACAGGCTGGGTTGAAGTAGGAAATACAATGGTACTTTTCTAGCCATACTCATTTGAATTGTCAGAATGGTACCCCAAAATGAGACACCATGCATAGTAATCAATTCTTCATAATATAATCATCCCTCTCCATTCTTGTGTTCTGTGATCCCAGTGAAATAATTGATAGTTGACTCTTAGCTGGTCATTTGGCTTCAGAGTTAACAGCCCATTGAGACAAATAAGGGGAGTTCATGTTTCTTATAGTTATTGTTTTCTGCTGTCTGAAGACTCAGGCAGACAGACCTTCATTGGTTTACACTTACTTCACAGCCTCAAGCTTATTTTTGAAACTATATGTGTGCTAGAGACATTTATTTGAATGACAGCCTAGAATTTTCAGCTCAAAGTACTGGGGCCAAATGGTATTGACTTGCTAAGACATTAAACTTCTGGTGACAGATATGTAGCTAGAACTACTTCAGCTATTGCAAGAATTGTGCAAAGGCCCAAACCTACAGTCCTAAAATAGGCAAAATTGATGTCAGTGGGACTTTTGCCGAAATGGTGCTCTGATTCAGGCAAGAATCTCTTTTCAGGACTGCACTTTAGCACATGCTTTAAGTGCTGTCTTGAATAGAGATGGAATTAAGCATATGCTTAAGTGCTTTCCTGATTTGGGGGCCAAGAATGCTGGAAAAGACCCTAAAACAGCAAATCCAGGTTTATTTTTGGTTTGATTACAAAAGAGCTCAAGAGGAACACTTTCCTACTGTTATAAACTTATCCTGATCTTTCAGTGCTGCACAGGGCCGCCCAGAGGATTCCGGGGGCCTGGGTCTTCGGCGGCGGGGGGCCCTTCCGTTCCGGGACCCGCCGCCAAAGTGCCCTGAAGACACGTGGCGGGGCCTCCCCCGCCGAAGTTCAGCCTGGTCTTCGGCGGTAATTCGGCGGCGGGGGGGCCCCCACCGCGGGTCTTCGGGGCACTTCGGCGGCAGGTCCCGGAACGGAAGGACCCTCCCGCCGCCGAATTACCGCCGAAGACTGGGCTGAACTTCGACGGCGGGTCCCGCTTCGGCGGTAACCCCGGAGCGGAAGGACCCCCCGCCAGCGAAGACCGGGAGCGGAAGAAGCTCCTGGGCCCGGCCCCGCAAGAGTTTTCCGGGGCCCCCAGAGCTAGTGAAGGACCCCGCTCCAGGGGCCCCGAAAAACTCTCGTGGGGGCCCCTGTGGGGCCCGGGGCCTGGGGCAAATTGCCCCTCTTGCCCCCCCTCTGGGCGGCCCTGGTGCTGCAGGCACAGGAAATATTTTAGAGTCTCCTGCAGATCATCTGCAATGTCAGCCGGTGTATTGCTTTATCCAGTTTCCTACCATATTGTGGATATGAATTTACTTATAGGAAGTACATAATGTGATTTCCTCTGCACCTGTCAAACTGCCAAACACAACTGACAGCTACTTCAAAGAAAAGATATATTAAATGTGGTGTTTGTTTTCAGTTGTAATTTGGTACAGGTCATGCGAAGAGGAATTATTACTTACCACAACATCTCTTCTTTCTGCTGAAACAGTGGGGAACTGTTTTCATTAGATTACTGTATTTGTTATTACAAACTGGGAGAAAATGATACATCATCCTAGATTGCCCTTGAAATCCTGGCTCCATTAAAGTCCATTGACTTTAGTATATGTTCTTCTGATACAAAGGAAGATGATGAGAAACATCAACTTCCACTTTGCAAAGGGTGGGGATTGTAATGGCTCAAATGTTTGGATAAATATTTTAATTATCCTGTCTTTTTGTTACTAGGCCGTATATTTTGTATAACTACTATCATCTCTCTGCCACACCAAAAAAATAAGTTTTACCTCAGCTATTGGTTCAAATATCTCTATGCAATCAGATGTCTTGGAGCCAACCTGCAGGTCAGCCTCACATGCTATTTTAAAGTTTCAGCTTGTTATGTTTCTTCCGACTCTAGATTTACATGTACAAAAAGGTTCCAGGCTAGAGTCCATCAGATAAATATTTCTTTTGGTTCTGTTTAGGGTCTCTTGCATATTTTGGAATATTACTAATTCTGAAATCTTACTAACCAGAGTCAATTGGGAACACTCATGGCTGGATTCATAGTTATATCAGAGTCCTTTGTTTCAATAGATTTGAGACACATGATCTCTGTTACCCATTATTTGTATCTGGTACAGTATTTACAAGACGATATTTCTCAGATGGGCTCCTAGTTCCCGATTCAGTAAATCACTTAAGCAAATGAGAAATTTTAAATACATGAATAGTCGCAATGAAGTTAAGGAAATTACTCAGTAAATTGCTTAAGTACTTTGCTGAATTGCAGTTTAAGGCCCTGATCCTGCATCAAGATTTGCTAGAGAGGATACTTGCCCCTATGAGGAGTTCTCATTGATTTCAATAAGATTCTCCAAATGTGCAGAGGTCTGGGCTAGCAGATTCCAGTGTAAGATCAGGGCTTAATTTACTTTTACCTGATAGTAAAGTGAAGGCTTTTGGATTGTCATTAGGAAAAACTAGGGTTTCCGTAACTACTGTGGTTCATTGACACACTCAAAAAAAAAAAAAAAAAGTTGACCATGATTTGACTGAGATTCATCATGGTACTTTTTTGTGATATGACATAATAGAAAGGTTGATGATAAAAAGGAGCCAACCAAGGTTTCCAGCTGGTAGGGGCAGAAGCAGCCAAAGCAGGAACTGTTGGTCCTTGGAGAACTACCTGTAGTTTTGACTGGACTTTCTCTGTACTGTGCTGATAGGCCATTTGCTCTAACCCTCTCTTCCCTCTCCCTGTCTATACTTCAGTTTCACTCCATACCTGCCCCTCTTACCCTCTTCTCCTCTGCCCTGTTCCTCACAGGGCCAGCTCCAGGCACCAGTGCAGCAAGCAGGTGCTTGAGGCGGCCAACCGAAAGGGGCGGCACGTCCGGCTCTTCGGTGGCAATTCTGCAGCGGGTCCCTCAGTCCCTCTCGGAGGGAAGGACCTGCCGCCGAATTGTCGCCGAAGAATGAAGTGGCGGAGGTAGAGCAGCTGCCGATCACAGCTTTTTTTTTTTTCCCCCGTTTGGGGCGGCAAAAACGCTGGAGCCAGCCCTGGTTCCTCACCCTCTTACCTTCCCCTTTCTTTCCATTCAGATGACACCTAAACCCTCCCAATAAATAATTGTGGAATAAATGCTGCCATCAGCAGCGGCTCCAGGCACCAGCGCTCCAAGCACGTGCCTGGGATGGCAAGCCGCAGGGGGCAACCTGCTGGTCGTTGTGAGGGCAGCAGTCAGGCTGCCTTTGGTGGCTTGCCTGCGGGAGATCCGCCGGTCCCGTGGATTCGGCTGCAATTCGGTGGCGGGTATGCCGAAGCCGCGGGACCGGCGGACCTCCTGCAGGCATGCTGCCAAATCCGCAGGACCGGGGACCTCCCGCAGGCACGCCATCAAAGCCAGCCTGCCTGCCATGCTTGGGGTGGCAATAAAGCTAGAGCCACCCCTGCTGCCATCCCATTATTCACTCTGCCTGTGTGTTTATATTCCTTCCCCCTACCCCGTGTCTGTCTTGTCTATTTAGATTGTAACTCTTTGGTGCGGAACTGCCTTTCTTTACTGTTTGTACAACATCCTGGTCCATTACTAGAGCTTCTAGGTGCTACAATAATATAAATAATAATTCCCATACTATCATATTAGGTACTGCCATCTGCACTGACACATTTAGTGCAGATTTAGTTTATTATTTCTAGATTTTTTCTTTTTAACCTGCAGAATTTCTTTCCTTCTTCTCTTCATTTCTCTTCCCTTGTCACTGTTGCAACAGCTCACACTATTTTCTTATTAAAACACACACACTCACAGCAGACCTTTTTTGTTTTTTACTTTTAATTCAAAAAATCTGGTTGGTTGTTGTGGTAATAAGAAAGAGAGTAGTTGAAATCACTGGAGGCATGATGTTTTAAAGAAGGCCTTTCCTATTATCCAGACTGTGCCCTAAGGGTGAAATTCACCCTGTGCAGAGGCCAGCACAAGGCCTCTGCATCACTTTCATCCCATTTAAAACCTCAGTATAGGATTTAGACAGCACATAGGCCTTGAGCTGGCCTTCTGCACAATGGCGAATGTCATTGCTACAGTACAGTTAATTGATTAATAGGGTGTTGTGTAGACTTTTTGCACTGAGATGTATGTCACTTCTAGTACAATATTTAAAAACAACATACATCCTTTTTTGTTGTGTATTTTTTTCATCTATTTGTGATGCCTTTTTAAGATTCCTTTAAAATACTGTTGTCTGTGCTAAGTCTATTTTCTTCCTTTGTTTCCTTTTGCTGTTCCAGTGAGCATTGCTGATTATGTTTAAATTAAGAGTGAACTGATGTAGAAAACCAACTTTAAACTTCTTCACTTTCTTCCTAATCTGGTAGATGACTCAGAGTTTCACTAAGCAAAAAGGACATTGGCCAGAAGAAAAAATAATTAAAAATGGGGGGGTGGGGGTGGAGGAGGAATATGTTCTTCACTTTTTCAGAAAACCAATTTTATAAAAAAAAATGTGCAAGTGATGTTAAGTGAGGGATTTTTTCCCACAGGTCTAAACAAAATAAAAAGCACTTGTGGGATTAGTCTGAACATATTTTATCAAAGAGGGATTTGGATGGAGAAGCTGTTGAGCTACATTGGGCTGAACATGAGAGCAGAATTTTCATTCCTGTATAGAGCAAAACATTTACATGTCATAAATAATTAAGTGGCAAAATCATGTTGCTAAAGGTCACAGTGATATTACAGAGTAGCTCTTGCATATAATTTACTATGGGTTACTGAAATGATCATCTTGTGTACTAGTCTATTACCACTGTAGCATTGATATAGTCTTGCATTAATCACATGCTTGCAGCTCATTGTAAATATTGGATATAGTGGGCCAAATTTTCTGCTGGCATCACTCCATTGAAGTCAATGGAAGGACACCAAGAGAGAATTTTGTCTAGTTCCCCACCCCCATTTTTATCTTTTTATTATTATTTGTATTACAATAGCAGCTACAAGCCTCAATGAAAATCAGGGCTCATTGTGCTAGGCACAGTGCTAATCAGTGGTACCAGATGACAGAACAAGGAGTAATGGTCTCAAGTTGCAGTGGGGGAGGTTTAGGTTGGATATTAGGAAAAACATTTTCACTAGGAGCAGGGGCGGCTCTATGTTTTTTTGCCACCCCAATCATGGCAGTCAGGCGGCCTTCAGTGGCGTTTCTGTGGGAGGTCTACCAGTAACGCGGATTCGGCAGTGTTTCTGCAGGTGATCTGACGGTCCCGCGCCTTCGGCGTACCCGCTGCTGAATTCCTGTCAAAGCCGTGGGACCGGCGGACCTCCCGCAGAAACACCACAGAAGGCTGCCAGACTTCCGCCATCATGACGACCGGCATGCCTCTCCTCTCCTTCCCCAGCTTGCCGCCCCAAGCACGCGCTTGCTGCACTGGTGGCTGGAGCTGCCCCTGACTAGGAGGGTGGTGAAGCACTGGAATGGGTTACCTAGGGAGGTGGTGGAATCTCCTTCCTTAGAGGTTTTTAAGGTCAGGCTTGACAAAGCCCTGGCTGGGTTGATTTAGTTGGGGATTGGTCCTGCTTTGAGCAGGGGGTTGGACTAGATGTCCTCCTGAGGTCCCTTCCAACCTTGATATTCTATGATGCTATGACAGTTGTTGTCCAAAAGAGCTTTTATTTGAACTAGGCAAGGCAAAGGGTGGGAGGGGAAACAGAGGCAAGGAGAGAGGAAGCAAAGATCATACACCAGTGGCAAAGCTTGTAACAACCCAGGTTTTCTGACTCCTGGTCAGTGCTCTGTCCATTAGATCACACTGTACATTGACTGTAAAATAAAATAATACAAAAATTACAGGCAATATCATAGTTATTTCAATTTAAAATAACATATCTGGAACTAATTAATCATAATACTTTACTAGGTGGTTCATGATGTCGTCATTATCAACTACAGTACCATAGTAATCTTCAGAGCATTTAATTACTGTTTTAGTGTTCATTATTTTAGTGACAAATGACAGTCGAGCTCTGTTAAATGTTGTTTGTTTTATTTCCTTAGGGTCTTTATCAAGAATGGTAAATTGTATTTTTTTCTTTTAAGCCCCATTGTGAATTTGTACATTCACATTCATTAACTAAAATGTTTCCTTCTCTGCTTATTTTAACATGACACACAGACTTGATTCCCTTCTGCATGAGTACAGTTTAGAAGACTGATGTCTAGCCTTTGTTGTTGTGGTGCTTTTTTAAGGATGTGTACTGAAATGGATGATAATGTATTTCAACTGCATCAGCCTAGTTTTGTTCATAATGTATTTAGCTTCATAAAAAAAGGAAGTACTTAGAATGAGATTGTAGCTAGGTCTAACTTGGCTGAACAAGAGAGCAGTGGGGAATAAAAGCCCTCAGTCTGCCCATAGAGTGACTTTTCATGGCTCAGAACACAGCTGTGGGAGTGGTGGGGGGGTGAAGTCTAGGGGCAATGCTCCCATTGCTCATCTATCACGAGCAAGTGGATGGGGAAGACTGGAGCTGGCTCGATGCAAATGGGAAGCATGCTGCACTCTTTAAAGGGATACAACAGACTTCTTCCATTCTCAGCCCAAGATGAGAAAAGCACCAGAACAGTTTTTATATCCAGTCTCTTCATTAAGGTGCCAAGATCTTTTGAAAATCTGGTCCATGATGTATAAATGTAAAATATTATAAGGTCCCTAAAATGCATGTTTTAAAATATATAAATTCCTATTTAAAGAATAGAATAAAAGTTCTTATGGTCTTTCAGATTAATACATGGTCCATCCTCTAGATTCTTTAATGAGATTTTGTTTTATCTTTTAAAACTTATTTTAAAAGGGAAGGAAAATCCACAAACAGTAATTCCATTAAAATATTAACAGTCTGTGTAAGGGACCAGGGTGTAGATGGTCTGGCCTAGCAGTCACAGCTAGGCTGGAGTCCACACATCAGGGATGCTAGTTGGTGAGCAGGAGTCGGAGGAATTTCGAGAGCCAGGTTCAGTAAGCAAGAGTCAGGATCAGAGTCAAGCTGGGGTTGGAGACCGAGATCAGAGGCAGTACCAGGCTGGAATCAGGAGGCAGGAATCAGGGACAGAGCCAGGTTGGGGTCGGAGACCGGAGATCAGGAGACAAGGTGAAGTCTGGAGTCACAGCAGGTCCAAAGTCTGTGTGATTTCCCAGACAACTTTCTGGGGCACCCTCCATGGTTAAATAGGCTACTGTTCCAATCAGAGGGCTGCAGGTACTGTTACTCTGCATCCCTCGGGTGGTACGTCCTGTGGGACCTGCTCTTCTAAGTGCTCCCTGGGTGTGACTCTGTATCACCTCATAGTGGCATTGTAGGAACATCAGCCATCTCAGGCTCTGCAAACCTGGGTTCTAGTCCATAGATCCTTATCATCTGTCTTAAGACAGACAACTTAGATTCAAAACTGAAACTCAGTCCTTGAGTCTTCCTATGGAACTGAGGTTTTTTCAACTGATATGCTCCTCTGTTGAGAGTCTCATTATGGCAGATGTTCTTAGATACCATTCAGTCTGCAATATTTGAGCACACTAGAATGAGCTAAAGGTATAGAGCCAAATCCTCATCTGGTGTAAATCCGCATAGCTTCACTGCAATCCACAGAGGTACGTTGATTTACTTCAACTGGCGAGCTGGCCCATAGTTTTATTTTTAAGTTTGAGTCAAACCTGGAATTTTGACAGACTTACTATATTACTATAACTTTTCCAGTTGTTTTTTTTAAAATATGTGGCTGAATTAACTCTGTCACATTCTGCTCTGTTTCTCTACAGTCTTGGTAGGGAAGGAATTACTGACTGAATTAAGGTATATAGTTGTATCGTAAGTTTGGCTTTTTATTGCTATTATCTGGTAATTATGCAGAACTAAACAAACTGTGGAGTCGTTCTTGCCCACCCTTATTCACAAGGTCAAGCATTGCTCATGCAAATAAGACCATTTTCTCAATCTACACTAATAAAACATGTTGTGCCAGATCCTCAGATGATATAAATCAGTGTGGCCCCACAATGGAGCTGTGCTGATGTACACCTGTTGAGGCTCTGGCCCATTACAGCAAAGCAGACTGGGGCAGATTATGAGAGCCTTGCTCATAATGAATATGATAAGAACAGCCAATGGACCATCTAACCCAGTCTACTGTCTGTGCCAAATGCTTCAGAGGGAATAATCAGAACATGATAATTATCAAATGATCCATCTCCTGTCGCCCAGTCTCAACTTCTGGTAGAGGAGGTTTAGGGACACCTACAGCATAGGTTGCATCCCTGACCATCTTGGCTAATAGCCATTGATGGACCTATCCTCCATGAACGTACCTAATTCTTTTTTTAACCTTGTTATGCGTTTACCCTTCACATAGGGTGACCAGACAGCAAGTGTGAAAAATCAGGCAGGGATGGGGGGTAATAGGAGCCTATATAAGAAAAAGGCCCCAAAATCGGGACTGTCCCTATAAAATCGGGACATCTGGTCACCCTACCTTCACAACATTCCATGGCAATGAGTTACGCAGGTTGATTGTGTGATGTGTGGAAAAAGTAATTCCTTTTGTTTGTTTTAAAACCTGTTGTCTGTTAATTTCATTGGATGAACCTGGGTTCTTGTGTTATGTAAAGGGATAAATAACATTTCCCTATTCAGTTTCCCCACAACAGTCATGATTTTATGGATCTCTATCATATCCCCCCTTAGTTATCTCTTTTCTAAGATGAACAGTCCCAGTATTTTTAATCACTCTTCGTATGAGTAGTTCCTTACTCTGAGTAGTCCCACTGAAATCCATAATCACTCATTCTTAAACTTGTTCTTTTTCAATTAACATTTTAAAATTATATAAGGCAACATCAGCACCTTGGTAAGTTGCACCCATATAAGGTAAGGTATGTATTTAAAGCAATATAGTTATATCAGTATAATTTCCCATGTGGACACTCTGGTTTCAGTATAAGAGTGCCTTCCAATTTATCTTATGTAGCTTTGGAAGTGATGTAAGCTAAGAAAAAAGCTACTTTTATTCCAGAATAAGAATGTCCAAATTGGGGAAGTGGGGAAGGTTTATAGCTATATAATTATAATGGTTTAGCATTTAGTGGACATTACCTTTAGGGTATGACTAGATAGGCAAAAAGGATTTTTCATGTGATTTTTCATGATCAAGCTAATTTAATAGGACTGAAAAGACCCATTAAAAGGCAGGATAACACCTTTAAGCCATGTTAGCTGGCCATGCTCTAGCCCGTGGGGAAGCATAGATTATAACAGGGCCAGCTAATATGGCTTCAAATGTATTAGGGACTTTTCAGTTGTGGAAAGGTAACTTGATTGAGCTAACATGATAGAAAAACACATCCTTGTTGTCCATCAACACAGGGCCTTAAATTGCTAGGCTTTTATTATGGGAGCTACTGTGAGATTTAACTTGTGGTGACTACTAGCAGGCTGCTGTGTGCTTCATCTCTGTTAGGACAGTCTATCGTCTGGCCTGCCACACTAAGTTTTGAGTTGCTCTGTCAACTAGTCTTCAGCCTAGTTAGTGCTGCCTGGACCCACTAAATGTATCCAAAATAATATTTATGTCCCATTGTGATGGCCTCTCAGTGTGATAGTTTTTAAAGCAGAGGCACTTGGATCTGAAAATCAATAAGGTCCCAGGACACTTCTTTATCCTCTGAACAGTCAGTGTTACATAACAACAGTTGGCAATTGCAGGTAACAACAGAAACACAAAATTGTATACAAACAGTGTTGTCTCTGGGATTTGAAAGATGGGGAGGCTTCTATGGAGACTAAATAATTGTGGTGTACTTTCCAACGGTAGGAAATTAATACAGTGGGATTTCGTTGTGTTGTTTTGTTGATTTCTGAGGGGAAGCTATAAGTTACTGCTTTCTTGTTAGAGAAACCCATTCCGCTCCTTCCCAGTGTTATTTGTTACTGTACATAAAGGACAGTGATCCAGATTTTCAAAACTGATTAGTGGTTTTAGAGTGCCTCAGTTTTGGGGGGCACCTTAAAGGGCCCTGATTTTTCAGAGGATGGTACTCAGCAACTTCTGAAATTCAAGCTCCTTTAGGGTGTTCCAAGATAGGCAGCAAAGTCGTCAAGGGCCCAAAAGAACTAATGAAATCACATGACTGTTATATTCCTCTCCCCTTGGCCCAGATTTTCAGCTGTGTCAGAGCTCTGCATGGCATCTTTAGACATCTTTGAACTCCCCATGGCCACAAGAGGCTGCTTCAGCTCCATGGTTTACCTTAGAGCAGCATAGTTGTTCCAGTTTATAGTGTCTCCTACGCCCTTATACCAGCTGGGGATTGCTGGAGAACAGCACATTTCGACCATGTCCTCTTGTGTACTGGCATGCCTCCAGCGCTGGTAGGAAAGAGACCAGTATGCTGGATCTTCACCTGTTGTGTATTTCCCCATGCCTTAGGGAAGGTTTCCAGCCTCTTTGATAAAGAGGGCCATGTCCCGTGCTGTGGAGCTGTGCAAATGGGTCACAGCAGAGGCCAGGATCTGGCTGTCTTTGTCCATACTTTGTCTTGCTTAGACTGCACAGTCTCTGGGGCAATGACCGACTCTTCTCCTAACCGTAAGTCTCCTAGTACATTGACAGCACTGTAAGTAAGTAAGTAAATAAAATATAAATAGACAACAACACAAATAGCTTGTTCTTCAGAGATTGAGTCTGTTGTCTCGTTGCTATCATATTGCATTTCCCAAGAATTCTTTTGGCAGCACTCTGGAGAAGCTTAGAGAACTTCCTCTCCATTTTGGATAGTAAAGTTGACCTGCAGTGGTTATTGTTTTTTATTTGCCTCTAGAGTTTTAGGACCAAATTAAATCCTGGCAGGAAAAACTCCCACTGAAGTCACTGGAATTAGATTAGGGCAAAATTTGGGCCAATATTTCCTAATTTCAGTTTGGGGAAAACAATGGAGAGACAGAATTTGACTTAAAGAACAACCTGTGCGATTTGAAGTTTCCTGGATATCACTGGGAGGCATTAATCAAGTCTGAGTCTCTTTTGGAAAGGGTTGAATAGTACATGTAGTAGCATAAAAGGGTTGAGTTATTATCTATCAGAAATCTACCATTTAATTACACTAATCTGACCTCCTAGACCTGGGGCACAAAAACAGTCACCAGGGGAGGTTTTGCTGTAGCTTTTAAAAGTAGCTATTTAAAACTCAGCCTCACTGCTGCCTTATAAATAGCTTAAGATCCCCAACTGGACTGCTGTTGTGCAAATATCTTAAAACTCTGAGGTCACTTCTCTAGCAGCGTGGTGACTTCACCACAGAGAATGGTTTATAACTACAAAGCAATGTGTGAATAGCAGCAGAGTCCTCATAGGTTGGCACGTCCTAAATTTAAGGGGACAAGATTGAAATACGTTTTTCTTTTTCCCATTGGTGTTAACCTATTTGTCCTTTAGCGGCTGATGAGCTGAGATCTTGGAAACACTGTTGTATCGTCCTTTGCTTTTATCAAACTAGATACACTAAATGTATATTCTTGTTGTTGCTTTATGTAGGGATTTGAAGAAGGAAAACTTTGAAAATGTTAGCTGTTGAATATATTAAGGTATGGAATAGTTTCCAAATAGCTGTCCTGAAATTTTTAGTGAAACAGTTTAGCATGGAATATAATATATTAAAGGACCTTTCTATTCTTACTGAGTGGTCTCATGGTCTTTTCAGAGGTCATGCTCTCTGCTGGAGAACAGAGAGTGGCTAGCTATTACAGAGTTTGTCTTCATGAAGTCCTTAAGTTCTTGCATAGTCCTGAGGAGCCTCTGGTGTTCTCTGAAGACTAAAATTATTTTTAGCCTGAATACCCTGAAGCTAGATGATGATTGTCCTTGATTAGCTGCCCCTAAGAGCAGTTACACTCATCATTCTTTCTTAGCACCTGCCTGCTGAAGTCTCCTATGTAGAAGCATGTTTGGCAATCACATCTTTAGTAGATTTCAGGGTCTTTGTTACACTGTTTCTTAGATTAAATATCAAATTAACCTTACAATGTGTTCTCAGTATATCTGCTGTGTAAATCTGGTGAATGATGTGTCTGAAGTTTATTGTCTCTATGCATTTTGTGCTAATTTAGATTGTTAGCTCCTTAGGGGCAGAGGTTTTGTTCTATGATTTTTACAGTGCCAACCACAAAGATAATGACTAAATATGAGAAACTGTGATGAATGACAGTGTAGAACTCAGCTGCTGGAGGAGTTTTCCCTGCACCCTTCCCATCTTGAAGTCAGGAGTATTCAGTTTCTGGTTTAGCTGTTCACAAAGCATTTTTTGCACTAACTGAGATGTGTTCTTTCCTTTCAGCCTTCAGGTACTCTCAGGGTTCTCCCAATCTTCAATCGTAGCAAAAACAAACTTAAAAAAAATTCTTCCAATGCACATTGATCTCTGGGTTCATTTCTACTTCATTGTACTTGATACTTCTTAATACACTGATCCATATGACTGCAGAAATGAATCGTAGAAGTTAGATATGGAAAAGCCTTGTTAGATTATCCAGCCTATATCCCAGCTAGGGCAGGAATTGTTTCACATTGGTCTAGTCTCCTATTTTGGACCAAATTAAAGCCCTACATATCTGCTATCTAGATAATCAAAACTGCCAGAGAATTTTGATATCTTTTCATATATCTTTGAATTTTGATATCTTTTCATAATATGTTGCCCCCTTGGCTTGGTCATTTAACGAGATTTTCTTCTTCTATGAGATATGTGCCAGCTAAAGATGAGACCATCCTCAACAATTTTTGTATCAAAATGTTTTTTTAGAGCTGTTTTTTACCTACTCTCGCTGGCTCTCTGATTTTCCCATGCAGCCCTGTGATTTGTTTTTATTTCAGAAAACCCAAGCTAGGAGTTCATAAACATCACTCATAGTTCAAGATTAACAGACTGCCTATTCTGCTTGTGGGAATGCTATATAGAGGTTGCTGATGCTCTATGTTCTAAAGGAACAAAATATTTTTTGTTCAGATCCATTATTCATTAGATTGAGGAAAACAAATGCCACCCAGCAAATAATACAAATACCTGCTTGCAACATGAAAAATCCTGAAAAAATACGAGAATGTTAGACCAGCAACAGGTGAGGTCTCGTTTATATGTTAAGCACTTATGCAGTAAATAAACAAAACTTTTACTGCCTTGGCACCAATACTTGGAAAATCCTTTCATAAGTCTGGATTTTTCTCACTTTCAACAATGTTTTCTATATAAACATTCTGCCAACTATAGAGAAAATTCCACTCACCACTTGTCTGATTCCCCCCATGTACTGGATTCTGTTCCACATGTAGCTTTTTTTTTTTCAGGCTTTGCCCTCAGGTCTTCAGTACTATTTATTAAATGTAATTGTTCAGTGACCTTCCATACAAGCAACGCTAGTTCCCTTAGTAGGAGACTTTGGACTAACTTTTCTAACTGTGTGAGGATCCACAATAGAAGGTGACTTTGATATATCATCCAACTCTTTTCAGATACCAAAAGAATTATTGTAACAAAGTCTAATGGTCCAAGGTGTATCAACACCAGTATGATAGCCATTTTCCCTGCTTATCAACAGACTAGGAAGGCTGCTCTTGTGGTTGAGTCACAAAACTGAATGCAGATGCAAAGTATTTTATTCCCAGCACCTCTGGAGGATTTCTGAGACACCATGGGCAGTCAGTTAACCACTTCTGTGCCTTCTTCCCCCCCGCCCCAATAAAATGTGAATATACTTTACCTCATGGGAGAATTGTGAGGCTAAATTAATGAATTTTTACAAAACACTTTGTGACCATTGGGTGGAAGATGCTGTATAAGAAAATAAATAATGTATTGTAAAAAAGTCTCTTTTTGCATGTCCTGATGGATTGCATGTGCATTTATGGTATTGCATAAATAATAACAAACTAATAAGAAACACATGCTAAGCTTGTATTTAGGTTTTTGTCACTCATTAGATTAAGAGAGACTGCTTTAAGGGGGAAACACTTTTTTCTTTAGTGAGATTGGAAGGAATATTGTATTACATAGAATTACAAAGAAGAGTACAGCATTTCTATCCTCAAAGATTCTGACCTAAATATATCACAATAGGATATTTTCAGAAATGTTCTTTCAGAAGATATCTACCCTCCCTTAAAAAAAAATTAAACAAAATATGAGTTCAATAAGTTGTGAATAGGACTGTATTGTAAATTGCTCTCTCTTTCGGCAGTACACACCAGCTGCTACATTCCTTCAGGCCTTTTTTTTTGCTATTTGATTTACCCTTTATCAACTAGTGATCACTGTTTATGCTTTCTTTGTGTCACTGTTGTACCTTACCTGAATGAAACTCAAATAATCATGTATCAAGATATCACTTTTCAGGAGCAAGTCTGGACAGCTGGTATTAGGAATGGTAAGACAGGGAATCAGTGAAATGGAGCCTTGGATCAGGATCCTTTTAAGAGAAGAAGAGATTCAGTTCATTGCTTTACATATATTTAGGATGGGGTTTTCAAAAGCAGTTGACACTGCCCTAAAATTCTGGTCCCAGTGAAGTCAATGGTAGAGTTGGTTAGAAAATGCCAATTCTTTATACCTGAAATGTCTTGTGAAAGCAGTTTTTTGGTTTGACAAAGTTTCATCAAATCACAGTCAGGTTCCCTTCCAGCTCACTTGACAGGCTGCTGGGGAGCCCAAGTTTTCAAGGTCTGCAGGTTTGGAGCAACCCTGCTGTGCTAGGAGCTTGAAAGTCCTGAGAATCCCTCTCTAACCAAGAGATTGGCTTCTGGCTCCACAGCAGGGAGCTTGGCAGCCCTAAGAATCTGGCTAAAGCCAGGGGATTTTGACTCCATGAGAAATTTTGAAAAAAAATTGTTTCCTTTAGATTTGAAATAAATACATTTTAAAATATCCAGATTTCTTAAGATCCAAATGTCCTGAGTTTTGGCTAGTTCTAGTCAACAGTAAAACTCCCATTAAGTAAAATGGAAGGAAAGTTTGGCCAATCTGAAGCGCTTTTGCAGATCTCACCCTTTCTGTGTTGAAATGCTATTTTGTAGTGTGGTCCATTAATTTCTGCTTTGGAAAATATTCTATCTTGGAATGCAGTTTTCTAATTCTCATACTTTTAGAAGAGATGGGCCCAAACCAAAAGCATTAATCCAAAATCATGGATCCCAAATTCATAGCTCTCTAACAGGTAGAACCAAAATTGTAGATCTAGGTATTGTAGGTATTCAAGATCTAGATAACTTCCCTAAATCCAGAGATATTTGAATTTGATGTTCAAATTTGTCCCATTAGGTAAGAAGCGGTAACTCGGATCTCAATCCAGATCCAGGTTTTAATGCCAGGGTTCAGAGCCTTGATCTATTTATAAGAGGCATTTTTGACAGAATACTGGCTATCCAGGACAAGTATCACAGCAGAGTGTAAGGCATATAGCTTATGATAAAGTTATTCAGTAGTAAGAGTGAATAAACTGGATCAGCTTCTATTTCCTGATTTATATATCTGGAAGGCAAAGAGCAAAGGTCTTGATATGTCAGCTCTTGTCCATTACAGAGTCTCAAAGGATGGTCTGAGACAGAGGGTACTAGTGTTGAGTGTCTCTGTCATTCTTGTGAACAAATAATACTAAAATCCAAGAGATACAGAAAGCTAATCAGCATTCAGCAATAGCAAAGATGTCTTACTCATGAATTCCAATTTCAGAAGATCCTTCACAAATGTTACTTTCTTTAATGGAAATTTTAAAAGCCTCTCAAGTGACACTGCAGGAGAGACATCCTCTTAGACCTTCACATAACAACCGTATTCCTCTCTTTTTGTTGTAGCACTGTCTGTGTGGTATAGTGTCAGCAGACTTTTCTCTTCGAGCTATCAAGCATGCCTGGAATAAACTCAAAGGAGTCAAAGACAAGAATTTGACAAGAATCTTCCGTGTGTTCTTTTTAAAGAGAGGGAAGGGACACAAATAAGGCAATTCTTTTAGTGGTTACAAATGCTTCTTTAATAGAATCTGTAAAATAATTATACAAGAGTAGAAGAGGAGAAGAAAACTAGAATAAGACAAATTCAGCTGTAACATTACATGAGAAAAAGAACATTTACTATTCACATTTTGGATGCATTTTGGGAAGTTTGTGTATTGAAGAGAGGGCAAAAAGGTAATTGAAAACCTGGGATAAGATTTTTTTTGTCATTTTAAAAACATTTGAGAACAAGACTCTGCTTTTGGGAGTAGGGTGCCCAGATAACAAGTATGAAAAATTGGGATAGAGTGTGGGGGGTTATAGACAT
The DNA here is from genome assembly GCF_016161935.1 of Mauremys reevesii. NCBI lineage: Eukaryota > Metazoa > Chordata > Testudines > Geoemydidae > Mauremys > Mauremys reevesii. The sequence goes on along the minus strand of NC_052626.1, from coordinate 86,432,522 downwards.
TTATATGAGAAAAAGCCCCAAATATCGGGACTGTCCCTATAAAATCAGGACATCTGGTCACCTTAGTTGATATCCTTAGCTGTACTGGAGGAAAGGATGGATGGGCGTATAACGTATAAAGTGCTAGAAAAACAAAGGTTTTACTAGTTACATTTGAATAGAATTTGTAAAGGTTACCAACAAGTATAAGCAAATATTGTAATTGAAATACATTTTTATGAACCTTTTTACCTCTTTATGGGGCATATTCTGTTACCCTTACTCATATTGAAGAGTGCCTTACTCTACCTATAGTCTCACTAAAATCCTTGGGGCTACTCATGGAATAAGGCACAGCTGTTTCTGAGTAAGCATGGCAAAAGCTGGCCCTATATTTTGCAAGGCTGACACATTTAAACAAATTCCAAGAAAATAATTTCTATTTAAAAAAAGTTATTTTTCACTCCTCTTTTGTAATATTTACAACCTAGCAGAGAAAAGGTTAAATGAAAAAACTGAAAGCAAAAATGCTCTGCGTGAAAGCAGATTCCATGCCCTTGTGGCCTTACAAAGAAACAAAAGAAACAGGGTGCTCAGAATTATTATAACAGAAATGCTCTGGACTGATGAGGAGAAAATGAAACAGCTGAGACAAGATGAAGCCCGTGACTCAAGGGGAAAATGCCCAGCATCCATATAAATGTTCTTATGAACTGAATCTTTGGAAAACAAATATAATTTATTAGCTAAATATGTTGCAATAGATGGTGCCTGTAGAAGTAAGTGAACTACAGATTACTATGTGCAATTCTGATTAACACTAGTGTGTTGGAAAAAGACAATTTTAGTTGAAGCATTTTACCTTTTGAGCATTCTCTTTTCCACATTTGTAAAATGGTAAATAATACCAGGCACATAATTAGCACTTCATGTGCAAATTCTACCCTGTTTTACACCCACTGCAATCTCTAGTACTTCTAACCCAAAACATTCAAAAATCATGAATCAAGCCCCCAGAAATCATGAGATTTAGAAAATGATACATTTTGGATTTTTTTATTTGCCTTTTGGTATTAGACCCTCAAAGTTCATGTTTTCCAGCTTTTCTCCACAATCACGAGTGCTAGAAACTTACCTTAAAGAAGACATAAAAGCAGAGATTCTCACATAATCTGGGAGTTTGGACTTTAAAAAAATCAAATATTGTGACACTTCTTATAAAATCTCAACAGTTGAGAACAGTGAAGTAAATGTGGATTAAACTAGGCCAGAATTTGGTCCTTTAGAAACAGATAGTTAATTCTAACTTTTAGTTCTACAGAATTAAACTCATTCTGACTTGCAGTTTGTTTTGCTTTGAGATCCCCCTTCAACCTCAAATGCTACTAATTATAGTCTATATATTTTAAATACATTTTCTAGGAGTCAGTGTTTTCAAATGGTAAAAGTATGAGACTGGCAGTCAGGATTTCTGAGGTTGGCTCTTGGCTCTGCCAGTGATTTGCTGTATTATTTTGGTCAAGTCCTCTAACCTCTCTGGCCTAGATTCTCAGCTGTTCCCAATATCTGCTGAATGCAGCTGAGAGAAGGGTGGGCCACAAAGATTGTTTCTCCCTGGTCCAGTCCTATACTGACCCGAGTCCTGGTATAAATGTGATCAGGCTTGGGGCTATTGTAATCTATCCCTCCTACTAGGCATCCACCAGCTAGATAATTGCCAGAGTGCAGAAATACCCCTGAGGCTCTCCACACTCAGCTCCAGATGAGTGTTAATTAGGAGCTAGCTAGGCATTCTGGAGACTTCCCCATGGTAGAGAAGCAAAACAGGAACAGAATGAAGTCAAGAATCTGGCCCTCTGTTTAATTAATTTACACATCTGTAAAGTATTTCCCAGCGGTGTAGTGAAAGCTTCCGGTTTGGAATGCTTTCATGTTGAGAGGCTTCATGTTTGGAACTGCTTTGAAGTCCTCAGATGAAAGTTGCTGTATAAGCACAAAACATTGTAATTATTTATTATGTAGTTATAAGTCATTTGGTATGTGCAGTTTGAGCTCTTCTAGATGCATTTTTTTATTGTACAACTACTGTCCCCTGAATCAGAAAGGAGACTTTCTGTTTCTAAACAAGACAATTACTGCCCACAGACAACTTTTCTGCCAGTAAATACTAAATAAACCTGGACTGAAAGGTCACTACTGCAGTAGGTAATGAAAGGTGTGCGTGTGTGTGCGTGTGTGTGTGTTTAATGGAAAGTAAGTATTATGTGGCTTTGCTGCATAATGCATTTTGCTAGGAGGTGAAGCTGTGCAGCAGCAAGCTTTCTCTGGGGGCCTATTTTCTTGGCTTTATGTCTAGGACAGGTTTCAGCTTTAAATGGCTTTAAGCTTGTCAAAGAAAGGTTATTAAAAATGTTCCTGCCTTTCAGTCTCATGCTCAATAGGCACAAAAAATGCAGTACCATAGGGAATTTTTCTTCTATTTAGTCATGTCATTTGGCACTTTGCCTATAGCTAAAACAGATACCATCTCATTTAGGCTCACTAATGGTTCAATATTGAAAGTTTAGCTTGCTCCCTGGTTTATTCTTACCATTTTAGAAAAATGAACTTGTACCATACTAATTGCACTTTCTCACTACTGTATTTCTCTGCAAGCTTTTAAAATGCAGTGGTTGTTTGCCAAGATGTGCATTTTCAGTGCTAGATATGAGGCTGATGTGTTGGCACTACGTTAGTGTTATGCCTAGACTGTCCTGTACTGCTCTTTTATCATAGTGTATGCAGTGCCAAATCCTGCTTTTGGGCCTGTCAAGAAACAGACCCAATGAAGTTCTACTGTGTGGAGGTAGACAGGCTGCCAAAGTATTTGTAGATTCTGTGCACTGTGGAGCATGGCACCACTATTCTGCAGAAGTAGGATCACCATTTTGGCTGGGGCAGTCTCTTTTTTAAGCCCTGTCCCAGCCATCCCGACTTTTTTGGCAAAACTGGGTATTTGTCCCATTTGCTTTTGCCAACTGATTAGCTTGGGCCAGCCCTGCATGGGGGTGTGGGGCCTTGGGCCAGCCCCATACAGGAGGCACAGGGCTCGGGCCAGCCCCGTATGAGAGGGGGGAAGGGAGCCTTGGGCTAGCCCCAGGCAGTGTCCCGTTTTCCCTTTGGGGCAGTATGGGCACCCTATGCAGAAGGTGGATATGGGGTGCAACAGGGACTGGTAAGGCTAGGAGCAAGGGTATAGCTATGGATCCACAACTGCACAGGTTCATTGGCTAAATCTCAAGTCCCCTGCTGAAATAGCTGTGTATATTATTTCTATCTATTGGAGCATATATATTCTGAGACCTGGAGGTGGGGAGGATTCCATGGAACTCTCCTACATAAAGCCCAGTCCTTGCACAGGATGACAGGCTTTGGTCCTTGGTTAATAAGTACTAAATACATGGACACCCCCAGCATGAAAGAAGACCTCAGTAAATAGTCAGGAGACAAGTGAGATGAGAGTAGTAAGAGCCTCCATGGGGGTCGGTAATTGTGCAGTATAATGAGTGACACCTCCTCCTTCCACCTTTCTGTCTATGGACAATCATTAATTCTGGTAGAAACTTGGTTCTATTTTGGAAGTTCCCTTGACCTATAACAACAGACATTAAGCCAGAATCTGTGCTTTTCAGGAGATACAGCCCAGGGGAAGAGCCTGGAAGTGAAGAGAGCAAAGGTGACTTTCTACCACCTTTGCACCCTCTGCATTCTGGGCCTACATGGGGGGCTTATCCGATCCCTGGTCCAATTTAGAGTAGCACCTTGGGGTTTCACTAAGCTACAGTAGCCTTGCATGGTCAGTAACAGGGCTGCATTTTAGGCCAGAACAACAGGAATGCAGCGGGGGCCAGTCATGACTCTTCCTTTTCCAAATCACTCCTTTCTGCTCCCAATCCTACCCCTAGCACATCTTGCAAGGGGGTGGCACTGAACTGCTCCACCAGTCCTACACCAGCAAAGGCTTTTCGGAAGGGTTGCTCTGACCTCTGTATGTCCATGATCTGCCACCAGAACACTATAAAGGGGCTGTCACATGAAACAGAATTGGACCCAGTATAATTATTTATTAAAGACATTAAGAAATTGGGTTTGACTAGCATCAGCAAAACTGGTATATATTTGAAAATAATATCCAAGTCTGTCAAAGACTGTCTAGGATTCACAGACAAGACACTGATGTAATCAGACTACTTATAACTCCAGGAGCAATTGTTTCTACAGTTGTGCCCATAATGCCACTTACAATGGAGGGTGAGATAATTCTTCCATTATAAAACCTGATTTGTGGAGGTTCATGCCCCAGTTGCTTCTGATTGTTTAGATTGAGATCCCTAGTAGTCAGCTTTTTCAGCATGAATGCAATTTTTTTATACCCAAATTGTTTTAATATATTAAGCTGTATTTTAGATACTGAGCAGCACAGAAAGGTAATTTAAAGACAGTCCTGCCTGGGTTTGTTGCCAAATCTCCTTAAAAATAAATCGCTTATTAAAGAAAGCTAAGATTTTGCAGCATCCTTTCAAGAAGACAGTTTAAAAGCTTTGAAACTGCTGACATGTTCACTCTGAAAATTGACTGCAACATATGCATGCAAATATGTTATTTCCAGGATATTTTTATTGTCTTGACGTCAGTGGTAATCACTTCATGATGTTGTGATCAGGGAAGGAAAGACCAGTTTGGACATAATAAGAACTGCTGAAAATTCCTTGAACTCAAAGGCCTTGGCTACACTTGCGAGTTACAGTGCAATAAAGGAGCCCCGTGTGCACTAGCTCACTACCCGTCCACACCTGCAAGGCACGTAGAACGCTCTGACTCCGTGGCTACAGCACTGCTGGTACTCCACCTCGCCGAGTGGAATAACGTTTATTGTGCCCCCGCCGAAGCGCCATGGCGCCAGTGTGGACACCCTGGTCCTATAGTGCCTCCAGAAGTGCCCCACAATGCCTGTGCTAGCCACTCTGGTCATCATTTTGAACTTTACTGCCCTGCCCTCAAGTGACCAACCATCAGACCCGCCCTTTAAATTCTCTGGGAATTTTGAAAAATCCCTTCCTGTTTGCTCAGCCAGGTGTGGAGTGCTATCAGCGAATCTTTCCAGGTGGCCATGCCTCCACGCGCCAGGCGAGCCCCAGTATAGAGCAATGGCAAGTTGCTGGATCTCATCAGTGTTTGTGGGGAGGAAGCTGTCCAGTCCCAGCTGCGCTCCAGCCATAGGAATTACGAAACCTTCGGGCAGATATCAAGGGACATGATGGAAAGGGGCCATAACCGGGATGCACTGCAGTGCAGGATTAACGTGAAGGAGCTGCGGAATGCCTACCACAAAGCCTGTGAGGCAAACCGCCGCTCCAGTGCTGCCCCTGCGACCGGCCATTTCTACAAAGAGCTGGATGCAATACTTGGTAGCAACCCCACCTCCACTCCAGGGACGACCATGGACACTTCAGAGCCCAGTCCAACAAGGCAGGAGGAGGAGGAGCAAAGCAGGAGTGAGGGTGCTGAGGTGGAGGAAGACATCCTGGAATCCCTAGATGCATGCAGCCAGGAGCTGTTCTCAAGCCAGGAGGAAGGTAGCCAGTTGCGGCAGCTGGTGCTTGGGGAAGGACAAACACCAGAGGAGGTTACCGGTAAGCAGCTTTTATTTTGGGAAGGAAGTTATTCCGTGCAGGCTATTGGGGCGAGGAGGGTTAGGGCTGCTTGCATGCCTAGATGCGAAATAGGGTCTTGATGTGCTCTCAGTGGTTTCTTCAAAGGTCTCATCCAGAACTTGGGCAATGCGCTTGCGCATATTTCTTGAGACAGCCACTGTGGTCCTTGTCCCAGTTAGGCTAACTTGTCCATGCCACTGTGCCGTGAGGGGCAGGGGGACCATTTCTGCACACAAGCAAGCTGCATATGGGCCAGGGCAGAAGCCGCATTGTAGTAGAAGACCCTTCCTTGCTTCCGAGTTCACCCTCAGCAGTGAGATATCTTCCAGGACGAACTCCTCTGGAAAATGTGGGAACAGTGTTCAGTATAGGGGCCCCCTGCCACTGTTGGCTCTCCCCAAGAAATAAGCAAATTATTTTGGTACTGTGGGAGACCATATCTAAAGTCAAGGAATAACACGTCCACTGCTTTCCCCTCATCCACAAAGCCAGTTATCTCATCATAGAAGGTAATTAAGTTAGTCAGGCATGACTTGCCCTTGGTGAATCCATGCTGACTGTTCCTGATCACTTTCCTCTCCTCAATGTGCTTCAAAATTGATTCCTTGAGGACCTGCTCCATGATTTTTCCAGGGACTGAGGTGAGGCTGACTGGCCTGTAGTTCCCTGGATCCTCCTTCTTCCCTTTTAAAAAGATGGGCACTATGTTAGCCTTTTTCCAGTCACCGGTCCTCCCCCAATCACCATGAGTTTTCAAAGATAATGGCCAATGGTTCCGCAATCACACCAGCCAACTCCTTTAGCACTCTCAGATGCAGAGTATCTGGCCCCATGGACTTGTGCTCATCCAGATTTTCTAAATAGTCCTGAACCACTTATTTCTCCACAGAGGGCTGGTTACTCCTCCCCATACTGTGCTGCCCAGTGCAGTAGTCTGGGAGCTGACTTTGTTCGTGAAGGCAAAAAAAAGTGTTGAGTACATTAGCTTTTTACACATCCTCTGTCACTAGGTTGTGTCCTGCATTCAGCAAGGGGCCCACACTTTCCCTGACCACCTTCTTGTTGCTAACATACCTGCTAGCTGCATCTCCTTCTTTCTACAACTAGAATATTTTTCCTCTCAGGTTCTGAGTCACAAATTAACAACCTACATAAGAACGGCCATACTGGGTCAGACCAAAGGTCCATCAAGCCCAGTGGTCAATGGCAGGTGCCCCAAAGGAAATGAACAGACAGGTTATCATCAAGTGATCCATGCCCTGTCACCCAATCCCAGCTTATGGCAAACAGAGGCTAGGGACACCATTCCTGCCCATCCTGGCTAAAAGCCATCAATGGACGTATCGTCCATGAATCTATCTAGCTCTCTTTTGAACCCCATTATAGTATTGGCCTTCACAACACCCTCTGGCAAGGAGTTCCAGAGGTTGACAGTGCATTGCGTGAAAAAATACTTTCTTGTGTTTGTTTTAAACCTGCTATCTATTAATTGTATTTGGTGGCCCCTTGTTCTTGTATTATGAGAGAGAGTAAATAACACATCTTTATTTACTTTCTCTACACCACTCATGATTTTATAGACCTCTATCATATCCTCCCTTAATCGCCTCTTTTCCAAGCTGAAAAGTCCCAGTCTTAATAACAACTCCTCTTACGGAAGCCTTTCTATACCCCTAATCATTTTTGTTGCCCTTTTCTGAACCTTTTCCAATTCCAATATATCTTTTTTTGAGATGGAGTGACCACATCTGCACGTAGTATTCAAGGTGTGGGTGTACCATGGATTTATATAGAGGCAATATGATATTTTCTGTCATATTATCTATCCCTTTCTTGATGATTCCCAACATTCTGTTTGCTTTTTTGACTGCTGATGCACATTAAGTGGATGTTTTCAGAGAACTATCCTCTTAAGTGCTAACAGCTAATTTAGACCCCGACATTCTATATGTATAGTTAGGATTATGTTTTCCAATGTGCATTACTTTGCATTTATCAACATTAAATTTCATCTGCCATTTTGTTGCCCAGTCACCCAGTTTTGTGAGATCCTTTTGTAGCTCTTTGCAGTCTGCCTGGGACTTAACTATCTTGAGTAGTTTTGTATCTGGAAATGTTGCCACCTCACTGTTTACCCCTTTTTCCAGATTGTTTACGAATATGTTAAATAAGACTGAGCTCAGTACAGATCCCTGGGGGACACCACTATTTACCTCTCTCCATTCTGAAAACTGACCATTTATTCCTAACCTTTGTTTCCTATATTTTAAACAGTTACCAATCCATGAGAGAACCTTCCCTCTTATCCCATGACTGCTTATTTTGCTTAAGAGATTTTGGTGAGGGAACTTGTCAAAGGCTTTCTGAAAAATTAAATACACTATATCCACAGGATCTCCTTTGTCTGCATGCTTATTGACCCCCCTCAAAGAACTCTAGTAGATTGGTGAGGCATGATTTCCCTTTACAAAAACCATGTTGACTATTTCCTAACAAATTATGATCATCTATGTGTGTGACAATTTTGTTCTTTGATAGTTTCAACCAATTTGCCCAGTAATGAAGTGCAGCTTACTGGCCTGTAGTTGCCAGGGTCACCTCTGGAGTCCTTTTTAAAAATTGGCGTCCCATTAGCTATCCTCCAGTCATTTGGTACAGAAGCTGATTTAAATGATAGGTTACAGATGACAGTTAGTAGTCCTGCAATTTCACATTTGAGTTCCTTCAGAACTCTTGGGTGAATACCATCAGGTCCTGGAGATTTATTACTGTATCATTTATCAATTTGTTCCAAAATCTCCTCTAATGACACCTCAATTTGGGACAGTTCCTCAGATCTGTCATCCAAAAAGAATGGCTCAGGTTTGGGAATCTCCCTCACATCCTCAACAGTGAAGACCGATGCAAAGAATTAATTTAGGTTCTCCGCAATGGCTTTATCGTCCTTGAGTTCTCCTTTAGCACGTTGATCGTCCAGTGGCCCCACTGGCTGTTTAGCAGGCTTTCTGCTTCTGATGTATTTTAAAAAAAAATTGCTATTACTTTTGGAGTTTTTGGCTAGCTGTTCTTCAAATTCTTTTTCGGTCTTTCTAATTATATTTTTACACTTCATTTGCCAGAGTTTATGCACTTTTCTATTTTCCTCATTAGGATTTAACTTCCACTTTTTAAAGGATGCCTTTTTGCCTCTCACTGCTTCTTTTACTTTGTTGTTTAACCACAGTCGCTCTTTTTTGGTTCTCTTACTATGTTTTTTAAATTGGGGTATACATTTAAGTTGAGCCTCTATTATGGTGTCTTTAAAAAGTTTCCATGCAGCTTGCCGGGATTTTACTTTTGGTACTATACCTTGTAATTTCTGTTTCACTAACCACCCCATTTTTGTGTAGTTCCCCTTTCTGAAATTAAATGCTACAGTGTTGGGTGATTTTGGAGTTTTCCCCGCCACAGGGATGTTAAATTTAATTATATTATGGTCATTATTGCCAAGCGATCCAGCTATATTCACCTCTTGGACCTGATCCTGTGCTCCACTTAGAACTAAATCAAGAATTGCCTCTCCTCTTGTGGATTCCAGGACCAGCTGCTCCAAGAAGCAGTCATTTAAGGTGTCAAGAAACTTTATCTCAGCATCCCTTCCTGAGGTGATATGACTTTGTGGATGTTTGACATATGAACATCATATGTTCATTATAATGACAACTTGATTAAGGAGAGAACACAGGAGTGCCCTATTAGCCTCCCTGTCAAGAGAGAGAATGGATTCTTTAGGCAGCTATGGGAAATAAGGAGTCAATCAGACACAGGAAGCTGACCTTAGGCACAACAGAAGGGGAGCTGCTATTTCCTGCTGGCTAACTTACGGATGCTAAGAATCAGATTAGCTGAGCTGTTTGGAGCTTTCCTGTCTTTGTATCTCCTCTCAGAATATGTAGCCAAGTACGCACATCAGCATAAATCTGGAATTATTTTAACTGAAAACAATGGAGTTATGCTGGATTTAAAGTGATTAATGTGTTTAATTATGAAGATAGCCACAGCTGCACTTGTTACCCACTACTGGAATCAGTACAGTAATGGACGCATAGGAGGTAGAAAGATAACTTGAAATAGACAATAACAGGAATATCATCCATATATATTTAATTCAGACACACGCAGACACACATTGTTAAAAGAAAGTTCAGGTTGCAAAATTAAGCACTCAAGAGTTAGGATATACCAGAATCAATGTTGCCATGTAACCTTAATTTGGCTCCCTTGTTCATATGCATTATGATACAGATTTTAATTACATGGTCACATACTATTTTTTCTACAAGACCCCCTCTGAAACAGGTGAACACTTTTAGCTGAAACTTTATACACACACACACACACCCATCAGATGTGGAAAATTTAAGCCTGAATGGTTAAAGTTTGGCAAAATGTTACAACTGAAAACCAGGTCTTACAATGGGAACTGTCAGACAATCTTAGCTATCAGTAGCATCAATGGCTCTACCTATAATATTGCACATCTGTGGCAAAATCGTGCATTTGTGGGACTGACCTCATAGGGCTTGAAAATCATTGAGCAAATTGTTGATGGCATTTGATAAAATATTCCATATGAAAACATAGTGAGAGAGCCTGGCCTAGTGATTAGATAATGGGACTAGGAAACAAAAAACTTGGGTTCTTTTCCTGGCTGTGCCACTGATATAATGTATGATCTTCATCAAATATCTTAACACTCATGTAATTCAGTTTTCTCTTTAGTCAGGCTATAATAATACTTTCTTACCTCTCAGAGGTGATTTTGAGATTAATATTTGTCACAGTTGGACCAACACTAGAATATTGGGCCTGATACCCTTCAAACTGCAGGAGATTTTGATCATGGTTCAGACTTCATAACTTGGAACTCTCTTTAATGTGCCAATCCAGAACACCAGATCCAAATAGCCCTATGATGTTATCGTAAATTTGGTTTTGGATCTGATTTTTCAACTGGGAAACGTTCTCTAATGTTTGAGGCACTTTGAGATTCTTAGAGGCTCATGAAAGCCATATTTATTATTAATAAGTAATCCCACAGATGCTTCAAAATGTTGCACACTGTACTGCTGGGATCTCACATTTTTCTGCTGAGACTGCTATTGTGTAAACTGAGAGACAAGATGGGTGAGATAATATCTTTTATTGGACTAACTTCTATTGGTGAAGAAACAAGGTTACAAGCAGTACATAGTTCTTCTTCATCAGAAGTTGGTACAATAAAAGATATTACCTCACCCACCTTGTCTTTCTCACACCCTGGGACCAACACAGCTACAACAACACTGTGAACACTGTACAAACCATCATATTGTGAGAGGATGAAGCATCAATTTAGTATAGGAGACAGTGGGCAAGACAGTGGCTAGAGCACCAATAGATAAATTCTGGGCTTTTATAGACCTAGAGAAGCCATATGGTAAAGTTGACAGACAGATGCTTAAATCAGTGCTGAGGAAATATGGAATGTCTGAGTATTTAATAACTATGGGAAATAACCTACATAGATCACCCAAAACAGTGATCTGAATATGTTTTGGAACACATGACTCTGAAGTGAAAGTCAGACTGCACCAGGGCTCAGCCCTAAATTCACTGTTGTGTGTCATATTGATGGACTATGTCAGCAGGAAGATCCCCATGTGAATAGATGAGAAGATGCTATATTCAATAAGGGCATCCTCAAAAGGAGGATTTCCTAAGGGAAGAGTAAACCAGTGATATGACCAGCTAAGCTGGCATGGCATGAAAAGAAGCATTTCTAATACTGAGATCTTGTGGATCAGTAGAGGTGCCATGGGGAAACTGTACATGGAGATTAATGGAGCACAACTGAACGAGACTGACCAGTTCAAGTACCTTAGTGGCTGGGTTCTGGAAGATGGCGAACTTGAAAGTGAGATACAGTGTAGGTTGAGGGGGTGCTGGAAGAATGTGGAATGACATCTCAAGGGTTGTAAAAGTCCAACTGTACAGACAATAAAGCTCCCTTCCATGTTTTATGGTACAGAAGCATGGCAATGGATGTTTGAGATTAGATGTCTTTCAGCCATAAGAGGAGTTACATGAAGAGACAGATTTCAGAATGAAAGTATTAGGATGGAAGTCAAACTCCAGGATATGGACTAGGAAGGACGACTTTGCTGGTTTGGACAAATGTAGAAGATGCATGAAGGAGACTGGTGAAGATAGCATGGCAAGAGAGGGTGGTAGAAAAGAGACCCTGAGGAAAGCTGAGGAAGCGATGATGGATTGTATCAAAGAAGATGGTAAGCAAGTGGACTTTTGTGCTACCTCAGACAGATGAAAATGGTGGATGTTTAGCTCCAACAGCTCTAGATGAGAAAAGGGAAGAAGATGATGAAGTGTCAGCTTTACCTGCATTTAATTATTCCTTCCTCCATGACTGATTTCAGTAGGGCTACTCATGGAGGCAGACACTGTTTAACATGAGGGGGATAGGAGTCCAGGAGAGCTGTCTGTATTTTAAAGACTCTTTGTTGAGGTTGCAGGAACAAACCATCCCGATGTGTAGAAAGAATAGTAAATATGGGAGGCAACCACCTTGGCTTAACAGTTGAAATCCTTGCTGATCTTAAACACACAAAAGAAGCTTACAAGAATTAGAAGCTTGGACAAATGATCAGGGAGGAGTATAAAATATTGCTCAGGCATACAGGAGTGAAATCAGAAAGGCCAAATCACAATTGGAGTTGCAGCTAGCTAATTTGCTTATTTCTCCTTTTGTTTTCCACAGTCCTAATTCTTAGATCCTAGTCTCTTGCTTCTGTATTTCATGATAGATTGTACACCAAGGTGTCTATTTTTTCAGTTGTTTCTAAGGGTATGTCAACACTGGCAAGTTTTTGCACAACAAGTTATGCCACTTTTATTAGAGCACTGGAATTAAACTGCTGTTGCATGTCCACACTGTGCTCCTTGTGACAATGGAGCGCATCCACATTAGCAGTTCTTGCAACGGCAAAGACAGCAGAGCATTGTGGTAGCTATCCCGCTGTGCAACTGGCCACAGAGTGCTTTGGGAAGGGTTTGCAATGCCTGATGGGGTGGTTTCCCAATCCCATTGTTCCATGGGCATCCTACTATATTACCAGCTGCTTTTCAACTGAAGTGGTGGGGTGGGGTGGGGCAGAGTGTGTGACAGGGAGTGTGTGTGTGTGTCTGGGTGGGGGAGAGACCGTGTGTTTTGGGGGACAGAGTGTGTCAGCATGCTGTCTTGAAACCCCGACATCAGCCCCTGCCTCCTCCCCCAGCCCTCTGCACAGCTCTCTCTCTCTCTCTCTCTCTCTCTCACTCAAGCACGCACACCTGCCTTTGTGTTCAACAGCAGGAGCATTCCACATTAATGGTTTGCTTTGTGTCCCGGAGCAGATCAGCACAGCATGCAACAGCTGTCAGAAACAGAGCTTTGAAAGGGGAGGGTCTCATGTCTCCAGGGCAGCAGAGCAGAGCGGACAATTGAAGGATCATGGGACACTTCCGGAGGCCAATTGATTGCTTTCTGCACTATAATGTGTTTACAATGCCAATACAGTGCTGGAGCCTCTGCGCTTTAAGGGCTTGGCTACACTTACAAGTTGCAGCGCTGGGAGTTACAGCGCTGGTCATGCAGCTGTGTAGGGCCAGCGCTGCAGTGTGGCCACACTTGCAGCACTTTCCAGCGCTGTATTGAGAGGTGCATTGTGGGCAGCTATCCCACAGAGCACCTCGTCCCATTTTGGTGCTGAGTATTGTGGGAAGGGGAAGGAAGTGTGTGGGTCATTCCGCTTCCTGTGTGCCAACGCCCCGTGGTGCATCGCTTCACATCCCAGCATTCACTCTTTCCGGCAACGTTTGGCGCCATTGTGAGTGTCTTTCTGTTTTACTCTCTGTGTGAATCGCGATTTCTGTGGCAAATGGAGCCCGAGCTGTTGAGGACTGTGCTGATGAGTGTCGCCAGCACAACACGTTTGGCAGTCGAGCTATTCCTTCAGCTCCAAAGTGACAGTGAAGAGTCTGACGATGATATCGATATCGATTCTCCTGCCGCGTGTGACACTAAAGTGCTTGTGGAATTCACGGAAATGCTCAGCACCGTTGAACGCCGCTTTTGGGCTCAGTAAACAAGCACTGACTGGTGGGATCACATCGTCATGGAAGTCTGGGATGACGAGCAGTGGCTGCAGAACTTTCGTATGAGAAAAGCCACTTTCATGGGACTGTGTGCTGAGCTTGCCCCCACTCTGCGGCGCAAGGACACAAGATTGAGAGCTGCCCGGACGGTGGAAAAGCGGGTGGCTATTGCAATCTGGAAGCTGGCAACTCCAGACAGCTACCGGTCGGTCGGGAACCAGTTTGGAGTGGGAAAGTCGACCGTTGGAATCGTTTTGATGCAAGTTTGCAAGGCAATTAATCACATCCTGCTAAGAAAGACCGTGACTCTGGGGAGCGTGCAGGACATTGTGGATGGCTTTGCACAAATGGGTTTCCCTAACTGTGGAGGGGCGATAGATGGGACGCATATTCCTATTCCGCCCCCCCCCCCCACACCTGGCATCAGAGTACGTTAATCGTAAGGGGTATTTCTGTATGGTTCTCCAGGCGCTTGTGGATCACCACGGGCGTTTCATTGACATTTACACAGGCTGGCCTGCAAAGGTGCATGATGCATGCATCTTTCAGAACAGTGGCCTGTTCAGGAAGATGCAGGCAGGGACTTTTTTCCCAGACAGGAAGATCACAGTAGGGGACGTCGAAATGCCCATTGTGATCCTTGGCATTGTGGGGATTGTGACCCCGCTTACCCGTTACTGCCTTGGCTCATGAAACCCTATACAGGGAAGCTTGACAGGAGCAAGGACCGGTTCAACTACAAGCTGAGCCAGTGCCGGATGACTGTGGAGTGTGCTTTTGGCCGTTTAAAAGCTCGCTGGAGATGTCTGTATGGGAAGCTAGACTTGGGGGAAAGCAGCATCCCCATGCGCTTGCTGTACCCTCCATAATATTTGTGAAGGGAAGGGTGAAACATTCAGTCAGGCATGGACCACTGAGGTTCAAGTCCTGGAGGCTGAATTTGCACAGCCAGAGAGCAGGGCTAATAGAGAGGCCCAGCACAGGGCTTCAAGGATTAGGGATGTCTTGAGGGAAGAATTTGAGGCTGAAAGCCAACAGTAATGTTTGCTGCCTTGCATGGGAGTGAATTGCACTGTTTACACTGTTATTCTATTATCCCTAAAATGATTTGCAGTGCCTCTTTCTTTACTGGGCTAAGGTATCTTTCACTATCTGCTATAATAAAGACTGTTTTCAAAGCCAAGAATTGTTTTATTGAAAAGAAAAAAACTTCCTTGACAGACAGACAGACACACAACATTTCATGAACACAAGAGGGCAGGGGTGTGGGTTGGTGAACTGTACAGTCACAAGTTTGCATATGTCCTGTCTGGAGTGCTGTTTAATGAATCCTGCACTTCAGGGTGCATATACTGCATGGTGATGGGGGTTGAGTGCAGAGGGTAAGGGTGGTGGTAGGTATCAGGGCTGGTTGGTGAACGTACAGGTGTTGGAGGCAGCTGGTGGTGGTAAGAACCTGGATGCTGGGGAAAGGTGGTTTGAGCTGACATTGGGGCACAAGGCAAAAAGCTTTGGGACGGGGGGGGCTGTGGGGCAGCACGGGACTGCTCTGCCTGCATGGCTACGATAGCCTGGAGAGAGTCTGCTTCGCGCCAGGATGTCTAGCAGCTGGTTTGTGCTTTTCCTCTTTGCCACAGCGTTTCTACGCCAATGTCTCTGGCGGATCATGCTTTCCTTCTCTCTCCACTCCTTCAATTCTTTACTCTCTCTAGCAGACTGATGAAGAACAGTTTTCAACATGTCCTCCTTGCTCTTTCGGGGATTTTTCCTCAAATTGTGCAGCCTCTGTGCCGTGGTGCATCTGCTCAGCCCAGCAGTCAAGGTCACTGTAGAATGCCAGAAATGTATACATTTAACAGGGCATCATTGTATTCACTATCTCCAGACATTCTTAGTCCTCAGTTTAGCATTCTTTTACCACACACATAATACAACAGAAGCCACGAAATGGTGAGTGAGGGGTGCTTATAGAGGGAGAAGTGGGGCTTGAGTGATAGAGGGGAGCTGGTTGCTTCAGGTAATCTGGAGTGATAGAGGGGTTGAGTGAAGATGCAGCTGCAGGGGTGATCTTCACTATCTCCCTATCTCTTCACTAAAGAGTCTCCCAACATTTTTCATAGGAGTTAATCCTGGAAGATGTCTCCCTGCTGCGAGTCACTAGGGAACAGCGGGAGGCTCTTTTACAGCAATGTGGATTCCGCCCTGGCCCCTAGGTGGCTTGCCTGTGTTCAGAAATGGTCCCCCCACCCCTCGCGGCACAGTGGCGCGGACGCGTCAGCATGACTGGGACAAGGAACACAGTGGCTCTCCCTATAAACCTGCGAAGGCACATTGCCCACGCTCTGGCTGAAACTTTTGAGGAGATTACCGAGGCCGATTACCGCGACGTGATAGACCACATCAATGGGCTGTTCCACATCTAGGCTGGCATGCATGCAGCCATAACCCCCCTTCCTCTCCAGAAACATTTCCACCCAGAAAATAAAAGCTGCTTACCGGTAACCCGCTCCTCTGCTTGTCCTTCTGCAACTGCTGGCTGCTGCGATTGGGTACTTTCCTCCTGGCTTGAGAAGAGCTCCTGGCTGCATGCCTCCTGGAAATCTGGGGTGTCTTCCCCCATCCCAGTAGCTTCACTCGCGTTTTCCTCCCCCCCCCGCCGCCTCTGCCTCCGCCTCTGCCTCCTCCTCCTCCTGTCCCCCAGCCTGCTCAGAAGTGTCCATCGTTGTCCTGGGATTGGCAGTGGGGTCACCCCCAAGTATCGCGTCCATCTCCCTGTAAAAACGGCAGGTCGTGGGGGCAGCTCCGGATCGGCGATTCCCCTCGCGGGCTTTGTAATAGGCACTCCGCAGCTCTTTAACTTTCACCCTGCATTGTAGTGCGTCCCGATCATGGCCCCTATCCAGCATGGACCTTGATACCTGCTCAAAGATATCATAATTCCTACGGCTGGAGCGCAGCTGGGACTGCACAGCTTCCTCCCCCCAAACACTAATGAGATCCTGCAATTCGCCAGTGCTACATGCTGGGGCTCGTTTGCCGCGTGGAGGCATGGTCACCTGTAAAGATTAACTGATTGCACTCCACACACACCTGGCTGCAGCAAACAGGAAGGAGATTTTTAAAATTCCCGGGGCATTTAAAGGGCGGGTCACCTGAGGCAAGAGCAGTAGAGTGCAAACTGATGAGCAGAGTGGCTGAACAGGAATTCTGGGATAACTCCTTATTCCCTGGAGGACAATTAAAGCGCTGGTGATTGTCCACACCTGCTGAGCAGCGCTGGATCACCAGCGCTGCACTCCTTATACCCCAACCGGGATGGGTTTTCAGCCAGCGCTGCAACCAGGGAGTTGCAGCGCTGGTTGTGCCCTGCAAGTGTGGATGGGGTGTAATTGCAGCGCTGGAAAGCCTCCACCAGCGCTGCAACTTGTAAGTGTAGCCAAGCCCACTTTCAGACTTTCAGAGTCTTTGTTTGGAAATTGTTAAAATTGGAAATTGTTAAAACTTCCTTTCACCATATCTCCTTAACTTCAAATAGGAAGATGTTTTCATTAAATTACAGGCTAAATTCAGCAGATTTTATGCTGTCTTCTGCTTCCCATGTAGATGTTTAAAAATATTTAAAACCATTAAAAAAATAAGACTTCTACATTTAGGCATGAAATTTTTCAAGTACAATCATTTGCAAGCAAATACTGGAAGCTGTGCACATAAACAGGATGTACCTATTCAAATCATGTAGTCCAACCAGCCAGTTAGCACATAGATTTTATTATTTCTGCAAGCTAATTAGATAGTTGGACTATAGGATATGCAGCTGTATAACTCTTGAAAAATTTGGGGCATGGCTACACTTGCAGATGTAGAGCACTGTGAGTTAAACCCACCTTCAGAGAGCACAGTAGGGAAAGTGCTGCAGTCTGTCCACACTGACATCTGCAAGCACACTGGCATGGCCACATTTGCTGCACTTGCAGTGGCACTGGGAGCAGTGCATTATGGGCAGCTATCCCACAGAGTACCTCTTCCCATTCTGGCGCCATGGCTTGTGGGAAGGGGGCATGGAGTATGGGGCATTCTGGGTCCTGTCCCAACGCCCCATGATGCATCGGTTCTCATCCCAGCATTCCCTTTGCTTCCGTCCACATTTGGCACCATCTTTCAATGGTTTTTGTACTGCACACTCTGTCTTCCCTTGCGGTCTGTGGGAATGGAGCCCAAACTACCAGCATGTCACGTTTGGCAGTTGAGTTATTCCTTATGATCCAAAGTGACAGTGAGAGCTCCGACGATGATATCGACTGGAGTAATGCATATGACACAAGTTTGCTTGTGGCATTCATGGACATGCTCACCACTGTGGAATGCCGCTTTTGGGCTTGGGAAACAAGCACTAAGTGGGATGACATCATCATGCAAGTCTGAGATGATGAGCAGTGGCTGCAGAACTTTCGGACGAGAAAAGCCACTTTCATGGGACTGTGTGAGGAGCTCGCCCCCATCCTGTGGCACAAGGACATGAGATTGAGAGCTGGCCGGATGGTGGAGAAGCAGGTGGCTATTGCAATCTGGAAGCTGGCAACTCCAGACAGCTACCGATTGGTCACTAACCAGTTTGGAGTGGGAAAGTCGACCAATTGGAATTGTGTTGATGCAAGTTTGCAGGGCCATTAATCACATCCTGCTCAGAAGAACCATGACTCTGGGTAACGTGCATGACATTGTGGCTGGCTTTGCACAAATGGGTTTCCCTAACTGCGGAGAGGCGATAGATGGCATGCATATTCCAATTCTGGCACCAGCCCACATAGCCTCCGAGTATATTAATCGGAAGGGGTATTTCTCTATGGTTCTCCAAGCACTTGTGGATCACCGTGGGCATTTCATTGACATTAACACAGGCTGGCCCAGAAAGGTGCATAACACACACATCTTATGGAACACTGGCCTGTTCAGGAAGCTGCAAGTCAGGACTTTTTTCCCAAACAAGAAGATCACCGTAGGGGAAGTCGAAATGCCCATTTGTGATCCTTGGAGACCCCGCTTACACTTTAATGCCATGGCTCATGAAACCCTACACAGGGAGCCTTGACAGCAGCAAGGAGTGGTTCAACAACAGGCTGAGCTGGTGCAGAATGACTGTGCAGTGTTCTTTAAAGGGCCACTGGCACTGTTTGTATGCGAAGCTGGACCTGGCTGATGACAACATCCCCGCGGTTATATCCGCGTGCTGTACCCTCCATAACATTTGTGAGGGGAAGGGTAAAAGATTCACTCAGGCATGGAAATCTTAGGTTCAACACCTGAAGGCTGAATTTGAATAGCCAGAGAGCAGGGCTATTAGAAGGGCCCAGCGGGGCCGCAAGGATTAGGGATGCCTTGAGGGAGCAATTTGAGGCTGAAAGCCACCAGTAATGTCTGGTGCCCTGCATGGGAGTGAAGTGCAGTGGTTCCAATGTTAGTAGGAATCTGTGTTTGCTACACTGACTTGGAGTGCCTATTTCTTTCCTGGGCTCAGGTATCTTTTACTTTATGCAATAATAAAGAATGTTTTCAAAGCCAAAAAATCCATTTAGTGAAAAGAGACACAACTGCTTGGGAAACAGAAAGGACAAGGGGGTGGGGAACGGTACAATCACAGATTTGCGTATGTCCTGTCTGGAGTGCTGTGCAATGAGTGCTGCACTTCAGGATGGCTATACTGCATGGTGATGGGGGTTGAGTGCAGTGGGTAAGGGTCGTAGTTTTCAGGGCTGGGTGGTTAAGCTACAGGTGTTGGAGGTAGCTGGTGGTGGTAAGAACCCAGATGTTGGGGAAAGTGGGTTGGAGGTGACATGGGGGCACAAGGGAAAGAGTTTTGGGACAAGGGCTGCAGGGGGGGCAGAGGGGGCAGGTGTGGTAGTGCTCCACTTGCATTGCTGTGAGCGCCTGTATTGAGTCCGCTTGGCACTCCATGATGCTTAGCAGCTGTTCTGTGCTTTGGTGCCAGCGAGCCGCATTCTGCTGGCGGACCCTCCTTTCACTCTCCTGCCACTCCTGCACTTTTTGCTTTTCATTACTTGAATGCTGCATTACTTCATTCATCATGTCTTCCTTGCTTCTATGTGGCCTCTTTCTGATTCTTTGGAGTCTTTTGGCCGGTGATAACACAAATGGCTGAGATCTCAAGGTTGCATCTGTGAAGGCAAAATGCAACACTTAACAGAGGCAGTATTGTTCACACCAGACAGAGCAATGATTCCCCCATACTTAAGGGAAAGCACAGTGTACACAATAGCATAATTTGCCTGTCCCAAAGCAAGCACACATAACCCATGGGAGCCCCCAAATGGTGAGTAAGCACAGGGTCACCGTGACTGATTGTTTCACAGCCGTACTGTCCTCTGGGTTTCTGTGCCTTCGGGAGAGCCAACAGTGGCAGGGGGCCCCTATACTGAACACTGGCCCCACATTTTCCACAGGAGTTCATCCTGGAAGATATCTCGCTGCTGAGGGTGACCTGGGAAGCAAGGAAGGGTCTTCTACTGCAGTGCGGCTTCCACCCTGGCCCATATGCAGCTTACTTGTGTTTGAAAGAAAGAATCAAAGACAATTTCATGAAATGAAAAATGACTGGGACTTACTCTTCTTTCATTCATCTCTATCGACATTTTTCTTAGGGGTGTTTAAACCTAAGTTCATTTTATGTCACAGTTCCTTACCCCATCATATACTGTAGTACAATATTAAAAAAAATAGACTAGGGTATTTTGTAATTATAATTATTCAGTTAATATTACAGCTATAGGGTGAATGCAGCAACCCTGGATGATGAGAGTTATCTCAGTGACAAAAAATTAGTCAGTGGGTTTCCTTGAGTTAGCAATGACTACTTGTGTGACTAAGGGTTGCGGGATCAGGTAGTATTCTAAGTGACACTACATAGAGCTAATCCAAACCCCATTGAAGTCAAGGGTCTTTGATTAGGCTGATTAACTCCTATTACTAACTATAGTACTATATGTCTCGTATCCTGGAAAATGTTATTTTAAAGAAAAAAAATTTCTGGCATGACAGAGCACTTTCAATAAAACTGTTTGAGGCCAATTTCTGATCTTAGTTGCACTAGTGAAAATCTGATTCTCAATTTCCACTGAAATCGGAGTCTGGCCCTTTGAATTTTCTTGATCCTAAGACTTAGCTAATGGTACTTCTACTTGAAGTCAGGGAAGAATATAAAAGCTTTGTGAACTGCAGCCAAGATAGCAACATAGCCATGAAAGTCAATGGTGTGGTCTTATGAAAAATTCTGACATATTAACAGAAACCACTATGAGGGGGTCTCCAATAAGCTGTGTAGTGAATAGAATTACATAAAAACAAGAATTCTATATTATTTATTGTAATATAAGAAATACATTTTGACAAATAAAAAACAAAGATATTATGGACCCAGCTCTTCCTTCTCTTAGTGCCTGATCCTACTCTGATTTTAGTCAAAGCAAAAACATCAGTGGACCTCAGTGAGAACTGGGCTGAAGTCTTACACTGGTAGTCAATGGGAGTTGTACATATGTGAGGGAGGATATTAATTCAGTCCTATATTAACGACAGTGTTCTAATCTGTCTTCAGAATAATTACTTACATTTCTGAGTTGAGACTGTACCAAAACTGCAGCAGGATTTTGCCTGACTAAAATCCATTTGATTGGATTCAAAATTGAGCTCTTTTCTGAGGATAAGAAAAATGTTGTAAGTAAAGAATATTCTACAATGGGATTTACCAATGGAAGTTTGGAAGTAAGCACAGGTAGAAATGACTGAAGTGTCTGAAAAAACCCCCAGTGAATTTGTGTTCATTTGATTTGGGGGTTTGGTTTGTTTATGAAAGGTTTTCTTTGTTTACTTCTGGCTTTTTCTTAGTTTTTATTCGTGGGAAGTCAGCTGGTACACTGAAGGCTAATCTTAGCCCTCAGAGACAGAGTATGTCTGTGAAAATCTTAGTGTGCCCTGCAATCACAAGATTTGTTTGATTTATTTATAGCAGAGTAAATAGAGT
This sequence comes from Mauremys reevesii, assembly GCF_016161935.1. Classification (NCBI taxonomy): domain Eukaryota; kingdom Metazoa; phylum Chordata; order Testudines; family Geoemydidae; genus Mauremys; species Mauremys reevesii. The sequence goes on along the minus strand of NC_052626.1, from coordinate 86,410,643 downwards.
CAGAGTTTCATAGCCGTTTCCTTTTAAAAGTCCCTCAAAACTATGGGTTCCAGTATCTCCATCTGGGGTTATAGCCCCCACATTTCCCTCCCCACTCCTTGCAAAGTAAAGTCAGCCAAGAGAAGGCATTCCCATCCCTGCTACATATTTTGTATCTACATGCCAAAAAAGAAGTTCAGAGTATTCAGATACTCAGTATAAGTCCTGATCTAAAGCCCATTGAAGTTGATGGCAGTCTCCACTGATTTCAATAGCCATTTGCATGTAATGGCATGTGCAGAGTTAATATCTATATCTGATACAGTAGAAAAAGTTTCAGTTTCACAATAGAATTATATTCTTCACAGTTAATATAAACAAATTCATTTACATGACAAAAAATGCTGCACTATAGCTAGGCCCTGCACCTCCATTCTCCCCAGCCCTTCCTGACATAGGGGGTATGTCTGGAGAAGGAAGGGGGAGTGATAGAGCTTTGCTTTGTCATGGCAAGCCTGCACTTGATTGAATCAGCTAAGGACTATAAACCAGTAGCTTATTTCAAAGCAGCTTGCTAGCAGCTTTAAAGTGAATCAGTGTCAGGGCTAGCCCCAAGAGTTGGGGTTGCTAAGGGTATGCCTACACTTCAATAAAAAAACCTGTGGCAGTGACCTCGGCTCCCAGGTCAACGAAGACCCTCCCACCTCTCCAGGTTTCAGAGCCTGGGCTCTAACCTGAAACTAAATGTCTATGCTGCTATTTTTAGCCCCATAGCACAAGCCAGAGTGAGTTGACCTGGGCTCTGAGACTCACTGCTGCGGGTTCTTTATTGCAATTTAGATATACTTCAGGTTCCTTAATGACCCTCCTCATTTTGTGCTGAGCTTGGCAGAGGAGAGAATCTAGTTCTGCATCTCTGACCTACTTTTTTAAATGCTGCACATGTTCCAGTGCAGATTCAGATATGTTTCAGTGCACCATTAAGCTTTGTCTACCCTATAACTTTTTTTTTAAATTCACATTCTAGACATGTGGGAAACCAAGACTCAACATATTTGGACCATTCATAGATCATTATTTTCTCTTTGAAATGGGACCCTAGTCTGTTTTTTCTGCTACCAGAAATGTAGACTGAATAATGGAGTTGGGAATTCAGTGTAAAAGCATTTTCTTAACATTTCTGCGATGTACCACATTTTGTTTAGTATTGTGTTGCACTGTCCCTTTGGCTTACAGTCTGCATGGCAGCACAGCACTCAGAAATGTGGGATATAGCCTAAAAATGTCTTATATCCTACACTGAAAGCTTGCAGTTTGAATAGAAGGGGCAGATCCTCAGCTGGTGCAAACCAGAATAGGTACATTGAAGTACTTGGGCCCTGTGCTGATTCACACCAGCTGAGGATCTAACCCACTAAATCTTTGGCCAAATTCATTCCAGGTGTAACTCTGTTCCCCTTTGTTTGAATAGGAGACTCAAAAGAAAAACACATGCTACCAACTTCTAATTACAAATCTTTGTAATGCTAATTAGTGGTTTTAACAGGAGAGTAAACTGGAAGTTCTCCTGCCTTCAGGTGTGCCTCAGGGTCTGGAAGAACTACTGAATTTTAGGAACAATTGTATTTTAGTGGCATTTGAAAGCAGAGAAAACTGATTCAGTAAATTTTGAGAACAAATCAATTTCTTTCTTACGTAAATTTTTCTCAAATCTGTGGCTTAAAAAAACCAAAACCCTCCAGGAATGATATCAGGAGGTATATTTATTTTCCTGTCAATATGCGTGTGTATCACCCATTAGTTCTAATAATGTAACTTACCTTTATATATGACTGAAGGATCCCTAAATGCTTTCCGTGTCACTGATGTTAAGCCACTGCATGGGTAGAATTTGGCACCCATTTATCAAAACAGCTAAACTAAAGTTTAAGACAGGAAGTAAAGACAAATGTATCTGTAACTGAGACTATGGGGAGGTGGAGTTATTTAGGCAGAATGTAATTACCAGTGTTGGAATTTAGCCAGGACACGATGATTAACACCCACCTTATTTAAAAGAAAATAACAGGGTTTCTTTAATAATCATGAGCAGATAGGATTTCATTTTTATGCAGTGTTGTAACCATGTTGATCCCTGGGTATTAGAGAGACAGGGTAGGTGAGGTAATATTTTTTTGTTGGACCAACTTTTGTTGGTGAGAGAGACAAGCTTGTCTCTCCCATCAAAAAGAAGTTGATCTAATAAAAGATATTACCTCACCCACCTTGTCTCGCTCAGGATTTTATCTGACAGACAGATATTACGCAAGTGCACTGACAGATTTTTTTTGTCTACTCAGACTCTCACCTTGACATAAATCTAAGAAGATTATGACACTACAAAGAATAAGAAGCATCAGCACACTCCACTTTCCAACTTGTCAGCTTGAGCAATTAAATGAATTTTATTTTATAGCCTCATTCTGAACATGGAATACTTAGCTGCAAACTAAAATCAGTTTTTAAAAGACCCCTAAAACCACTACAAAAACAAAAGTGGGGAATAAATCCAAAATGAAAATGTGACTCATTTTCTTCTGAGCTTCAGGCTTTTCTGAATCTAAGCAGTTGATTGGCACAACATGGGTTCATGGATTGATTTGCAGGGTTTATGCAAACATTTTTTTCTCTCTTTGTCTGCATGGGTTTCATGTCCTTTCAAGTTTTACTTTGAGTTTCATTTGTGAACAGACAAAAACAAAAAACACCATCACCACAACCCAACAAAACAACCAGGAGCAAAAGGTCTTGATGTGAAAGTGTAGATCAACCCTTTGCTTTCATTCTTTTATGAGACTACAGGATTGTTGTTCAATAGTTAAGACACACTAAAAGGCCAGATCCTCAGACCACAGTGGAGCTATGCTGGTTTACTGCAGCTGAGGATTTTTGCCTGGTTTAGAAAGCAGAGGAGTCAAACTCCTTTAGAGGAGGGCCAAAATTCAATATTTAAATCTGATTCATGAGCTAGATTATAAATTCAGGACTATACAGTCCCCATGCAGTTTTCACTGATGCCACTAGGAGATTTGCATAGATATCAATGGGAGACTATGTCCTTTATGTAGTAACTACATTTAGTGATTAGGTGTTATTTGTTCTGGGCCATATTGTCAATTCATCAGTGGGAAAAGTTGTTCCCCTTTAGTTCATTACTACTTCTGCCCATTGTTCCTCTTCCTTCCCCCTCCTCATTTCTCTCCCCCCTTCCCTTGTCTTTGTGAATCAACTCTGTTCTTTCCTCTGTTTCCTTCTGCGCAGCAACTTGCAATTCTCAACCCAGTGGGCATCACTGCCACACCCTTTCCCCATTCCATGCACTAAAATGGTCAAGGATTAAATACACCATTAGAGGGGCCTGAGTTTCAGAGGGTCTGAGAATCAGGCCCTCAAATTGGGCACAGAAGAATGAAGGCATCCAAAATCACGTCTCACGTTTGAAAATTTAGGCTGTAACTCCCCAAATACAGTACTGATTAGAATAGCAATTCCTACAGCTCAACAGCTGTTTAAGAATGGACTCCAGCAGCTCTTGTTTACTGTGACAGCTCTTTGTGTTCTCAGACTGGTTGTGTATTTTTAAAAACTCATCATTGTGTCAGTGGAAATATAATAAATAAGTACATGGGGCCAGATTCTGATACCCTTACTGTGGATAAGTAGCCCCCTTCTACATGAGTAGTCCCATTGACTTCAGTGGAAGCACTTGTGGTGTAAGATCATATTCAACATGGTGGAAGGGATCAGAATCTAGCCCATAATAACTTGCATTTATCCAGGAACTTGCATCTAAAGGGATCCCAAAATGGCTTAGAAGCTACGTCCCAGATCCTAATACTCCTAGTTACACTGAGTAGTCCTTTACTCCATGAGTAGTAGTACTGGAATCAGAATCTGGACTTATGTGGAATACTGAACACCGAATCATCCTGCTGAAATACCTACTCTGCACATACTACAGCAGGGGTGGGGAAACTGTTTGGCCAGATGGCCACATCAGGGAATAGAAATTGTATGGTGGGCCATGAATGCTCACAAAATTGGGGCAGGAGTGCCGGAAGGGGTGCAGGTTCCGGCTGGGGGTGCAGGCTCTGGGGTAGGGCTGGGGATAAGACATTTGGGGTGAAGGAGGGTGCTGCATTTTGGGATTGCACAGTTTGGACAGTGGGAGGGGGATCAGGGCCGGAGCTGGGGGTTAGGGCATAGAGAGAGGCTCAGGGGTGCAGGCTCTGAGCGGCACTTACCTCAAGCCATCTGGAGCACTGGAGCAGGGCTAAGGTGCATGGTGCGGCCCCCGACCTGGTGCCCCGTCTGGAACACCAAAGTGGGGCAGAGGCGCGTGGTGCAGTCCCCCGCCCTGGCTGGAGTGCCGGAACAGGACAAGTCCCAGACCCTGCTTCCCTCCGGCTCGCGGGCCGTAGTTTGCCCACCCCTCTACTACAGGAATCTGTCTCATTACCCACCCTAGCTATCCTTACTCTAAATCTATCGGCAGTGTTGCCAACTGTCAAAATTTTATCACAAGTCTCATGAGATGATATTTGGTGTTTTTCTTAAAGCATCAGCTGCAGGAGGCATGTGATCAGGGAGCATATATTTTCATGTATTTGTAAATAAATTTCTAGCTCTCATGGTTGCAAGGAAAAGCTTGAAAATCTGACTAGAGTGCATCCTAAAGGCTCAGAAACTAGAGGGCAAACAAAAAGAATACCAAATTATTATAGCAATAATTATTAATAAAAACTCTTTCATAATTTTGGAGGGCCTGATTCATGAATTTTGAATGCATGGGGTTCGCAGTACTGTGTATGTCACCCTACTGAAGTGCTACCTGTAGGGAAAAAATATTAATATTTGTGCATATAATGATATTTTCAGTCACTGGCATCTGTCCATTTTTCTGGAACTCTGACTTGCTTTTTATCCACCTTAACTAAAATGCTTACATTATAAGGCCCCTCTTTGATTATGTGCTATGAAATCATGTAAAGCCAAACTTACTGGCAGTCTGGAACAATGAATTCCCTTACTGCAGGCATTACTCCAGAAGTTTTAATTATTGTAGCTGTGTGGAAGTTGGTTCAGCTGTTGACCCTAGCATGCCTTTGATTGCCTGGGTCTTGGTTATAGTTTACTAAAACTTTGACTAATAGTGCATCTTCACTCTACCTTTTTTTTATTTGTTTAATGCAGTACTTGAGCTAGGCTTCTCAGGAAGAAAATAGTTATAGCAAACAATAATTTTCTCTTCTAAATCATCAAAATAAGGAATATGGATTTCATTAGGCAGAGTGGTCTAGTGGATAGAGCAGTAGAGTGTGACCTGGTCTACATGGGAGGATCGATCTAAGTTATGCAACTTCAACTACGTGAATAATGTAGCTGAAGTTGACGTACTTAGATCGACTTACTGTGGTGTCTTCACTGCCGTGAGTCGACTCTGCCTGCGCCTCTCATGGCTCTGGAGTACAGGAGTCGATCGGAGAGTGCTTGGAGGTTGATTTATTGCATCTAGACTAGACACGATAAATCGAGCCCTGCTGGATCGATTGCTGCCCACCAGTAGTGAAGACATACCCTTAGAAGACCTGATTTCTATTCCCAGCTCTGTTGCTGGGTGTCCTTGGTCAAGGCACATCCCTTCTCTGTGCCTCAGTTTCCTGATCTATAAAATGAAGATAATGACACTGACTTCCTTTGTAAAGTGCTTTGAGCTCCATTGATGAAAAGTGGTATATAAATATGTGTTAGATATTATTATTAGTTGCTGGGGCGGGGGGGTTGTTCAGAGAATAGTTCCTAATAAAGTTCTGCATCATGCTGTCTCTATATTTAAAGATTCCCAAAGATAAATAAACTAGCTAACCTTCTACTCTAGACACAATTTATTCCTTTAACAATGCTCTGACATATGTTATTTTAGTACTACTTTGCCATTGCTTTTTCCTGTCACAATTATTTTTACAGCTTCAGAATCAGGATGCCAGGTCTTTGTTGTTATTCGAGCAGATGCAAATGGGTGTATAACAAATTCTTTTTTTGTGGCTTCCTCTGTTTCTTTTCCAAGCTTTTGTCTTGTTCCTTCTGAATGTTTGGGGTAGCTGGTGCTCAGTATGCACATCTGGTTTCTTTTCCTTTCCACATAATTTTATTTGGATTCTGTCATACCTCTAAGAATGATGATACCTATACCTGTGAATATGTGCACACGTGTATATTTGCCAAATTTGGAAAATATGTATTATAAATAGCCCCAAACTAAAACACTGGATCTCAAAAAAACAAAATTTGAGTGGAAATAGAGAAATTCAAAATTCAAATTTTGAGTGGTCTCTTGCTGTAAGATGGCTGAACCTATGTAATGATTACATCCTAATGCATAATCTTTGCATAAAACCTGTTCTCATGCATACTAGCAAAGGACAGTTCACTTTTACCCAACATGGCAGTGTTACACCATTACAACACAATGGATTAACAATTCACAAAGTAGTAAATAAATACAGGATGTATCTAGTATTTTTTCTTCTTAGTAAATTAGTAAGAATAAAAAAATAGTAAATCCCCAATCATTATTTTTTAAATTGCAAAGCTATTGTATTTCTCAACTTTTGAACATCTCACTTCTTCTACCACTAGAGTGCACCAAAATATTTGGTTCAAATGTAGTGATTTCCAGAACCGCTCATGCCTAAAACTATTGCTCCTTATTTCATCCTGCAAAATATCTACTCTGTTAAAATATCTACATAGCTTTTAAATAATGTAAAATATCTACAGGACACTTTTAAAAGAGAAAGCGCAACAGATGTTTATGTATTATCTGAACGGTACACCTTTAGTTTGTTTAAAAGTTTGAAGCTTCAATCTCTCTCTCACACACATATGCCCCCCTTACTCTCTCCCATTCTGTTTATATTCATTTCAAGCTTTGGGTTTCTAATACTGGATTTTTTTTGGCAACTGTAAAGAAGCAGCTTGAAAAACATGAAATTTGAAAAGAGACAATTTTGACAGTGTTTCCTAGCCCAGAATATCAATGACTATAATTGAATCAGTGTTGTGACTGGGAATTGCTAATCTAGTTTATAATATTACTGCTATTGATGTCAGAGAGCCAGGAAAATAATGGTAGCTTTTAAAAGTGACAGCACCACATATATCATGCAGCAGATCTGAGCATGAGTGCTGATCCCAGTTCCTCAATCCCTAAACTAGCTGGGGTTGAGGGCACAGCAAAGACAGCACACACTTAGGGGGAAATTTTGGCCCCATTGAAGTCGGTTGCAAAACTCCCAATGACTTCAATGGAGCCAAGGTTTCATCCTCCATCTTGAGAGGAGGGAACACCTTATGATGTGAGAGTTGAGTGTTCCTATGGACATATCTTGTCCTACTTGATTTTTAGACAAAGGAAATGCAGTAGATCTAATCTACCTGGATTTCAGTACTGGATACAGTTCCACACCGGAAATTATTAGTTAAATTGGAGAAGATGGAAATTAATATGAGAATTGAAAGTTCAATAAAGAATTGGTTAAAAGGGAAGCTACAATGGGTCATATTGAAAAGTGAACTGTCAAGATGGAGGGACATTACTAGTAGAGTCCCTCAGGAATCAGTCTCAGGACCAATCTTATTTAACATTTGTATTACTGATCTTGGCACAAAAAGTAGGAGTGTGCTAATAAAATGTGTGCATGGCACAAAGTTGCCAATACGGAGGATGACTGGAATATCATACAAAAAGATCTGGATGACCTTGAAAACTGGAATAATAGAAATGGGATGAAATTTAATAGTGCAAAGTGCAAGATAATTCATTTAGGGACTAACAATAAGAATTTTTGTTATAAGCTGGGGACTTATCAATTGGAAATGATAGAAAAGGAGAAAGACCTGGCACCTGGGTGTATTGTTTGATCACAGGATGACTATGAGCTGCCAGTGTGATGCAGCTATTAAAAAGGCTAATGTAGTCCTAGGATGCATCAGGTGAGGTATTTCCAGTAGAGACAGGGAAGTGTTAGTACCGTACACAAGGCACTGATGAGACCTTATCTGGAATGCTGTGTGGAGTGGGCAGCTGGTACACTCTCCCCACTGCCTTCTTGACTTTGCAGAGCTGACCTGATTGGGTCACCACACTGTAATCTCTGTCCTGTCACCCTTGGGAGAAGAGTGATGCAAGCAGGCCATGCCTGGGATGTGCCAGGGAGAAAATCACCTAATTTCCCTCATGAGAAAAGGTTGTGGAGCTTGAGTCCTTCATTGTGGAATAAAAGATCCCAGAGTTTATTGCTGAGATTTTATAAAGGTGGGGGACCTGCCAGTGGGTGGGGCTGAAAAGGCTATAAAAAGTGTGGCTAAGCTTTGGAGAAGCATCTGAACTTTCGGTATTTTTCCAAACCTGACAGCTGCAACTTTGGAGGTGCTGATGCCCTGAAGAAAAACACGTGAAACAAAAAATCCTTCCTCTTTTGAGCCTAGAAAGAGATATTGTGGTGCAAACAAGGCATCTCTGAAGTGTGTCTGTTCTGGGTGGAAATCCACCTATTCCTCTTTAATCTCCAAAAATCTAGAGTATTGATATACCAAAATTCTGCTTAGGTGCATTTCCTTTTTTTAACCTTTGTACCACCATTTGTATATGCACAGAAAAAGAGAAGCAATAATATTTCAAAGGCTGCACAGTAGCAGCCAATAGGCAGCCCTGATTCCAGGTGATATTTAATTAGAATAACGGAGAAAGTGACCAGATCATTAACATTTGAAAGAAACACAGAATCTGTTCCCAATTAAGTGTATATATGGCAGCAGTTTAGAGCCTTGCTCACTCTAATTCATCATCCATCACAGTTCAGAAAAATACTTATGCACGTGCTCAAATCATTCCTATTCAGCAAGTCATTTTAAATTTGTGGTTAACTTTAAACAAATGCTTAAGTCCCTTTAAGTCAATGGGACTTATGCATGTGCTTAGCTTTAAGCACATACATAAGTGCACTGCTGACTTGGAATGGCATGCTGAACAGTGGGTTTATTGACCAGATCCAAAACCTACTCAAGTAAATGGAAGGACTCCCATTGACTTCAATGGGCTCTAAATCAGGCTCCAAATATCTAATTATTCTAGAAGGTGTTTTTTTTTGTCTTTTTACATTTAAATACTATATTTAAGCAGCAGTTGTTTTTCTACTGTTCATAATAACTCTCCTTGTTTATCATATTATTCTCAGGGTTATGATGGCCCTTTATTAGGCAGTGCTACATTCATTCCTATAAAGGGAGAGGGTAAAACAATGTCTGAATAATAAATGAAAATGTAAAGAATCTATATTGCATGGAAGACTCAGGGAGGTGACACTTGAGCAGCCTACAAGAAGAAATATCTCACATTTCTAACAATTTATTCTGCAGCAGAAATATTTATATCTTGATCTTTCTGACACTAATAACAACAACAACAACAAATCTACTTCACAATTTCCAATGGGACGATGAAGGGATTTTGCACAGAATTCTGTTTTTAAAAGATATCATTAAAGTGAAAAGGAGGATCATTATGTGATTGTAAGACTCCTCTTCTTCCAGATCTGATTCCCTTCAGAGAAAGCTATAGATTTTTTATTGGTTATTTTTCATAACATGGATTTAATGAAGATAGAAGTCAGAATGAAGGGATAACTGTTTTTTGCTCCCTGAACAACATTATTCCAATCCTTCTTCCCCAAATCATGTATATCTTTTGACTGTCTTAAATCACACTGTGCATCTGTGGCAATAAATATCAAATGAATGGGGAAAGAAAAGCAAAGGAAACTCCATTGGGGTAATGAGATTACTCTGGAAATAAAGCAGTGGATTACTGAAATCTAATTTGGAAGTGATGAAGTACATGTGATTGCCAAGTAATTATTTCTGCACTGTTCTTGTCCATGGGGAAAATGGAGTTATTGGACATTGCACTATGTTAATGATGCCATAGCTTGACATTTACATGAACGTGCAGAAAAATTGGTCTTCCCAGTCCATTTTGTGACAATACATTGCATCAGCTAAGAAGCTTGCCATTAATATCACTGCACTGGAAACAACCTGAGTATACAGCATTTTTGGCTGGTCTATTGTTATGGAAGGAAAGGCATAACATTATACTACAGATTGTATCTAAAACTCTAATCATGTCACTCAACTCTCTATTGCAGAACATAAAGGAGGGGGCTGGGAGCAAATGGATGCTGCTAAGAGAAGTAATGAAGGAATGAAATACCCTTTACTGTATATACTGTATATATCCAAAATGTAATTTTGGTTGCAATATTCTATCTGAGATGTTTTTGCTAGATAAATGCTAATGGAAAATCACGACCGAGGATCCTTATTTATTAAACATTGTTATACCCAAAATACCAAGAATGTTTAATAAAACGGACTTATATTTCAGGTATGTGATCCCTTTGTACAGTCTTTACTCAAACAAAACTGTCATTATATCAGCTGGGGTTTTAACGGACCAGGTCCATCACAAACAATCATGCTAAAACTAATCATTACTGGATTAAGGCATAGACACATTAGGTCTGTGCTTGACACCCCAAATCCCAGAGTAATGTGATGAAGTCAGAATCTCAGTTTTTATTTTAAAATAAATTCTCTTAGATGTCATGATTGTGAAGAAAAGCTTGAAAACATGAATGGCGTGTAAAGCAACTCAGCAATGTCTGCCTGAGTCTGCAGACAGCATTCAGCAGAGGCACAGCAGCAGCCACTGGAGCCAGGGAGGAAAAAATCCCCTCAGAGCAGATCATCAGGCCACCTTGCTCAGTGGGGTCTGCTGCTATATGACAGGGAATGTCTTTTCATTGTATGTGTGCACAATGTGGCCCTGATCCTTGATTGGTGCCAATAGGTGCTATCATAATAAAATTAATAAACACTAATAATAGTAAAATACCTCTGTGCTCGCCCTTGAAGGAGGCTACTACTAGCAGCCTATGCTCTGCTTGGCTAGTGCCTGTGGTGGGCCCTATATGGGAGTATATTTAGGGCCCCACCTTGCCTGATCTGACATTGAAGCTGATGCTTTTCTAGGTTTGCTTCCATAAACCCTAATTTTGAGAGGTGGGCTCAAGAAGCAAGATTTGGATTTCAGACTCTACACAGGGTTTGGCTCTTTCCCATTGCTACCATCATAGGAGCTCCATTCACTGATAATTTTAAAATAGACCATTCTGCCATTTTTACATGATTCCTAGAGAGCATTTGATCTTTATTTTTAATCAAAAATTGACTAGATTGGTAAAGTCAGTTTTCATTTGCAAATACTAAGGAGAATTATTATAAAGTTTTAAAAATAGTCTAATGATAGTAGAACTTTCACATGTTGTGTGGAAAGTAACATCATCTGATGTCTTGAAAGAAATATTTTGGTGGCAATGGGAGCTGGTGGGAAAGGGGGAAGGTGGTAGATTCATGAATTTTTTAGGATTTTTCACCATTATTTTTTAATTTTACCCCTCAAATTGTAAAATGTTGAGTGCTCTAGCACCAACATACTTCTCTTCTAACCAAGACATATTAGTTGGCTTCTGCAATTTAGCTCTCAGTTCAGGAAGATACATTGACTTCAATGAGATGAGTCATGTGCATCTACCTGAATCAGGTAGAAAACCTAGGGAAAATATGTTTTATAAATTGTGTCTGCTTGTCAAATAATAGTAAGAATGCAAAAATAAACAAAGAAATAAAAATGTAGATAGACAAAATCCTAAAAGAGAAAACCATATTGAATAATGTCAGATTGAATCTATAAATATACTATACTGCAAATAAATGCTTTACCAAATGTCACCTCCAATGAACCACTGTTGTAATTAACTAGATAGAAAGCATGTTTATTACTGTGCTCTACTAGACAGTATCAGAACTACCCAACTGTATTTCATATGCCACTTTTTTGGCTGATCAAGTTGGTAAGAGCAAACCCACTTTTGCCAAAGAAGTTGGGACAGGACTTAAGAAAGGGACTGTCCCAGCCAAAACGGGATGTATGGTCACCATAATATAGATTATCAGAAGACAGCATTTGCCTATAAGTAAGGATTGCAGAATATGTGCCCATATTGTAGAATAAAAATAAATAAATGCATATCCCATATTTTTAAACCTCTGCTTCCCAGTGGCAGATTCCCATCTCTAAACCTTAGTTTGATACCTCACCCCTATAAACATATATATTTAAAGTATTGTCTGATATTTCCCTTTGCCCTTCATACCAGTTGTATATGTCCATTGGCCCCTCCCACACCCATTTGAAGTCCAAGCTCATAGAAATATTTCATTGACAAGCCCATCCTCTTCCAGGGCTTCCCACCAACTGAATGCCACTTCCTCCTTTTCAATTGACACAGAGTGGTAATGTTAGCAGCTTTTCACTGTCCCAGTCAGCTGAATGACCTGATAGAAGAAGCAAAACAAATTGGATGGAAGACAGACTGGAGATGAGACAGGTAAGCCTGTATTTTTCATGTGCTCCATCAGAGGCTTGTCCACTAAAGTCTGAATTCTGGCAAGTGCTTCATTACAAAAAAAAAAAAAAAAAAAAAAGGCAACCCAGCAACCTATGATTTTTGTCCTTAACGCCATTTTATCAAGGGCAGCTGTGAAACTGATACATATTAAGCTGCTGATCCTGCACTGCTGAAGTCAATGGGAGTTTTGCTATTGACTTCATTGTGAACAGGATCAGGCCACATAGGTTTTATTTTCTAAGCAGTTTCTAAATTACAGGTGTAATTTTACATGCCTGTGTTTCTATGTAATTTTCCAGTACTGAATTTTCACATGCACATATATTTAAGGTTTGCACATCCTGGGTGAAATTCAATGTGCTATACAGAAGGACAGTACTAGGTTTGTGCAGTACTAGATTTAAACAGAAGCTAGGAGCTAAGGTGACCAGATAGCAAGTGTGAAAAATCAGGACAGGGGGTAGGCAGTAATAGGAGCCCATATTTAAAAAAAGCCTCAAATATCGTGACTGTCCCTATAAAATCAGGACATCTGGTCACCCTACTAGGAACCTAAATACCTTTGAGTATCTGAGTCTAAGTCTTTTTATGTTTTAGGTCGCCCTCTGTAAGATGAATGATAGCATGGTGAGGAGGGCTGTATAAGTGTCTAGACACAGAGACCTTGTTACCTGATTGCCATTGAGAAAATGGAACTCGAAATTCAAGAAAAGAATTTTTAAACCAAAGTTGAATGCCTAAATTCCTATAAAGAATACTTGATGATAGCTAATTTTTTTAAAGAAATTGAAATAAAAAAGTCTGATTAAAGAATAAATATCAAAAACCATTATACAAAATGTTATGCAGCAGCAAAGTCCATCGACCCCTTCACAATGATAATAGGAATCAGGGAAAGGTGAAAGCTAATATGAAATGTAATTTAATTAAATTGACTTTTTGCATGTTATAAACTTTAGTTTTCATAATGCTGAAATATTTTGAAAAGCTATGAGCCTTACTTCCTATGAAACACATAAGCACATTGAGAATAATATTACACATATGTTCATGCATGCTGTGCCCAAAATACCTTCTTGGGAGCTAGGAAAATACTGTATAATAGTGAACTATGCTTATAATGGTACATCTGGCACAAATATGACATGAAAAACTAGGAGAGATTTTCCTTTTTCAACAAGTAATACTAAAATTAGATATATACAGAAATATATTAAATAAACATATTAAATAAATTAAAGAAATATTTACACATCTTATTACATCTCTTACAAAAATATAGTACTAGAATTTTCTGCATCATCTGCTATGGGCTTAAAACCATTGGAGACAATAGAAAGGCTCCATTAACTTCAATAGGCTTTGGATCAGGACCTAGATTCCTATGGCTAATTATCTCTGGAACCACTTTACTCATTGGTTAGCATCCTTCCTTTTCTCTCTTGTGCCTGACTGCAGTTTAGCTAGTAAGCTTGCCAAGGGAGAAACTGTGCCTTGTCTTTGTTGATATAGTGCCTAGCACTTTGCAGATGTGACTGCAAACTAATAATAAATGATCATCAGCACTGGCATCTTCAATTGCCCATTACGACACCATTTTTTTTATCAATAAATTCTGTGAAAGAAACTAATTTAAGGGTGGGATTCTCAAAAGCGCTCAGCGTTGGCCTAGTTTTGTTCTCATTGACCTCAGTGGGAAATCTCGACTTTTGCCATTAACTTCTGAGGGATTGGAGTTAGGCCGGGGCTGAAAATACTTTTTTAAATACGTTTGAAAATACTATCCTAAATTGATCAGAGCAGAGTTCTTCTAACTTTATGACTGCTTCCCTCAGCGTAAAGGAGGGATGTGTCTTCCAGATGATGGAAAATGATGCGAAGAGACCACAGCCTCCCTGGAGAGCCTGTTGGGGCCAGTTCAGCTAAAATGTATGTAGTACTGACAGTGAAGGGGGATGCACAGAGTCAGTGTATTCCTTCAGCATCCTTTGCTGGCAAAGTTCCTGTTGTATCTCAAAGCTACCTTCCACTGGCAAAAACACCCAGGAGATGGCTGGCTGTGGTACCATCACATTCCCTCCCTTGAGATGAATCTCTCTTCCAATGCTGAAGAGTAATTCACATCTTCCTGTGCCATCTTGGGTGAAGTTGGCCACTCAGAAGATATAACTGATATGATGAAGGCACAGAAAGAAACAAAAAAGAAGATATTTGGAACCTCTGCAAATGCTAATTAAACATATTATTATGAGAAAAGCAACATCTACTAAAAGGTCAATAGAACTCATTGATACATGGTGGGGTGATGGTTGGGAAATGGCTATTGCAAAGGTGGAAAAGATTTCATAGTGCTTGAGTGATGACTTTGAGGGGATTTATTCTTTGTTCCTGGCCCAGGGCTGTATACACTTTCTATAAAATTAAAAAATATATATTTTAAACAGAAAGCTTAGATTCAATGTCCCAGCACTGAGAAGTCATTTGTGTTTTATAGAATTACATTTACAAGCCTGGTAGATTCATGAAATATATTTTCTCAAGTCAGTTATGAAACTCTAATGGGTTAAATTAACCAGGCCGTATAAATGTGAGCTGAACATATGGTCAGGCCCGCAGAGGGTTTTAAAAAAAAGCAAATGTCTGGTAAAACAAGTAAAGTCCAGCCTCTGAGAGTATGTTGTCAGCATGAAAAGAGCCCTCTTATTTATCACAATGAAAAGAAGGGGACATCCACCATTATTTCACCTCTCTGGCATCACACAGTGAAGTGGATGAGAAACAATGTTTAAATAGAGACAAAGAGGAAAATGATTGGAAGTTTCTTTGGGGAAACTGGTGTGAAGAATGGTGGGGGATGGGTAGAAATCTTTGATGGCTCTGCCTTTAAAGGAAAGGAGAGAAAATCTAAAATGAAGTCCCACAAATTGCAACAAAAATTGCAATTCCTAGGAGCATTCTTTTGTGTTTTGCCTCTAATTGTAGCACTTCAAACCTAATGAGTTGAATGTTTTGGATATTTCAAGTCCTTTAACTGAAACAGTTCATCACTGTAAAACACTTATTACTTGTTTGATTAAAATTGTTTTTCCAAGCTTTAGAATTAATCGTGGAAATCAGTCATTTGGATGCCATGTGAAAGAGGGCACAATAAATATCAACACTGCCTCTTCTGCATGATGTGTCTCTGGATCAGAAATTATTTTCCCATCTCTTTCATTCATTGCAAAGGAATATATTGAAAGGACCAAACATTTATTAGCATGGTTTCCTTTTTCTGAGAGCAATTTGATCCCACAAATTTGTGCCTGCATTTTTAGCACCATCAACTGAATTTCAGGTGGGATTTTCAAAAGTGTTCTGTGTTGTTTTAAATCGCCTCCATTAGAATCAATAGGAGTTTTACTGTTGTTTTCAATTGGAATAGGTTTAGATCTATGCAGAGAGCTTTTCAAAATCGTGTCCCATCTGATCTTTCATGCCTGTAGCATGAGAGTGGGAATGCCAATAAGATATCAATAGCAATAGAAGTATTCCAATTTAATTGTCACTCCCAGGTCATTTTGTGACTGCAAATTCTGCAGGCATGATGTGGACCCATCTCTTTTGAAAAAGTACCCAATAAAGAGCAAACATTTTTGCCAGCATTAATACAGAGTCTTTCTCTTCTAAGTTACTTGCTAAAATGTAGCCCAGGTTGTTAGTGACAGAAAGTTGTGGTAGCTATGGGCCCTCTGGTGTTATAAGTCTGTGCGCTCATAGTCTTCATCCACATCAGAAAACCACATTGGCACTAACTAGTACCCTTTGATAGTCCTTTGATACCCTCCCCTTAAAAGAGGTAGAGCCAATTGAAGTAGCTGAAAAGAATCCCATTAACTTCAATAGGTTTGGATCAAGGCCGTAATGATCATTAAACATTTTTCCCCTGGAATATGTTGTTTACCTATTCGCTGTCAGTAATTTTGCCTGCTATGATGTAAAAATTGTTCCATTTGACTTGTAAAAATGATTTTTTCTAGCAAAATAATCTGCCTTTCACTTATCACAAAATCTAATGTAACTTGATTAGTTTTCACTTTTTCATGCAACGCGACAAGTGAAAGTGATGTTTGTTGATTCACATAATCCCCAATGAGTTATGATGGGAGAAGATCTCTAACCATTCTTTCTTTGCTGTTTATTTTGGTTATTTCACATCAAGATGTGAGCCACATTCTCAGGACCATTTCTTCTGCACCTAGCTCAAGATGGGTGGCTACAAAGGTGGATTTAAGCCACATTTATGCATCATGGGGGTTGCTAAGCATTGGCCCTGTCCTGACATTCAAATTAGAGCAGCCTAAAGGCTGTTCTAACTTGTTCAGGCTCATAATGGCCACCTGGTGTTAATGCAATTGGGGATTGGCCAGACATAGCAGCTCTTTGTTTACACCCCATATGTGGGGCAGAGGATGAGGCAGTGCAGGAGCTGCCATTACAAAGGAATGCTTTCTTGTCCAGTTAAGCCACCTGTGTGGCTATTTTGGGTTTGCAGACCAGTGCAAAGCAGCGATAGCAAGGGTCATGATCAGGCCTAAGCTATTTTACAATACATTGGGATTTTTATTTATGCTTTAGATAAGTGAAATGAATCAACTTTTAGTCTTTGTCACTGTTTCATGTGCTGGAAAAGTATGTGGAGGGAGAGTTGGCTGTTAAAACAAATGAAAATACAAAAACAGAGTGTATAAAAGCTTACCCTATACCTAATCCTTTTGAGAGATTAGAGTTTTAACAGAAAATAGATCCATATAGGTAGTAGGCCTAGTGCCCTTGAGAAACACTCAGAAGTAGCCTGCAGTTCAAAACATTTCGGACTTATGGCTTTACAGGCTTGTTTATTTGACTTATTTACCTGAAGACTTACAGGTTAAACACAGCCATCTGCAGTCAATTGTCCTGGTTAATGGGAGTCATCAAGATTCCAAACGACCATTAATGGCCCATACTTTACATAATTACAATAGGCCCTCAGAGTTGTATTTCATATTTCTAGGTTCAGATACAAGAGTGGTACATTTATACAAATAGGATGATCACATTCAGTAGATTATAGGCTTTGTAATGATACCGTGTCCTAGGGTCTCACCCCCACTTTGAGCTTGTGGGTTCAAAGATGGGGACCCGCAGGTATTCTGCCACCATGTCATAGGGTCTCACCCCCAATTTGAGCTTGTGGGTTCAAAGATGGGGACCCGCATGTATTCCCCCCCCATGTCATAGGGTCTCACCCCCACTTTGAGCTTGTGGGTTCAAAGATGGGGACCCGCATGTATTCTGCCACCATGTCATGGGGTCTCACCCCCACTTTGAGCTTGTGGGTTCAAAGATGGGGACCCGCATGTATTCCCCCACCCTAAAATCCTAGGGTAGGTCTCCTTCGCTGCCACCAGTCAGGTTAAAGTGTCTGACACACTGCCTGTCCCCCAAGCTTCCCCTGGGGAACCCAGATTCAAACCCCTTGAATCTCTACACACAGGGAAGCAGCCCACTTCCCCCCTCTCTCTCTCCTAGCCACTTTGGAGAGATATACACCGAGTCAAATCCTTGACTCAACACAAAGAGGGACTCACTTCCCCCCTCCCCTTCCCTAGTCCTGGAAAGAGATACCTGATTCAAACTGCTTGAATCAAACCTAGGAGGAACTGTCTCTTCCTCCCTCCCCTTCCCCTGAATTTTCACAAGAGAAGGAATTAACCAAGTCCAAAGAAAAGAAAGAATTTATTAAAGAATAAAAAGAAAATACAGAATCTCTATGAGCCCAAGCTGGACACTCATAGGGTATAACCTTATCAATCTCTGGAGAGAATCCCCCTCCCCTTTTCTCAGTAAAAGCAATATCAGCAAACAGGAATAAAGCATTTCCCTTAGCAAACACACAATTGCAAATATAGAAATCAAATCATAAGACTAATTCGCCTTCCTAATTAATACTCACTATTAATTAGCAGAAACTATTCCAGGAGAACTTGGAGACATGACTGTCCTCTCTTAGATCCAAAAAGAGTTCTTGAGACAAACAAAGAAAACACAGACAAAAGTTTCCCTCCACAGAGATTTGAAAAAAATCTTATCTCTGATTGGTCCTTCGGTCAGGTGGTCATCAGGTACTGTATGTTAACCCTTTACAGGTAAAAGAGCCCTTAACCCTTAACCATCTGTTTATGACACGCCCCCCAAATCGCCAACAGTGGGAACTACTGGTGGTGATTTCCTTCTAGAACTTTAAAAGAAACAGAGTTACAAAACACATGCACTATTACATATACTACTAAGTATGTAAACAACAAGGTATTTGACATTGAACAACACTTTTTATGCATTTGACCGGACATACTTGGCAACGTCCTTGCCCATCCTCCCAGTGGAAGGACTTCCCCAACCTGTCCTTGGTTGTGTTCACCCCAGAATGACCACTGGGATGTCATGGCCCAAGCTTAAGAGCTTGTACTGGTACTTAGTTGGAACTACCAACTGTTTTTGAGGATTGTGGCCTTTCTGGTGTCCACCAGAAAGAATGTCCTTATATAAAAGTCCTTGTTTTACAACAAACTGGGATCAATTAGAAGAGCTGAGAGGCGGTGGGTTGCTCCGTGCCACCGCCCAAGCTTTCTTAAGGCTGTCATCGGCTTCCTGCTCAGTCTGGAACTGTTCCCTTGAAGCTGGAGACACCAGTTCCTCCTTAGACTGTGGACTTGGGCTGGGTCCCTCTGGAAGCGATGTAGGTGATGAAGTTGTTTCCATTGACTGTGAACCGCTCTCTGCTGGTGCACAAGGTGATATTTCAGGCTCTGGCTGAGCCTCTTGGGTAGAGTTGTCTGCTGCTTCTGCCAGTTTAGGCCCGTTGGCGCCCCCTGGCGGTGGAGTTGCAAGCACTGTCGTCAGTGCTGGCACTGGTTTTGCCGCTGGTTGCTCTTCCAGTTCTGGTCCTGGGACTGGATGTACTATGGCTGCTGTAGTTGTTGGCATGGGATCCGGTTCCACCACCTCTGTCTGGGTGTCTGGTAACACAGACCGGGTCCTGGTGGATGGCTCAGGAACAGGGATGGGAGTGCCTGCTTGTTTGGCCTGGCTGCGGGTGACCACTCCCCCACTCTTGGTCAGCTTTACATGGTTGGCTAAGTCTTTTCCAGTAGCATGGGGATGGAATAATTGTTATAGACAGCAAAAGTCCACTTTCCTGACCAGTCCTTGTACTGGTCTTTAGGGATGCTGTACCCATGGCAGGTCCTTTTAAAATTTTTCAAGAAGGCCTTAGTGTTCTCACCTGCCATGTAGGTGGGAAATTTCTTGGGATGGGGAACAGTGCCTTTTGGTGCTGGCCACACCCCTCTGCAGTCAGTGAACTGGTTTCCCCAATTCCTAACCCTTTCTATTCACGAAGAGACTGAATAGAAAAAAAACCAAAAACTTTGTATTTGCATTTGTGTAGCTGCTGTTTGCTGATATACTGAGAAGACCAAAAAAAACCCTGGTTTGTCCTGTTTCTAGCACTTGCTAAGTACCTCACAGTGGGGGTCCTTTGTAACAAGCCTCCTAGAAAACTTACCTGTTTCCTAGCTGTTTTTAAGCAGTCAGAAAGAAAAAAAGGAGAAAAAAGAAAAGGAAAAAAAAAACCTTTTCCTAACACAGCCCGTTAGAAAACCTTATTTCCCTCAGCTAAACCAGCTGAAAATCTGTTTCCAAAAAAAAAAATCTCCCCCTCCTGGCTTCCAAGAAGGTGGAAAAACCTGTTTTGCCACTGTCTTTTGCAAATTGCTAAGTACCCTCTCAGTATGGGGTCTCCTATAACAAAGCCTGGTTAGAAAAACTAATTCCCTCCAGCCAAACTGCTGAAACTGCTTCTAACCCTGAAAACTGCTTGAAAACTGCCTTTTCCTCAAGCTGCCTGTCCAAACAACAAGAAAGAAAAACTGCTTCCAACAAAGCCTGCTGGAAAACTTAATTCCCTGCAGCCAAACTGCTGAAACTGCTTCTAACAATACCAGTTAGAAAAGGAATACTTGTAAACTCCCTCTTCTCTCAGGTTGCTTTCCTGCTCTAGAAGAAGAGAATAGCTCCCTTCAGCGTAGCCCAGCTGAAAAAAACTCCTTGTAACAATGGGTTCGAAACTCCGCTGCCACCATGTCCTAGGGTCTCACCCCCACTTTGAGCTTGTGGGTTCAAAGATGGGGACCCGCAGGTATTCTGCCACCATGTCATAGGGTCTCACCCCCACTTTGAGCTTGTGGGTTCAAAGATGGGGACCCGCATGTATTCTGCCACCATGTCATGGGGTCTCACCCCCACTTTGAGCTTGTGGGTTCAAAGATGGGGACCTGCATGTATTCCCCCACCCTAAAATCCTAGGGTAGGTCTCCTTCGCTGCCACCAGTCAGGTTAAAGTGTCTGACACACTGCCTGTCCCCCAAGCTTCCCCTGGGGAACCCAGATTCAAACCCCTTGAATCTCTACACACAGGGAAGCAGCCCACTTCCCCCCTCTCTCTCTCCTAGCCACTTTGGAGAGATATACACCGAGTCAAATCCTTGACTCTCACAAAGAGGGACTCACTTCCCCCCTCCCCTTCCCTAGTCCTGGAAAGAGATACCTGATTCAAACTGCTTGAATCAAACCCAGGAGGAACTGTCTCTTCCTCCCTCCCCTTCCCCTGAATTTTCACAAGAGAAGGAATTAACCAAGTCCAAAGAAAAGAAAGAATTTATTAAAGAATAAAAAAGAAAATACAGAATCTCTATGAGCCCAAGCTGGACACTCATAGGGTATAACCTTATCAATCTCTGGAGAGAATCCCCCTCCCCTTTTCTCAGTAAAAGTAATATCAGCAAACAGGAATAAAGCATTTCCCTTAGCAAACACACAATTGCAAATATAGAAATCAAATCATAAGACTAATTCGCCTTCCTAATTAATACTCACTATTAATTAGTAGAAACTACTCCAGGAGAACTTGGAGACATGACTGTCCTCTCTTAGATCCAAAAAGAGTTCTTGAGACAAACAAAGAAAACACAGACAAAAGCTTCCCTCCACAGAGATTTGAAAAAATCTTATCTCTGATTGGTCCTTCGGTCAGGTGGTCATCAGGTACTGTATGTTAACCCTTTACAGGTAAAAGAGCCCTTAACCCTTAACTATCTGTTTATGACATACCGGACAAGAGACCTTTTACATAAAGCATATTCCAGTTACATTAGCATATTTTCATAAAATCATATAGAGTGCAACGTCACACCCTTCTCTTGAAATATGGTTGTAGTCTTTGTTTAGCCTCTTCTTACTTAAATTTGGGATTTTCCTATTGATAAATGCTGTTATTGCAAACACTGGGCATGCAGTTGTGCATGCATTTTTCATATATAATTGTCTGGACCTAATTCTGATATACATGCTTTAAATGTTAAGTGTGCAATTTTTAAAAGATGAGATCCATTGGTACACCCACATAAAATACCTGCACACTTGTAGTAATTGAAAAAACCCACATTTGTCTTTCCATTGCCAAATCAGTGAACATGCTACCTCATTTGTGCATACAAATGCTAGTTTGCATTTTAAAGGTATGGTTGGTTGCAAAGTTCTAAACTGACCACAGACAGCACTCCAATTTGTTCAGTATTTTGATCTGAAGATCAGTGGGGCACAAAAATCATGATGGACTGATTTGTTTTTTTCTTTAATGCTTGAGTAGTGATCATTTAACAAAGTTTTGGAGCAACTAGAGCCCTTCTAATGAATACAGTTATATATTCCAATGACAGGATAAATTTCAGTTTACTTACCAGCTCCTTGGTCAGATTCTGCTCTCAGTTACACCAGTGTAAATCCAGAGTAACCCCATTGGTGTAAGCAAGAGTAGAATTTGGCCCTTAATGTTTCATTTCCCAAGGACATGGAAATATTTTTTTTGTGGGCAAGGATCAAATGCTATGAAATGGACACTAATTAGAATTATAATTTTAGATATTTTTTCAAAAAATAAATATATCCTTCATAGACATATTTTACAGATCTGTTTTTGCAGAGCTTGGAAAACTTGAACTAACATTTCTGCTTTCAGCTGTCATTCTGGCATTGGAGGTTAGTAAATCAGACATTTTTTTGTAATTGCATGTAAAAACAGACTATTCGCCTTACATTTCAAATTCTGTATTGGCCCACACTCTTGGAATTGCTTGAATTCTTGCTGGCTCACTAGTGAGGTTTTTATTTGCTTTCTTTTCATCTAGAGACATCTGCATTCAAGCTTGTGATGGAGTGTGAAGTGAAATCATTGGGGAAATTGTAGTGGGCATGTGAGCTTGGGAGAGACGTGCGGGGGTGGGGGTTGTTCTTAGTTGAGAACTCTCTTATTCTCACCTACCAGACAGAGACAGCCTTAAATCCTCTCCTTATATACTGCAAGGCAGTTCAACAAATAATACACTGGGGGTGTTCGATAATATTTTGTAAGAGAAAGTAAAATTAAGCCTGGACTACACTGTTAATAATAAATAAAATAATAATGATTGTTTGAGTTGTGGTAGCACCCAGAGGCTTCAGTCTGGATCAGGGCCTTGTTGTGCCAGGCCTCGTACTAACACACAGAAAGACATAGTCCCTGCCTCAAATAATTTACAATCTAAGGATTAGATCTTGCAACTGGATCCCTGCGATAATCTCTGTACCTGAGTGCAGGCATATGGGCATGTCTGGATTACTCCTGCGTATAGGCTTGTGGGTTTTCATTGTGTGTGTCTTTTTTTCCCCATTCCCTTGCAAATGTATCCCTTCTTCAACTTTGCTTTCCCTCCCCCTTTCTGGCAATCAGGTAAGCAAGCTGTTTTTTAATGGCCTCGCTCCTCTTTTACTATCACTCAAGTCAAAACTCAACTCTTCTTTGACGAGTTCCCTGGGTGAAATCCTGTCCCCATTGATGTCAAGGCAAAACTACCACTTCAATGGGACCAGGATTTCATCCCTTCTTTCTGGATCATTGAAACAATGAGCTGGCTTCTAAAATCTCTTATGTCCATATTTAATTCTTGCAGTATGCCATCTGGGCAGTTCTCTTGGTTCCCAATTACCCAAGCATGTTCACCTGCAATAACCCCGGTAGTCACTGCAACAGGGTAAGTAGGAGAGTGGGAATTATTTCTTGATTTCAATTGTATGTAGCTTGTGTGTTGGCATAGTTCTTCAAGCCCTATATTAATCACTGAAACCAGCACATGCTTCACAGTACTGTGAAGTCAGACAACTTATAAAGGTCTCCAAGGCCTTAAATCAGACAGGTTTAAATACCTTCATAGAGCTTAGGATATGGAAGAAGAAGCAGTATAGCACCATGTGTTAGAATGTGTTTGTAGAAGTTGGTGATGGGTTTGGGATATTGAAATATCAACGATCCCTTTCTGCATGGAAGGTAATGTGGTAATAAAGCAAAAAGTATGCTGGCCTAATGCATTTTCATGTAGTATTTTGAAAAATCTTCTCTCTGTATGTCCATCATGCCACAAAAAATGGCAAAACTTCTAGATAATCTGCTAAAAAAATACTAGGTAGACAGGAATGTGAGATAATAACTTTTATTGGCCCAACTTCTGTTGGTGAGAGAGACAAGTCTCACCAACAGAAGTTGGGCCAATAAAGATACTATCTCACCTACCTTGTCTTTAAAAATACTGGCAAGGACCAAGGTGTAGAGTATCACAATATCCACCTTAACCATGGACTGGCAAATTCCACATTGGTTGACATACCTGGGTTTTTACTGTTATGGTGGGAAAATTCCAGAAGAGCTGTTCTCAAATCCTTCAGAAGAAATAGCATGCAACTTCTTTTTACACTAATTGTCAGAAAGGTCAGAATTTGGTCCTGAATTTCAGCCTCCTCCTAGTTCTGTTTGTTTCTGGGCTTTCATTTATAAAGAAATGTATATTTTATTTTGTGTGGTCCATTGTTGAGTTCCTTTGCCTAAGAAAACATGGAAAAATATTAATAGATAGTGTGTACAAATCATCTAAATGTTGTTTTCCAACAAGAATTTGTTTTGAATAAGATGTTCAGATTCTTTCCTGAAACCTGTCTTAAGAAACATACCCAGTGGTTTATAATTTCTGACTGTAAACTATTGCATGAAGTGAATATATATGTTAAAATGTGCACAATGCATCTTTCCACTAATGAGATTTCAAAACCCATCCTGATTCGCTGCTGTTTACATAAGGGAAATTAAAAAATTGATTAGTTACTTCCTTCTCTGCATTTCTATACCTTGAATGGCTATTTGCGGTGGCTAGGCAACCAAACTCACAATCTTTGGAACAAGTAGCAGACTTCACAGCAGCAGGGGCTATGAAGCAAGAGGCTCTGGGATCAATTAAAATGCCAGGCTTTTCCAGGCTAGTTTCCAGAGCATCTGTGCATGATTCCACATAAATTTAGGGAATTAAAGATCAGACAAAGATAAACATTTCTGCGCTTTGGTTAACATTGAATTAAAATGAGGAGATGAAATATGACAAGACCATGCAGACTGAGGCTACATTTACACACCTTTCATTTTATTTTATTTTATTTTATTTTTTTAAACCCAGTTTCAGTATTTTAGGTCTGTCATAACCATAGTCTGTTTAAATCATAATTGGGCAGAGTAGTGTTGGGGCTGCTATTTCAAAGGTTTAAATAAAGATAGTCTGGGTATTATCAAATGGTTAATGTAATATACACTACAATTGTGTATACTTATATGAAAAGATCTTTCAACAAAAAAAAAAAAAAACAGTTTTCCTGTAGTCAGACATTGTTAAAAGAAGAAATCTCCCAATGTAAATAACACATTCTAGATAACACTGTAGCTATAGTCAGTTGGAAAGATTATTTTGTCTTTTGAGGTAAGCAACAATGTTTGTGCGTATGAAAGATACTGAAGTAAATTACATTCCCACCTCAACAAGAGGCTGTAACAGGAAGAAAATAGGTCTCCTTTCTTTCTGTTGTTCTTAGCTATGGGGAAAACAGAGATTTAGCCCTCACAGTGCAGCAGTACTCTTTATAAAAGGGCTTAGTTGAATGAACAACCTACAAGCCTTTCCTTCCTGTGTGTAGATGGAGAGCAGACATGTCACATAAAAGTGATAGGATGATGTCAGCCAGTTCACAGGAGGCGCTAGCTACATGAATAGACACTGCAGAATGAATGAAGAATACAGCACACCACGTGATAACAAATCCTGTGACACTGTTCAAAAATGCTAGAAACAACCCTTCAGTCAAAACAGCAAACAGAAAAAGCAGTTGAGGGCTGAGAAAAATATATAATTTAAAGGCAAATACTAGTTATAATTAAATCATTCTGCTTTATTTACATATGTGCCACTTCTGTCCTCAGAGTGATGAGCATATACATAGGTAAAGGTGATAATTTGACCCTTTAATTAGGCTGGGATTTTCGGAAGTGTCTAAGGGAGTTAGATGGCCAACTCCTTTAGACACTTATCAAAATCCCATCTCAAATGCTTCAATTAATGCAAATTTACTACAGCCCGTCATTTTATTTGCACAGACTCTAAAAGATACAGAAGCTTCCCACTGGTTCTAGACTACTGAAATTAGGTTTGGTAACAAGGTGGTTTGTGTTAAGAAGCATATGTAGGTGTAATACAGACTTTGCCATGGTACTTAGGGAGCTGTATTAAGAAAAGCAAGGAGATGAATAAAACTCAGGCAGTATATGGTATTAGGCTCCAACACAGGTATAGGAGAATTTAATACAGTCTAGGAGAAAACTCTCTTAGAGCATGTTTGTGACAATTTATTGTGTATTTTATTGGTTTCTGAAGCCTAAATCATGTTATACAATGCCAGCTCTTTCTGATGCTTAAGAAAGGATGAAAGTTTTATGAGCACTGATAGCTGCTCTTTTGATATACTTCTTAGAGCTATCTGAAGTAGAGCCTTCTTGGGCCAGCATAACTTTAGCCTCTCTTCCTGTGATGTGATCGCATCTCCACCATCCATCTTTCTTGTTGAGAACATATTTTAAAGGAACGTGCCAAAGGACTTACCCCATATCCATTGTTATTAGGTTTTGGCACCCCATGCCAATCTCAGGCTATAGAAGATTGTCTCCAATTGTTTAAAGTCATTTACAAAATCATAGTGGACAATCTGCCATGACTACTCCTCTAGGTGCTCATCTTACCACCATCTATGGCATTCCAAGTCCTCAGATCTCTTCTCCTAACACAGCTAACAAAGCCCCAGGAAGAGGTGTCCATCACAGTTCCCTTTCAGTGTTACAAGTTAAAATGAATTAAGCCATGAACAAAATATTTTTCCAACCTCAATATTAAGTCAAACCTTTTGTGAGGATTGAAAAGTGTGATTCGCCTTTTTGTGTGCTTAGTATACTTTTCTTACACATCCACATTTTAGTACTCCTGCTCCTCTGTGGGTCCAGCCCAGCTTAAAACCAAGAAGTAGTGGAAATCTCACGCAAAGGCATATTTTGACATTTATGGCTTGATTTCTTACCCAAAGAGAACTGATGGGTGAAGAGACGTCTACTCCTAAACCCCAACCTTGACTACATGTATGAGAAAAGAGGTCTGAGCATATCCCACACTTATTATATAAATAATAACATAGTTCTATAATAGTAGCACAATATAATTAATCACCTTGTAGATCTCTGACCTAGTTTCCTTCAAAGTATTTATGTGTATGTGTGTTCTGGAGTTAGTTTAAATACATCTATACCATATCATCATGCCCAACCTTGCCTTCTTTGGAGAAAAGCAGTAAATGTTTACTAATTCTTCTTCTTTTACTTATTTTACTTCAAATTTAAACTGTACAGGGCCCAGAATTTTCAAATGGCTTCCCTTATTGCGTCTGCAATTTTTTTCATCCTTCTCTATTTGTGAATATAATCCTTCCCTTTTTACAGGCAAAATTTTTAAACTGGCAGTGCAGTTACCTGCTTTTTCCCAAAATATGGCCTTTTTTGTGTGTGTCAGGGTGAGAGATTAACAGCTGACCTTCAAGGGCCAAATTCTCAATTACATTTGACGAATTTCTGTTAAGTTTATATTTAGTTTCAGATATTCGAGATTAATAAATATAGCATTCTACATCTAATTTGTGTCACATTTGAAAACACTTTGTTGACTATACACACAAGAGCATTAAAGTGATGCAATGTGTGCACCTAGTAAATTCCATCTTCCTTCAGATTAGTACCTTTTTCTTTGCTCTGTAACACAGGGGGTCACAGTGAGAGAGATGCCACAGACACATTGTACACTATGAACGAAAGTGTCTGAACGTAGTTCATGATGACCTTGGACCAATGCAGTGCAAAAATCAGCAACCCCAACTACAGTGGGCCTGATTCTGATCTCAGTTACAGGGATAAGTCCCTTAGTGCAGAACAGGGATACGTCCATTGAAATCAGTGGAGACACCATGGCATGAAACTGGTGTAATATCAGTGTCAGGTTCAGCCATTTCAATCTTTGGGCTAAACTGAATGCAAGGGATGACATCTAGTTACACTACCCCAGGAGTTGTCCCCTGCTTCTTTCTTTCTTTCTTTCTTTCCATGGTGTAGCACACTCCCTCCATTGTGTGCACTTAGTTCTTCTGCTGGTTGGTATGTAGTAGAGGTGGAGCCAAGACTCAGTTCACTCCCTATACCTCTCTGCTCCAGTCCCTTCCAGCTCCTCGTTATGAGAGCAGGGCCGGCTCCAGGCACCAGCACAGCAAGTAGGTGCTCGGGGAGGCCAACGGAAAGGGGCGGCACATCTGGGTCTTCGGTGGCAATTCGATGGTGGGTCCCTCAGTCCCTCTCAGAGGGAAGGACCTGCCGCTGAATTGCCGCCGTAGAAGCCCTGTGTGAGAGTAAAGTGTACAGCCTTTGCTCCTCTCCCCACCTGCCCTTTCTGTGTTGGACTTAAGATCTGGTGAGCCCTAATATGGCCACCAAAGGGTGGAGGAAAGGCATCTGACTCTCTTGTACCACTGCATTAAGGCCAGTCATAATCTAGTCCTTTCATGGGTTTCAGTAAGGAAAGCAATTTCTAAGATGCTGTGAATAGATTTTTGCATGTATCTTACACCATTTTCAGAAATGATGTCAGCATTTATATGGAGTAAAGGAGTCTGAAGTAGCTGTAAAGCAATTTGACATACTGCACAGTCTGATCATGACTAAAACTAAACATTACCCTTCCTCCAAAAGCTATCTGTGATTGTCTACAGTGGCATCTGCCTGCCTGTTAAATAGTCATTAACACACACTGATAGGAGCTTGGAGAACGCATAATAATTGCTGCACTTCTACTGCAAATACAACTGTGATTTAATGTATCAGGTAAAGAGTATTTACTTTTTAAAAAGTATAATTATATTTCTGAAGCTTCATGCAGCCAATTCTTTTTACACTTTAAGCAGGCGAACTTGGATCCCAGGCTCAAAGTGTGGGTTTAATTATAGATGGAAATCATGCCCTTCATTATTATTTCATTTTAATACATTTAAAAAAAAAAAAATGTTTAAGCATGCTCTTAAAGTTACAGGCACAAAATCTTATCCCTCTTCTGTATAAATTACATTATAATGTCCCCATACTAATGAAAATAACTAGCAGCTCCTCTAAAAGGAGGGTTACAACAGTGAAAAAAAGCATACTCCCAGGTTGGATAATAAACGTAGCATGCTGAATTTATTGTGACTACTGATGTGCCAGGGCATGTGATTCAAAAGCACACACTCTCTCTCTGCTCTGCTGGCTTGCTTCATCCTTGTGAACTGGTAGGATATTGGTGTCTACAAGGCTTCTGCAGGAGCAGGGCCAGCAAATGGCCTGCAGGAAACACCCACACTTGGTTTGCTGTTGTTGGGCCATCCAGCTCAGAGACAGAATTTTGACATCAGCCCAGTCCTCTTTTTCTTGAGCATCAAAATATCTAACAGGAAGATGCTTTAAAACAAAACAAACAAATGCAAATCTTTGGGGAGAACAGCATAGCTTGAGGCCTGTCAGCCTTGACTGTGTCACTTTACACTTTTGCACTGCTCCAGCAACCTTAAACTTGCTGGATCCTGTCACTGGAGGATTTCCCCCTAAGTAAGAGAATCCGCAAGTGGCATGAGCTTTCCTCAGCCATACCAGAGAATCAAGGCCGCTGTCATTATAGCTTTCAGAATATCAATCATATTATCTACCTTAAAACTTATGGGGCAAAAATCAGACATTCCTGAAGTTTCATAAGAAGAAAGAGGGTATGTTTTTCAGAGCATTGTGCTGGGTTTTAGCCATACAGTTCCCAGTAAAATCAATGGCTAGTACCTGGCCAAAACCCCAAGCAGCCCTTTGAAAATCTACCCTGAATGTGAATAACTATAAAATATATTTTAGTGCAGATGAATATGCTTCTACTGCACCGACAACTGTAAAAATAAAATGTCTCCCACTGCCGCCAACGCATAACCCCCACAGATTACAACAACACATGTGCTCACAAATGCAGCACAGATATAGCCTAAACTTGGCTTACTAAAATGAACCACAATAATTCTTTCCAAGAAATGGTTTAATTGTGTTGGCCTTGAAGGTTATTCATATTCTTGGCAGACAACCTGAATAACAGAATGCTGTGAGTACACACGCTTACTACATATAGAGCAGCTATTGCTGCACTTTCTGTTGCCATTCTGGTGCACCAGCCAGCATGGCATCTAATTCTTCTGTTTACCACTGTTGCTGGCAATGGTTGTGCAGCTGTTTCTGTGCTGCAGCCCAAGCTTTGGTTTCTCCGAAGTGTGGGTTTTGTTGCCCTCCTATTGATGTCCTTGTCAACCAGGCAGCGAGTGAGGTTTGGCTGGAACACTTGTCAAAGACATTGACTTTCATCTTGCTTATAGAAAATTGTTCACCTTGATGCTGAAGCCTACTGCTAATCCAACATCACGATTTTTTAATGCAAAGACCAATGCGTGGGTTCATCCCTCACTCTTCTTTAGCTTTGGACCATATAGGATTGATAGTACCATATATATGACACTTTCTGTTAGAAAATTTTTGCATGCATTGAAGGGGAAAAAAATGTCACCCAGGACATTTTCCCCATTCTGTCCCTAGCTTCACTGTATCTGGGTGTTTGGGGTGGGGCGGGGGAGGGAGGGGCAGTGTTATGCTAATGGAACTTGAAGTTTCAGGTGATAAAATATATGCAGTGGAGCATTACCATATCTTCATGACATAATTAGCTGCCTGTTATAGAATGGGCCCGATCCTCAGCTGTAGAAAATTAGAATATCTCATTGCCAGCTGAGGATCTGACTGTATGTACTGTCTGAAACAACAGTTCATGAAGATAACAAGTTGTTCACTGACTCAAGAGTGAGTTTCAGGTAGAACTGGTTGAATTATTCATTGAGAATAATGTTTGTTAGGAACTCTGCCCCTTTTCTGTTTGTGTCATTTGTGAAGGGCTTGTGATTTCTTTGAAAGTCTTTGTTATGTGTAAGTATTCACTAGATACTGTAAATCAGTATTTTTTGGCCTATGGATTGTGTGCAGATTGTTCACCTTGGGACAGATCCTTATCTGGTGTAAATTGTCACAGCTATGACAATTTTCACAACTGTCATGGCTCCATGAGCCAAGTGAGGATTTTCCCCCATTACAATTTCTTCTTCATATTTTAGAGTTCATCACCTAAGCCAAAAGGTATTGGTTTTGCTCCTAGATAGGATGACTGAAATAGGATAGCAGTGACTAGACACTTATAAATTATTGATATTATATTATAGTATTTCTTAATTAATTACTATTATCATGTATTTACTTCTGTCCTGGGAGCATCCAAGACCCCCAAATACTGAGTCTCCCATACAGATTTTTTGAGTGAATAAATATTAATATTAAAAATACATTAACTTTTCAGGATTCATGACAATTTTAATGACTAGCCAATGGATTCTGAACACCCATGAATGATTAATAAGAGGATTTCATGAATAACAACAAATGAAACTCAGAGCTGGGATTCATAAATCAGGTTTTCACTATCTGAGCAGTACCTGTTCCTGTTAGACATTTTCAGAGCTGCACCAGTTTTCACATAAGTCAAAATGTATCTAGCATATGTCATATGAGAGCTCTCTCATTTTCTTTTTCTATGTATATTTATATGCTTATTGTCAAAATATATCTGCTTCCCAAGATCTTTGAAACTGTTCCATGCCACACTTTACAGCTCAGATATTGTATCCTTCTGTATCTAACCACAGAGAATGTAATGATTCAATATTTTCCACAATACATGCCCACAAGAATAGCCAAACCAATGAATGATTCAGTTTTACAGGCCTTAACATGCTTTGAAAGTCTTTGATCATAATGCTGTTATTCAGTTCAGTATAGCATAAGGCAGTGGTTCTCAAACCTTTGTACTGGTGACCCCTTTCACATAGCAAGCCTCTGAATGCGACCCCCCCATATAAATTAAAAATATTTTTATATATTTAACACCATTATAAATGCTGGAGGCAAAGCACGGTTTGGGATGGAGGCTGACAGCTCACGACCCCCCATGTAATAACCTCATGACCCCTGAGGGGTCCCGACTGGCAGTTTGAGAACCCCTCGCATAAGGCATTCAGGATGACATCCTGGCCTCATTAAAGTCAATCAGATTTTCACCATTGTCTTCAGTGAGGGCAGGATTTCACTCTCAGACTCCATTTTAAATTAAGTCCTATTCTCACTATTGTTTCTGGGGTTCTGAAGATACGGAAAGCACCTTCGATGTCACATGAAATGCATGTTCGATATCACAAACATACAGTAGAGGTGATTCTTGGAGTACCTCTAATGCTCTCTTGGTTTCCTCTTGGCTGTTGAAGTATCCCTATACCATTCCATTTAATTTATTCTCATAGAGTTATGCCGTGACAGATATTAATGGAACAGAAGATCCAGGTGCAGGAGGCTCTAGCCTGTAGCAATACCTTTGCTATTGCATGTCTGTGATCCCTTTTTGAGGCCTAAACCATAAGGTGGATAAAGTTCAAGAGGATATACTGATTTTATAGACTTGGGGAGCATCCTTGGGGGTTTTTCTTCAGAAACTGTTTCATAGCTATCATCAGACTTCTAATCCTCATTGTTAGTGCCTCTTCTTTATGGATGTTGATACTGATCCTGTGCAGGATCTAACTTGTATATTGACTTCAGTGGAACTCCTTACATACATATGTCAAGTGGTATACACATGGAAGTGTTTGCAAGATCAGGGATCTTCAGAATTCAAAGTTTGTTGAAAGTTCATGCAGTGTTATTGGTTTCAGGGCTTGCTGGGCTTCATATTTCATTATATTTCCTCTGGTAGTTATAGCCATACATTAAAGGCCAATCATTACCATCTATGCATTTCTATAAGTTCTTTTATAAGAACTGTCCTTCAGTGAAATTCTTGTGGCTGTAGCCACCTCCCATAAAAATAGTAGAAATGTATATATGTGAAGCAAAACAGAGGAATAATGACAATAGTATCAATTAACAGGAATGCAATATTTCTGTGAGCTCTGCTGTCTATTTACATCCTGGTGGAAAACTGAAAATAAAAGAGTGCTAATGGCTACAACCAAGCAACTTGCATTAACTGGCCTCTCCCTTGACCATTTTTAAATTCTCCACTTTAAAACCAGATTATGGAGTATTAAAAACTAACACACATGAAGACAACTTAAGTAAGGTTTAAGGTAGCTCTCAAAGATACATATGTAAAATTAATCAAGTGTTTGTTTTATCATCTGAACTTGTCCAAGAAGGCATTGAATCTTCTCCTTCTGTTGCTATGTTTTTATTTATTATTATTACACTTATTATTATATAATGCCAGAAGTATATCCAGTGTTTTTTTTAAATACCAAAAATAAGACAAGAATGCTTGCCTACTCTCTTGGAAAAAATAAAGCTCTTTGGTCCTTTTTCAGATATCTAATAATCATATCAGCCTACAACATAAATATATATCCTGTGTGAGACATAATTAGATTCAAAAAAGCTTACCATGGGATGGTTTTGACCTCAGAATAGGTTTGCTCTGTGGAGCTGGGACTGATACCATAGGGGTAAAACAGATTGCTTGCTGATGCTCTGATGGGAAGCACCTGGAAGACCCAGGTGTGTATACTGATAGGGAATGGGACTATAAAAATGAGTCAGAAGAGTTTGGGCCCAGATCTACAAAGGGATTTAGGTGTTGCTACAAGGTTAGGTGGCAGCTAAACAGGGATTTTGTAGTGCCTGAATCTGGGACTTAGGTGCCTAAATCCTTTTGTGGCTTGGGCCTTACTAAGGAAAGTGCAAGAAACCAGATAGGAAATGTTCTGCAATAGCTCAGACTTAAGTAGTGTGCAGGCTTTCTACACTGAGTGAGAGCTATCAGGAAACACTCTACATATTGAGACAGCAATCAAGCACTCAATTAGCTTTATCTCTGTACAGACCTTTCCCTATCAGGGAAGCCTTGGACTGAGAAGCTGTTAGAGCTCTCAACTGCATATCAAATTTTTGGGAGATAAAATAGATTCCTGTGCATCTATAGCTATTTGTGTTGATTTCTCCAAGTCTATATTTATGCTTTTTTTAAGCCTGATGAATATTTACATTGTATTTTCTGTAAGATCCTCTTCCCTTCTTAAGGATATTAAAGTTTTATTTATGTTTTAAGTTCTGTTGAGCAAGAATTATTACAAGATCTTGAATTGAAGATCTTAAAGGTACATTATTTCCCTAACCCAATGTCATTTTATTCAAGTCAAAATATTCATGGGAAAGGGTATGTAGCATCTTATTCAGAACTTCTAAAGAGTAAGGAAATTATTTTTTTGTTAAAAATTGAAGACCCTGTGTGTTCACTAGAAGCCAAACAGGTGGCTACGGTAACAGATACTTATAAATAACCTATTAGTATTACCATTTATTTGTATTCTGGCAGCATTCAAAGTTCCCAGTCAAGATCAGAACCCCACTGTGCTTGCTGCTGCACAAATAGACATGGGTCTCTGTCCTAAAGCATTTACTGGATAATTTGCTCCATGGCTAATGCTGAAGAGTTTGAACGTCCTGAGAATCAGGAATAATGGAGCCCCTTGTCTGCTGGGCACTGAGTAGAAGCAGAAATGTTTTTTAATCATTTAGGGGTGGAAAGTGAGATTATTAAAAATCACTAAGTTTTTTTTAAATTCTGTTTTACCTTCCTGAAGCTTGGTATTGATTCAAACAAACTCATTCTAAAATGAGACTTTGTTATTGTCACTTAGTCAGAAGCAATCTGATATATAGCATAGGGGTAACTATTTAAAAACAACAGCCAGTTCCTATATAGAATTTCTAATCTACAAACCTCAAAGCATTTTATGAAGGGAGACAAATATAATTTTACCCATTAGGAAACTGAGGCATAGACAGGGGAAGTGACTTACCCAAGGTCACATAGCAGGTCAGTGGTGGACCCAGAACCTAAGTTTGCTGAGCCCTAATCAAGTGTTCTAGTCACTGAGCCATATTGCATATAACATTTATTTATAGTTAGCCCTATGTGGTATAAGAGATGTTGCAGCTATGTTCTATTCTAAGGCCTGGTCTGCACTGGGAGGGGATCGACCTAAGATACGCAATTCAGCTATGATAATAGCATAGCTGAAGTCAACGTATCTTAGGTCGACTTACCTCGCGTCCTCCCGGTGCGGGGTCGACTGCCGCCGCTCTCCTGTTGACTCCTCTTCCACCTCTCGCCATGGTGGAGTACAGGAGTCGACGGCAGAGCGATCGGGGATCGATTTATCGCATCTACACTAGACGTGATAAATCAATCCCTGATAGATTGATCACTACCCGCCGATCTGGTGGGTAGTGTAGACGTACCCTAAGGCCTGGTCTACACTGGGGGGGGCAGGATCGACCTAAGATACGCAACTTCAGCTACGAGAATACCGTAGCTGAAGTTAACATATCTTAGGTTGACTTACCTCATGTTCCCACGGCGTGGGGTCGATTGCCGCCACTCCCCCATCAACTCCGCTTCCACCTCTCGCCACGGTGGATTACAGGAGTCGACGGCAGAGTGATCGGGGATTGATTTATTGCGTCTACACTAGACACGGGAAGTACTGCTGCAGTTCAGGAACTGTGGGGAACCACAGATTATTGCTGACCTATTAGTAGCTACCTCATTGTCATCTATAGTTAACAATAGAAGGAACAGCCCTTGTCAGGGATTATGAGTAAACCTAGGCCCATAAGTGGTCTTCTTAGGGGTTATGAGGCTTTGTATACCTCCCCCACATTTGGCACCCACTTAGGGGTCAGGCACCATCTGACCCATCGTGACTTTATTCAACATTCTGTCATTCTTATTTATTTCATTTACATAAAATCTTGTTCACTGGAATGCTGAGTGAACTGCTAAAGGAAATGTACGCATCATACATTTCTAGGATTGCCTTAAAATTTAGTGTTTTGTAAGACAATGAGGAAGTTAATATGTGCTGGTAGCATGCATGTACCAGTTTCATGTTTCTAATCTGCCATAGAGAATGCTTTTCGGTGGTTTGACTTTGTTAGTCATCTGATTCTCTGCATCATTATATCATCTTTTTTTAAAACCACTGACAGCATAGCTGCACCATCTGTTCCATCCCCAAAGGATGCTGATTAGTAATCTTCACACCTTCAAATTGAACTCCAAAAACAAAGCAAAAAATATGACTAAAAAGTTAACAGGCTGATTCATCCTACCATAACATCAGTTCCCCATATACTATATGCCCTAAAAAGGGGAATAGCTCCTCCTCTGCATCATAAAGAGCTAATTAAACTTACAGAGAATTGAAATATGCATGGTGAACTCCTGGCAAATCTTTGATTACTGAACCTGCTAGAAGACTCAGACCAAGTGATAAAAGGGAAAATAAACAGCGTGCACTATTTGTGTCAATAAAAAAGCTGTGGTGTTGAAACTCCTACAGTCTTGAGATCTCTCTACCTGCAAGATAATGTTAAACTGCTGCCAAATGATACAGATCCTAGATAATAAATGAACTGTCGGACACAGTGCTGTTATGGAAATGAATCTCCATGATCCCATTTCACAAAGCTTTAGCTACAAGAGGCTTGTCAATATTTCCCACATAATATGTCCCTGAATTGTATAAAAGAGGCCAGATCGTGGTATACACTATGGCGCCTTTGCACTATGGTAGTGGCACGAAGTGGATATAAAGCTGTCGTAAATGGACATCTGATAATTCTTGCTAACACAGGGGAATCTCTGGTTCCTGTAGACCTGTAGCCAGCCTTACAACACTCCTTTCTAATGCCCCTGAAATAGGGGACATATTGGGATATGCTAGGGTGGAAAGGGGCAGGGCCAGTGCATTCTGAACTCTGGCCGTCTCTAGCCGGAGACTTGATGGAGTCATTAAAAGCAGGCACAATTTTAGAGAAGCCCTGAGGATGATACTCTAGTCAACTGGCTGCAAGTTACCAGCATGTTTGGAGGAAGGAGCAGAATGATCTTTGGAAATCCTCTTAGCTCCCTCTAGAGGCACTGGGAATTGTTCTGGTGCATGAGAGCAACATAATTGCTCTACAAAAACAAAAGTAATATGTACAGTCATACATTCTTGCTATCTTTTAATTTATGCAGAACACCATCACCCTATAGATTATCCCTACTAGTAGAAAGAATAATCTGCATGAGACAAGAATGAATGAAGGCAGGGCTCGGTGAAAGAATGTAAAATGTGTAACTTACATCCTCTGATTCTTAAATTCTCTTAAAGTAATACCCTCTCCATGCCTTCATACACAGGAGACTAGCAGAGCTGCATATCCCAAGGTGGGATCCTGAATCTGTTTTCTCCACATGGTTATCTTCCCAGCGAGAGGTTTTTGGGTGTGTATATTTGCACAGCTCAAGCCAGCATTTCTTGTATAAAGCTTACTAGAAAGATTATATCTATATATCTATATAAAACTTCATATAATAATTGTGTATACACACACACTTTATATATAATTGTATGAAGCTTAATAGAAATTATATATATATATATATAATTTCTATTAAGCTTCATACAATTATATATATATATTATATAACACTAATTAATGGAAGGGTTTATGTATTTTCAAGGTATTGGGCCAGGTCCTTGGTCCCACTAATGTCTCTTTGTGCCACTCTGGGGGTGCAAAGTGACCTTATACCTGCCCTAAATGAACAACTGAAGATGCCCCCAGAGCCTGGGTGAATCTTTAGCTGGAATAAAGCCATCCACAACACAGCATCTCCCACCCCAAGCACAGGAGTGGAAAGGGGCAGTAGAGGATGTTCCACGATCAGGGGAAGCTGATACAGGTTAGAGCAGCTAGAGTAGCTGTTCTTCATCTGCTCTAATTTGCAATTTCCGCCCTTCTCCCCCAACAATCCAGTATAAAGGCAGATACAAAGTAACTTTCTTAAATTCCCTAATCCTTCACTGCTATCTCTCCCTAAATAGCTGCTTTCTCCTGATTGTAACTTTAACGTCATGTGGCTTTGAGTCAGTCATCCAGTTCAGGCACAAGAACAATACCACATGACATATGTGTCCAATCACAACTAATCATCACAAATTAATAATTGAATATTGTCCTATCAACTGTTCTCAGCAAACTGTTTTTGGTCAATCAGCAGAGTAAAGAAACAACTTACAAAAACAACAACAAAAGTATAAATTTAAATAATGAGTAAATTTGCTGATCTGTTGGCAGATATTCATCAAGAAGAGAAGGACACTTATATCCCAGTTCTCTGATGAGCTCCCCAGAGACAGACCCATGTGCCCGCATGAAGCCCCACTGTCTTCATTGTCTAAATTTGTCAAGTAAATTATTCCCTGTGAATTATTGGCTCAGTTCCAATGCAACTACAAAAGAAAGGGAGTCTACGTGGGGATGGGCTGAACAATGGAAACCTCAAGATGAAAATTCCAGAAATACCAATCCACAGTAACTATCCTCCAAACCAATTTAAACAGATGGTTAAGGGGATACTAACAGGTAAACACCTTCAGCAATCAGTGTTGTAAAAATAGAGCAATGTACTTTAGTCATAATTTTCTACCACCTCTGAACGTTGAGATATTTCACTTGAGTCATCATTGAAGGGATTATCTGGGATGACTTGTGGGCTGGACATGACCTCAGTAAAGCCATATTCCTGACAAGAACAAATTTTACAGCTCTAGTGAAATTAAGTTGCTGGCCTGCTATTCATCACAGTCTTGTCTCCGGTCACTTCCAACAGAAAGTTATGTATGTGCTCAGAGAACATCTTTAAGTAAAAATTCTCTTTCATGTCCAGCTTTCTCCTCACAAAATGTATTCAGTTTTGCAAAACCTTGTAGATAATAATGGTTACCACATTTCTAAAAGTTTGCATGTTATAATTACCAGGTGAATATCTTGTGATGTCCAGACAACCTACAAGCAATCCATGTACAAACACTTGTGGGATAAGGAAAATATCAATCAACAGCTAATAAAGATCTTATGTTAAACAGTTGAATCCAATGCAATGCATGCACTAGTTAATAATAATAAACAAGATCATATCCTTTATTGCTTCGTTTTGATGGAAAGGATGACAGAACTTAGTGCAAGAGTTGTTTATCAGCATCAGAACTGTAAAAACCATAACAAACAACCCCATATAATTTCCATTGGGGTATATGCAGCTCTGTAATTTTTATGTTTTTGTTTTCTGTCTAGTGTATTTTTATATTTATAGGAATCTGTTGTCTCCTAGATGCAGCTGCCATTTTGCACTCAATTCAAATGAAACCTGTTGCAGACAAAATCTACACTTTGCTGTTCCATGAAGAATTTACTTTTGTTCTTTCTTACCGGCTGTTTCCCTTTAATATAAAATACAGTTCACTTGGAGTGGAAATACATGGCTGCTCCTGTGTATGGAAAAATGTGAAAATTGCTATATGAAATGTATGGCTATTTATGTCTCTACCCACACATAATTCCCCCCCCCCTAGGAAATATGCATCTCTCTATGTTAAAGGTGTTCAATAAAGTACATTGCCACCACATAGTATAGGTAGCTTCTCTATATACAAAATTGCACCCTGGCATTCCGGGCATGACGACTCAGGAGTTAAGCTAGGGGAAACATGTTAAACAGTGCCCTTCTTTTAGCAGCAGCTGTGAAGCAACATAAATTCTCCCCCTCTTCCCATGCTTGTTGCTGATGGCAGCATCTGTGTGAGCTAGAACTTTGGCTATGTCTTCAGATGGGATGACCGTTTTTCCTGGAAGTCATTAAGTACTGCTAAGTGTGTTGTTAGGGTCCTCTGCCTAATGCTCAGGGTGGGTTGTGACAGAATAGTTTTAGCCAAGAGGGCCTGGGAAAGTAGGGAGTATGGGGATGTAAGAAAGCTGCGGGGCTCTGGGCTGTGGAAGCAAAGGTTAATAGACAGAGCTCAGAAACACAGGAGCTCAAGAGGCTCCCTGAAGCCGGCTTGGACCACTAATAAAAAGGAGGACATTATCTCTGAGGCATTTCTGGGAGTAGAGAAGCAATCCTGTTTGGCTGATCCAAAGTGAGGTTGTTCTTCACCTGGGCAATCCTATCATGAGACCGCATGTTGTTTTGTCTGTGTTTGATTGTCTGAAGAGCCTTCCATCTGAACAGGAGATGGGGCTTCAAAGACACATTTTTTTTCTCTCAGCTTGCTTCTGAGCCTTGCTTTGTTCTGGTGAAAGGAGGAATTCCAAAAGATGGTTTTACTAGCAATCTGTTCACAAGTCTTGCTTATTTGTTTGGGGGGAAAAGAAGGAAATATAAAGGGTAGTGTTTGTTTTCAGCCTGACTACAGGCTGCATAGTATTTTACCTTTACCTTCACCACCATGGCCTGGCTACAAGCTGTGCTTTGCTTTGAAGAAGTCAGGAGTCCCAAACATTGTGTATTTACAGCCTGGCTGCAGCCCTCACTTTACTTGCAATGAGGGAAAAAATGTGGTTTTAGGAAGGTTTTCAGGAAACCAACTCATGTGGCAGCCTTGTTCGAGGCGTAGGGTGACCAAGAGCTCCCCTTTCCCCTCGGCATGCATGGTTGACTGCTGTTGAAGTGCCCTCTCACACAGAGTGCTAAGTCCATCCCTGTTTTGCTCTGCTGTTGTGCATGTGAGTTAGATGCTCCCTATACCCCCTTTATTCACACACACCCCCACCCCACGCAGTACAGCCACACAATATAGGCCAGAATGTTGGCCTATACGGGTTGGTGATATTGACATGCACCTGTGCTCTTCTGACTCAATACACAGCTGTCCAATTTATTACCTTTTTTGAAATCAAATCACAAATAAAAGATTCAATGTAAGCTCTTTACTGTATAAAATCCAACAGAAATTCATTTTACATTTGTTTCCTAGCTGTTTTCAGGTACTATGAGAGTTAATGGTTTGAGTTTCAGGCATATGTCAATTATCTTTGTACAAATAAGCTTTTTCTTGTTCCACCATGTTCCTACTACTGTTATTTTACTTGATGTTTTCTGTCTTTCAGACACGCTAGGGAACTGTAAGAGTGCATTTCACAAAGACCACAGGCAAAATTCATAAAGCCTATCGGGGTACACTTATGCTACCAGCTTTACTCCATTTATTCCCTTTCCTTCTCCTCTGAATGGTTCCCTTATATTTTCTTCCCTTTGTGTGGTATAGGGTTTTTTTCTGAGGGAGGTGTTTTGGGTTTTTTTAGAGGGAAGCTGCTATTGCTATGTCTTGTCTCTGACTCTAATGCATTCATTGGCTTTGAGAGATCAATGACTTTTTTCTTTTACTAAGGCCTTGTCTACACTACAAGACTATTTCGAATCAACTTAGTTCGAATTTGTGGATTCGACCTTATGAAGTCGAATTTGTGTATCCATAGTAAATACACTAATTCGAATTTCTGAGTCCACATTCACGGGGCCAGCGTCGACTTTGGAAGCGGTGCACTGTGGGAAGCTATCCCACAGTTCCCGCAGTCCCCGCTGCCCATTGGAATGCTGGGTAGAGCCCCGAATGCCTGCTGGGGGGAGAAATGTGTCGAGGGTGGTTTTGGGTAAGTGTAGTCATTGAACCGTCAATCACAACCTCCCTCCCTCCCTCCTTGAAAGCGCCTGCGGGCAATCTGTTCGTGCACTTTTCTGGTCAGTGACAGTGCGGACGCCACAGCACTGCAAGCATGGAGCCCGCTGCGATCATCGCCGTTTTCTCCTCCTCGCACTTTATCGTCCACCTCTTCCACAGTCAGCTGCTGAGAAATTGGGCTACTTTTCAATGGTGCTGCAAGCCCTGGGGGACCATAGGGGACGTTTTACAAACATCAACGTCGGGTGGCCGGGCAAGGTTCATGATGCGTGTGTTTTCAGGAACTGTGGGCTGCTCAGATGCCTGCAGGAAGGTAGTTTCTTCCCGGACCACGAAATAACTGTTGTGGATGTGCAGATGCCTATAGTCATCCTCGGGGACCCAGCCTGCCCGCTAATGCACTTGCTCATGAAGCCCTATACAGGCGCCTGGGACAGCGACAAGGAACTCTTCAAATACCAGCGAGCAGCGTGACCTGTGACTGTTCAGTTTCTTTACAGAGAAGCTGAACCTGCCCCTGTTTCTTTACCCAGTTACTGTTGACTCTCCTCTTCGGTTACATACCCCGTTCACCCCGTTACCCCCACTTCCAGCACACGTGTAAAAATAAAACACATGTCCCATTATTACTTAACAAAGATTTCTTTATTCATGACTTTTCGTGAAAGGGTTGAAACTGGGACGCAGGCTATGCTGGGTAGGGTGTGCGGTGATGTAAAGACCGCCTCTAAACTCAAGGAATGACAGGCTCCTGCTCCTAGAGCGGTCCGCAGTACCGGAATGCTTCTTTCAATGGAGCCTGCCATCCCTCTTTATGGAATTCTGTGTGCGGGCGGATATGTGACCTTGTGGTGGAGGAGGACGGATACAGATTCCTCAGCTGCGTGACTCAGCGGTCCAGCACAAGGACCGCTGTATAAGATCTGTAACCCGCTGCAAAGTCACATCTCCCCCGCCCACACAGATCCTGGAAACCACCTCCAAAAACCGACCAGGGTGCCTACTGACTGCACCGTGTGTGTGACCCGCTGCTGATCCTGCCCCCGTGTCTGTACCCTGGGAAAGGTGACTGTCCTATGCAATTAACCACCCTTCCCCACGCCCCCATTCAAACACAGTCTTCTTTGAAAAAACATAACGGAAACAGTAATTAACAGCAAAGCATTTTTATTAATTAAGTAGACATGTAGGGGATGGGACTGGGATTGGGACTACTGTGAGTCTGGAAGTGAAGGACTTCGGCAAATGTAGGGTATGAGAGCTTTTGGGTACTTGAGCACAGTGCTGTGGTGCAGTGACAGTATTCACGTCCCCGGCCGCCCCTCCTCCTGATTATTTTCGGTGAGTGGGGTATGGGACTTTGTGGCAGGGGAGTGCGGTTGCAGATACACTGCAGGGTGTCTCTGTCCTCCTGCGGTCCTGCAGAACATCCACAAGGCGCCTGAGCGTGTCCGTTTGCTCCCTCACTAGTCCAAGCAGCGTTTCAGTCGCCTGCTTGTCTTCCTCACGCCACCTCTCCTCCCGTTCGCTGTGTGAGCGCTGGCACAGAGAGACGGTCTCCCTCCACTGGCTCTGCTGGTCCGCCTCTGCTAGGTAGCAGCCCATACGTTCCTCGAACATCTTGTCCCTTGTCTTTTTCTTTCGCCGCATCTTTCTTTCTCTTTCTTTCGTCCCAT
Organism: Mauremys reevesii; assembly: GCF_016161935.1. Classification (NCBI taxonomy): domain Eukaryota; kingdom Metazoa; phylum Chordata; order Testudines; family Geoemydidae; genus Mauremys; species Mauremys reevesii. Next base: position 86,367,181 of record NC_052626.1, on the reverse strand, counting down.
CGTCAGAGTCCACGGTCACTGGTGGGGCAGTGGTGGCAGGCTCCATAGCGTCTGTTTGCCGCTTTGATTTTTTGGTAGCCTTGTCTGGGGTCCTTGATTTTCATGCGGCGCTGCTTTGCATCCCGCCTGTATCCTCTGTCTCTCATGGCTTTGGAGACCTTCTCGTAGGTCTTCGCATTCCCTGTTTTGGAGCACAGCTCCAAAAGCACAGACTCCTCGCCCCACACACCGATCAGATCGAAGAGTTCCCAGTCAGTCTATGCTGGGTCCCTCTTTCTATTCACAGATAACATGAACTCCTCTGCTGGAGAGCTCTGCATCGTTGCAGGTGCTGCGGAGCTCGCCCCGATGTCCAGCCAGGACGTCAGATTCAAAGTGCCCAGACAGGAAAATGAATTCAAATTTTCCCGGGTCATTTCCTCTGTGGCTGGTCAGAGAATCCAAGCTCGGACTGCTGTCCAGAGCGTCAACAGAGTGGTGCACTGTGGGATAGCTCCCGGAGCTACTAAGTTCAATTAGCATCCACACCTAGCCTAATTCGAGCTAGCCATGTCGAATTTAGTGTTACTCCACCTGCCGGGGTGGAGTACCAAATTCGAACTAAAGAGCCCTCTAGTTCGAATTAAATGGCTTCCTGGTGTGGATGGTTGAGCGGTTAGTTCGAATTAACGCTGCTAAATTCGAATTAAAGTCCTAGTGTAGACCAGGCCTAACAGAGCAAAAGATATCAAAGTATGCATCTTCTCTTTAAAAGCTGTTCTGGTTTTTGACTGACACATGTCACAGCATAGTTGGCAGGTCTGAGCCAAAAAGCCATTTTGTTATGCCGCACACTTTACTAAGAGGCATGCCAAAAAGCATTAAATTCTACAATACTAATTATAAAATGAATGCCAAAATATTTCAAGTATGAAATGCAGCTGCAGTGCCTCATGGACATTTTAGTTTAGGTGTCTCATACTCCCATTCTCCTCCGTAAGCTAGATTTCCTGGATGGACTACAGCTCCCATGATACATCCACATGACAATCATGTTATCATGTGAGACTAAGTCCATCAGAGAAGCCTTCTCCAAAGATGTGAATTAGAGTGCAAGGCACCTGACCTACCACTCCCATGAGGCACTGTGGCAGCAGTTTAAAATAAAAATATTTAAGTTTTGGCCAAATATTTCAGTTTTCAGGCATTCAGTCTTTCAATGAAAAATATTTTTTTTCATGAAGACCCAATTTTCTCTTTAAAAACAGATTTGAAGAAAAAACTTTAGCCAGGCCTAATTATAAGTGAAGCTGGTGGTGACACCTACAATTAAAGTTGCCTAACATTTTCTATTACAAGCACCTGTTTTCTATTGCTTATAATTTTAGCAAAACTTTCACCATTTGGGCTGAAATTTTCCATGTCCAATTTCTGCATCAGGCTGAATTCCCTTAGAGGCAAAAAATGAGAACAAGGTTAGAGGAAAATATGCTAATGCAAATATTTTCCCTCTACCAATTTTTGAAGCGATCTAGCATCTCCATGTTAAGGAGCATATTATTGAAATTTGGGGGGAAGATTGTTTTGAAGTCAGGGAAGTGCCTTTTGTTATCCCAAAGGAAATCCAGCCAGAGCTGGCAAAGTATTAAACCTTTTGAAATTGGCCTTTGCATATGCTCAGTGGAACTTGTTAGAGGATTGCTACTAAAATCTCAGAACATTCTAGCACCACTAAGCACTCTTCCTAGGTCCTATAGACTTTGAATTTTGCCTGGTACAACACTGCCACCATAACACACCCTTTGGCATATAAAAAGGATTACTGGATTCGGAAACTGGAGTATACTATTAATTCTAGTCTCAGCTCTTTCATTTACTGGTATGAATAATTTTGTGCAAATATACACTCTTTATTATTGGGCAAGCAAGTAACATTCTTTTACATTACAGAGGAAGTAACTGAGAGGCTACACAAGATCATTTCTTGCAGCGCTCAAACTCAAGCCTCATTCACTTACACATAATGTCTTCAGAATGAATGTATCAACTCTGTGTGCTTGGCTGTGCTGTCTCTAATCACTAGACACTACCCTCTTTCTCCAAGAAGAGAACCTGGCATTTCTGATTCCCAGCAGTTCACTGCTGTTTAGCAAATAGGTGCATAGACCTTCCACAAAGAAGCCTACTACTGCTACTGACTACTCATTTATTTCAAGTGGTAGAGGTCTGGGCTGTGGATTCAGACTCTGCTGATTACTCATCTGTGAATGAGCAGTATAATTACACATATGAAATCTTATTGAGGGGATACTGCTTCCTCTGACTCAGAGGAAAGAATTTTGTGTATGTTCTACATTTTTGTCCATTTTCATACAACGATAGTATCCATTGTGGTTTAGCCAAAAAGGAGCTTGAGTAAGTAACTCTACCTCTATGTTCAGTTATCTTGGGGTTATGTCAATTTAAAGATCAGTTGTTTACTAAGCAATATACCATGTTGTATCTTTAAAGTCAGACAACCCTGGTGTAGTACAAAGTGTACCTTAAGTTATTATCTGCAAATAAACCTTTGTAATGAGGTTTTAGATCTATTGGTTGAGTGTTGATGATAAATTCTCTGTGGAACTGACTTCAACCCATTAAGCAAGCCGGCTCCTGCCATCGTGGTTGTTAATTTGACAGGACTGTGTCACATTAAGTAGAACAAACATGTTTTCACCCACTCAGCCATCCAGAACGGACATGGCTGTTACTCTAACAACTGGATATTGATTGGAATCATTCACCCCTTCTGACCTGGGGCTGGTATACAAAAATAGAGCCAGGGCTGATTAAGAAATTGCATGTGTTTTGGGCACATGTGTGCAGTGTTAACAGTACCCATAAATTTCAAGCTATTTGAATATGTGTCATGTTAATGGTCTGAGCATTGGATCTGTCACTCACTTCCTTCAGGGGCACTGAAGCCTCATTTATCTTGAATTATTTATTTTTCTATATTCATGTACCCATCTGGTCAGACTATACTTTTAGGGTTCACTGCCCCACATCCAAAAAATAACTTGGAAAACCTGCATCTACAATAAAATCTCTAATTGGGAAGCTAAAATCAAAAAATAATAAATGAGTAAAAGAAAAATTAGGATTTGTTTCCATTATAATCTAGGTGATGGTAAATAATTAGGTAGCTAGTAGTGGGTTAGTTTTATGCTTTCTTGACATAAAATTTATGATTTCTTACATTAATAAAAGTTAAGAAGAGGTAGAGAAGAATGTATAAGTAGAGGATGCAGCTGCCACCATTCAGAAGGCCGAGCAGTTTTAGAGGACCAATACAAAATATATTACACTTCTTCCTCCAGGTTCAGTGGGCAAGGTTATTGTTTAGCTTACACACCCACATGAGGGAGTAAAGGTGCATAAACTGTCCCCTCACTGCCTGGTGTGAGCCATATGCTCTGTGGCTCACAGCACAGAGAAAAGAGAATCTTGGAGTGGGCAGAGCCTTAATTTTAGCCCTGAAAGCACTGACCAGCCTTGATGAGTGAGCATGGAGGGGGTGGGATGCGGGGGAGGGAAAGTAAGCTGCTTCTGCATAGATCAATGAGGGGGGGTGTCCAATCATGAACCCCACTGTGACTGTTCTGAAGCTAGTGCAATTGCATGCTACCTCTTACTCAGGGCTCTTTGTTATGTCACAGTCCAGATTACACATAAGATTATGTATTTGTTGCTGGGTTGTTTTTAATTTTCTTTTCTTTTCTTTTCGTGTTACAGAATGTTCATATTTATGTATTGCATTGATTGTCTTAGACTGATTTTATTAAGTAAAAGATCATTTGGATGAATTTTCCCATTTTCCCAGGATAACTCACTTAAAAGGGTCTCTATTTTCCATATGTGGTTGTGCATTTAGTTAACCATTTTCTTTAGAATTACTGTCACTGAAGATAGTGGAACAGCAGAGTCCAAGAGGCTGCTGATAAATTCTCACATGTGAATTCAAAAATATCAAACCCAACAGTCAGAGCTTGTCTGAAGATGTGCATGCTTTTTAAAACCATAAAAGAAAACCAAGCGGGAGGGAGGAGGGTCTAGAGACAAAATCTGTATTGGTGAAGCGAACAGAGGGGACTAACGCTGATTTTCTCACTCTAATATATTTCTCTCTGGTTCAGGGTTAGAAAAAGGCAACTCTTTCTCTGCTGACTTGTCTCATGATACAGTGAACCCTTAGATATATGACATTATTCATATGATTTGGCTAGCAAAGAGAGAGGGTGCAGCTCACCTCATTGAGCTTTGCCATTGAGGAAAGAACTTTTTGGTTCTTCACTGCATATTCATAAGAATTTCCCAAGGTTTCTCTTTTGGACATTAAAGAACCAAATTTTATGTTGGAGTAAATGGGAAAAACTGCTATACAAATCCATTAAACGGAGTCCATTTCCACTGGTAGAGAATCTGGCCCAGAAGTGCAATAGTTCTGTTTGGGACAGAGGAGCCACATACCTGTGGATGATGGTATTTGGTGAACTATTGCAGTGGGCACAATCTGAGCTAGTAAAGAATAAAATCAGAATCAAGTAAATAATAAAAGCTAGTCAATAATAAAATTCAAAATAAATTTTGTTCATTTTTTCCAATCTGCAGAATTCTTATTGAAAATATTTTCATCTTCAAAACAAGTCATGTTGAAAAAAGCAATTTTTCACATTTTGAAACTGAAAATTTTTATTTCCAAAAATTATTGGGTTTGGGGGGATAATGTGTCTAAGCTAACCAATAATAATTGACAGTATTTCCACACATGCCCCCCTCCCCAAACAAATAGAAAATCAAAATGAAAAGGAGCTGAAAACAGGAAAAGAAAAGCTACAAAAGCAGATGAATGATTATAAGAAAAGAAGAAAGATACAACCAAGGAATAAAAACAAAAAATGGAAAATAAGAAGACTTACAACTGAACACAAACCAAAAAGTTACAATAACAGCTGAAAATAATCATGAACAAGCTAGAAGAGTAAAAATGAAGATCAAATATGAAGACCAAATACAAAGACTGCAAAAGAAGGGGAGGGGAATTTAAAAATGACAAAAGAGAACTTTTCACTTTAAATGAAAAATATATAAAAACATTTAAAAAAACTGTTTCATAAAGTTTTTTTTAAAAAGCCATTTTCTCCCAAAAACTGTTTTAATTGAAAAAAAATTGAGCATCTATGCTCCCCAGTGCTTTAAAATGACAAGGGAAAACACCGTAGGAAGTCTTTTTAAAAAAGACAGTACAGTCTAGTGGAACTTGACCATCTTTTACTATAGCTCATGAGCTGCAGACCAGTCTCAGGAAGATATTTTGATACGTTGCACTGCGGAAGTCACTGGGTTTCAGCCAAGTGGACATGCTGATGAAAACTGACTTTGGCATCATGGAGCTACAATGGCATTAAGGATTCATGGGGACTCTGGAGAGGAAGGCAGGCAAGGAAACCTGACTGAATGCAGAATTAGTCACAAGGGAGACACAGGCACTGCTGTGAATCCAAAATAAGCAATGCATTACTTTTTCATGCTGCTGAGCTATAAATATATCAGCTCAGAAAATGAGGCTCTCTATTACAACAGGATTATCAGGGCAGAAGAGTTGTACTACAGTATGTCATAGATAGATATAATGTATGTAAACAAAGCCATACTTCACAACAAGATAAGAAGTTAACTATCTTAATTGCAACTATTGTATATCATTACTATAATTTTACAATGATGTTGAATTGTAATGAATTTGCAATTTGGATATCCTCAAACACTTCTGCTATTGCTCATTTGTATATAGATTTAATATTTTGCTTCGTAAATAAAGGGATTCAAAATAATTATTTTCATTTACACTTGAATTATATTATTGACATTTTGCTTAGCAGACTACAGCCCCAGAAGACAATGACATTGTCTTTAAAATTTTCACGAATCCTGTAAACAGAGCAGCCCAGATTTGGTATGATGCAATGCTTTGGTGTGATGCACTGCAGTTGCTGCACAATCTGATGCCAAGGCCAGGTCAGCTAGCCACAGGAAGATCACCGCCAGTGTAAAGGAATGATACATTAGTATGCTGCCTTCTATGTCAACTCTTTCCCTGGAATAAGGACATGACGGGTCAACAAAGAGGAGGAGGGAAGTCTGAGACTTACCTATACCCCACTGATCCCTGAGTGCTGTATTGATCTTTGGGGCCTGTCATAAACAGATAGTTAAGGGTTAATGTCTCTTTTACCTGTAAAGGGTTAAGAAGCTCAGTAAACCTGGCTGACACCTGAACAGAGGACCAATAAGGGGACAAGGTACTTTCAAATCTTGGTGGAGGGAAGTCTTTTGTTTGTGCTCTTTGTTTTGGGGGTTGTTCGCTCTTGGGACTAAGAGGGACCAGACATCAATCCAGGCTCTCCAAATCTTTCTGAATCAGTCTCTCATGTTTCAAACTTGTAAGTAATAGCCAGGCAAGGTGTGTTAGTCTTACTTTTGTTTTCTCAACTTGTAAATGTTCCTTTTTGCTGAGAGGATTTTACCTCTGTTTGCTGTAACTTTGAACCTAAGGCTAGAGGGGAGTTCCTCTGGACTATATGAATCTGATTACCCTGTAAAGTATTTTCCATCCTGATTTTACAGACATAATTTTTACCTTTCTTTCCTTAATTAAACGCTTTCTTTTTAAGAACCTGATTGATTTTTTCCTTGTGTTAAGATCCAAAGGGTTGGATCGGTGTTCACCAGGAACTTGGTGAAAAAGCCTCTCAAGGCTTCCCAGGGAGGGGAAGGTTTTGGGGGACAGAAAGTGATCCAGACACTGAAATATCAGGATGGTGGCAGTGTTATCAGATCTAAGCTAGTAATTAAGCTTAGAAGTGTCCATGCAGGTCCCCACATCTGTACCCTAAAGTTCAGAGTGGGGGAGGAACCTTGACAGGGCCACCATTAGCTGTATCTTAAAGTACCTGTCAGGCTACTGTAGTTACACTAGTCTAGTGAACAGTTGGCCTATGATCAGGACACTGTAAAGGTCTTTCCAGGCCTTTGGGTAACCATCCCAAAGCTCCATTGTGCATTCCTTAACCATAAATGAGAATCCAGGCCAGCATGTCCCAAACAGCAGCTGCTGCAAAACTCTTCTTACAAATGCTCTCTCCAATCTTCAAATGACTGTGCTTTGGCCATGTTCACACTCTTTTTGTGTCTGCTTTCTGGGACTGAGTTTTACTGGCACAAGTATTTATAGAAAGGAAATTTCAAAGTTTTAGTATGGCTTTGTGGAAAATGAATTTTAAAGTCGTACATGCAAGCATTTGTACTAGAGATTCATGGGCATTAATCTAATGAAGAAACAGAAACAATACAATGTGACATTATTCAACAACCACCCCAAGCCAAACAGCAAATAGTGAATACAGTATACGCCTGCTTATCGAGGTCCATTTAGCCTGGGTGACCTCTGAAAGTTTCAAGTAACCAGGTGTTTGGATAAATGGAAGTGTATTGTACTAACATAGGGCTACATGGGGAACATACTGTGGATTCGGATAATTAGGAGTTTTTGGTTAAAGGGGATTTGTATAACTAGAATTATTCTGTATTGTTATTTCCAAAGAACTGTTCATGATTGATCTATAGAGCTAGAATTATTCCCAGAAACATTTGGGGTCTGATCCTAAGACCATTAAAGTCAATAATGGTCTTAGGATCAGAGTCTTTCCATTAACTTATCATAGAATCATAGAATCATAAAATATCAGGGTTAGAAGGGACCTCAGGAAGTCATCTAGTCCAACCCCCTGCTCAAAGCAGGACCAACCCCAACTAAATCATCCCAGCCAGGGCTTTGTCAAGCCTGACCTTAAAAACCTCTAAGGAAGGAGATTCCACCACCTTCCTAGGTAACCCATTCCAGTGCTTCACCACCCTCCTAGTGGAAAAGTTTTTCCTAATATCCAACCTAAACCTCTCCCATTGCAACTTGAGACCATTACTCCTTGTTCTGTCATCTGCTACCACTCAGAACAATCTTGATCCATCCTCTTTGGAACCCCCTTTCAGGTAGTTGAAAGCAGCTATCAAATCCCCCCATATTCTTTTCTTCTGAAGACTAAATAGTCCCAGTTCCCTCAGCCTCTCCTCATAAGTCATGTGCTCCAGACCCCGAATAATTTTTGTTGCCCTCCACTGTACTCTTTCCAATTTTTCCACTTCCTTCTTGTAGTGTGGGGCCCAAAACTGGACACAGTACTCCAGATGAGGCCTCACCAATGTCGAATAGAGGGGAGTGATCACATCCCTCGATCTGCTGGCAATGCTCCTACTTATACAGCCCAAAATACTGTTAGCCTTCTTGGCAACAAGGGCACACTGTTGACTCATATCCAGCTTCTCATCCACTGTAACCTCTTGGTCCTTTTCTGCAGAACTGCAGCCTAGCCATTCAGTTCCTAGTCTGTAGCCGTGCATGGGATTCTTCCTTCCTAAGTGCAGGACTCTGCACTTGTCCTTGTTGAACCTCATCAGATTTATTTTGGCCCGATCCTCTAATTTGTCTAGGTCCCTCTGTATCCTATCCCTACCCTCCAGTGTATCTACCACTCCTCCCAGTTTAGTGTCATCTGCAAACTTGCTGAGGGTGCAGTCCACGCCATCCTCCAGATCATTAATAACTTCAGTGAGTTTTGAATCAGGCCCGTAATAAATTAATCTGAAGCAATCACAACCTGCTCTCAGATATTCCATGAGAATTAAGAAGTTAAACTCATTAGATAAATTATTCATTGTGAATTATTCACTCAGCTCTAATCACACACACACACACACACACACACACACACACACACGTATATATATTTTGTATAAAGGTCATCCTGGACCAGGCATCTCATACCCTGCTATTCTCTCATTGACTCTGTTGACCTTCAGGGCATGTTAAAAGTGCTATGGATTTCCTCAGTGTTTTCTTGAACTGGAGGAGGAATGAGTTGGGAAGGGAGGGGTCCCTGTTGTGTTTTGTGGGTTTGGGAGAATTTTACATGTTGATATTAGATCACTTTTGAATTTTTGAATGTATTTGTATGTTGTATTCTCAGTGTGCCTTGAGCTTTAGATACCACTTAGATAATTCATAGCTCTCAGAGCATTTTACAAGGGAAGCTAAATATCATTATTCCCAATCTACAGGCAAGGAAACTGAGGTGCAGGGACTAAAGTTACTTTCCAAGGCTATATAGCAAGAGGCTAGAAACTATATAACAGAGGCTAGAAACTTATCCACTGTACAACACTGCCTCTTTTTATTGGCATTAATAAAAGCCATCTGTATTTACTAGATATTCTCATTTAGTCATTACATCTTTACTATGCACTTCTGCCATGCAGAGAGAAAGTGATTACATTTAGTAGAAGTTGCCCTCTTGAAATTCCTCTTGATTTAAAAATATAGAGGGAAGTGATTATATTTATTATAATCCATAGGATATAAACAAAAAAACCCAAAATAGTGGATTTATAGGTATAATTCCAACACAAAATACTGGGAGTGATTGAACTATCCCATTGCTATTGGGTCTATTTAAGTCAATAGGAGCTTGCCACTGATATTTATTTGTATTATGGTAGTACTTAGTGGCCCCAAAACAAATTGTGTGACGTGCCTAGAGGCCTAAATTGAGATTGGAGCCCTAATGTGCTTGACAGTTTACAAACTTATTACAAAAGAGTCCCTGCTCTGAAGATCTTACAGTCTAAGGGCTGGTCTACACTGAGGAGGGTGGAGGGGTCAATCTAAGATATGCAACTTCAGCTATGCTATTCGCGTAGCTGAAGTCGAAGTATCTTAGTTCGACTTACCTGGATGTCCTCATGGTGGCGAGTCGACTGCTGCAGCTCCCCCGTCAACGCTGCTTACTCTTCCTGCTGAGGTGGAGTATGGGCGTCGATTCGCAGATTGATTTATCGCATCTAGACAAGAAGCAATAAATCGATCCCTGATAGATCGATTACTACCCGCCGATCCGGCGGGTAGCATAGATGTACCCTAAGTGGATAAAACATGCCAAGGAAGTAGTACATATCCACATTTTACTCATGGGACTCAAGACACTTAGGGCATATCTACACTGCAATGTAAGCCCAGCGTTAGTAGAAATCAAGTTACCAGACCTTGATTTTGTTAACTTAGGGTTTGAGCGTCTATACTCATTCGTAATCCCAGGTTAGAAATTGTTGAACTCTAGGTCCCAACCTGGGGCTTCAGTGTCTTCACTGCGTTGTGCAGGCCAGAGTCCAACCACCCATATCCCAGGCTTCCTAACTCCCTCTCAAAATGTAGCTGCTCTAGCCCTTTGTTCATGGTACAGTGTGGGAAAACTTGACTGGCCACCAAACTTGACTGTCCACAGGACAAAGAAAGTTGGCCCATGAGATTGTGGGAAACTTTTGACAAACTCCCAGAACACAAGTCCAGTGGGGCTGCACATACACTGCAAAGCAGTGTGGCTTGAACCCTGGATCCTAGCTTGACTGAGGCTCTGACCCTTCATGCATAGGGTCCTGGTACCCTTGATCTAAGCCCTGGGTTAATGCAATTTGTCTGTAGACAGAAGAGGGTTTAGGCTTGAGCCAGAATTCAAACCCTGGGCTTACACTGCAGGTGTACACTGGAATAAAAGACCCCCAGCATAGTTGTGGCTGACCTGGGTCAGCTGACTTGGGCTCATGGGGCTTGGGCTGCAAATTGCTGTATAGACATTTGGGCTTGGGCTGGACCCTGAGGCCCTCCTCCCTTGCACAGTCCCAGAGCTTGGGCTGCAGCCTGCACCTCAATATCTATAAAGGAATTTTACAGCCCCACAACCCGAGCCCCATGAGCCTGAGTCAGCTGACCTAAGCTAGGTGTGGGCATTTAATTTCTGTGTAGATGTACCTACAATGATCAACACAAGACTTGCCCAAGGTCACGGAGGAAATCTGCGATAGAGACAGGAACTGAACCCAAGTTTCTTGAGACCCAGTCCGCAGGATCAGCCCCACTGTGTCATGTTTGTAGGTTACCAGGCATCAATATAAAATATCTGTGATAAATCAAGAGCCCTTTCCTGCAGCCCCTACTCATAGGAGTGTTATAATTCTCCCCACCTATTACTATTTTCATTATTGAAAGTGACAAACTGTATGAAACAAACATGGTCTCATTTAAGGGAAATAAATGATAGATGTTGAGGCTGGTTCAACCAGGGTTCTGATCTTGACCAATCTTTCTTAGCCTGATTAAATCAAGCCTGGGCTAGGCTACCACAAAGATTTAGTGAATTTGATTAAATTGGAACACTTCCGACAATTACAAAATGGTGCATGCCTTTTCTGTGATATACTGCTTTACTATTTTGCTCTTTCCCTGCCTTAATATCATCTGATTGAAAGAAACTATGCAGTCTCCAGTGAACATTGTAGCAGCAGTAATTTGTTTTCATATCCTGTTAACAAGCATTAAAAAATAAGTATTACTGGAGAAAACAGGACTGAAAGTTTTCTTGATCTCTTTGATTGATTAGCAAAAATAATTCAGAAATTTAGTGTAATCCTTCTGCCCCTCTAAGTTGACAGCAACAAGGGCCGGGTTCAGTATCCAGGGGTTCCGTTTCAATAACACAATGCAAAACCGGCTCGAGCCCCCACCCAGTGACCTGGGACAATTACCTGCCACCCCCCCGGGCGCCTCTAGGAGGCAATACTTCCCCACTCGCAAGCACAGAGTCCGAGTGTAGCAAAATCCTTTTAATAAAGGAGGGAACCAATGCAGCATCACGTTGGAGAGACACCACAAACAGGACTATACACAAACCATAAGCAAAAACCCACCTCCAAGTACATTTGGCAATGTCCTTTCCCCCTTAGGGTCTTAAGTCCAATCACCCCAAAGTCCAACAACCCAAAAGTCTCTGTCTCTGGTCAGTGCCACCCCAGAGTTCAAAAGTTTATCTGCAGAGTTTTACCCCCCTCAGCCTGGGTGGAAATGGGGGGGGCGCACACAGGGTGTTAAGGGGGACCTTACGTGGGTCAGGGCCAACTGCACTGCTTCTCCGTGGAGTTCTGCTGCAGCCTTCACCACGACCGGCTCCACTCCACCAGCTGTGCTGCTCCTCCAGCCGACCTGTGAACCGTGTCAGCCGTCCCAACAAATCGCTCCACACTGCTCACTGTTCTATGGGCTGCTCCAACATGCTGCAGACTGCTCTGCTCTGCCAGCCGCTTAGCGATCGATCTTCAGGCTCCCCCACTCAGTGATCTCAGCTCAGTAAGCTTAGCTCTTTTAGTGATTTCAGCTCTTAGTGGTTTCAGCTTGTAGTAGGGGAGCCCCAGTGCCACATTGGCCCATCATGAATTCAGGTCAGCAACCTCTAGATGGACTCCTAAAGGATTCAAAATTAGCTCTGCTCTTTAACAGTGGAGAGAGGAGGATATGCAATTGGTGTTCCAGGCCCTCAAAAGGGGCCCATACCATCAGGTACACACACCAGTCCCCAGCCTCTCTTCCTTTCACTGGGTTTTGGAACCCATGTCCCTTGTCTAGTAAGTACTATTTAATGTAGGTTGAGTCATTTCTGTTATAAAGCAGTCTCATAGTTCCTCATTCACATAATTAGGGTGACAGCACTTTTTTTCCTTCCTGCCCCAATAACAAAGAAATTGGGGATCCCACAGCTATGAAAATAACCATCCCAGGCTGCTATGTGTTATGCTAAGTGGAGTGGGTTTACCAATGCAAATGCACATTCTTGAAATTCCTTTGCCCACTCCTCATAATTTACCACTGGATGTCAGGGTAGAGCTCATCCTGACTCTGCTTACATAAGTATTTGGGAGTTTTCTGAAAAACACATGGGTCTGATTCTGATTTCCCTTACAGCAGCTTTACATTGGTATAACTCCTATAACTTTAATAGAGTTACTCCAGTTACACTCTCCTTACAAAATATGACATGTGTATCCTCTGGGCTCTTTGGACTTCACTTCCTGTCACTAGAGTTTGAATATATCCATGGGCTCTGCTGAGTTTTCCAGGCTTGACTTGTCTTCATTCATGCTCAGAAGCCCTGCTGTGCACTTAGGTCATGGCTCCTTAATTCCGGGGTGGGGTGGGGGTGGAGAGGGAGAGTGAAGGTGTCTTCCAAGGCCACCCATTCCTGGTTCCAAAATGCGCTATTGTTCTGAGGAGATTAAATAGATCTTCATAATATGATGCTTCCTCTCCTTCCATGTAGTGAAATAGCTAACATGGAGACACTTAAACTATCATCACTGGGTGTCTGAATTAACGCCCATTATGTTAAATGGGCCCAGTTCACATTATTCAGAGCTATTGTTTCAGGCTGGCCACAGATTCAGGCAGGCACTACTGCACTTGATTCATGTTTTCATGGTTTTATTTCTAATCATAACAGCTAGACTTTAAAATGAAATGTGAGCTGAGATTCTGAAGAAAAAGCCATTTTGGGAGTTGTGCTGGTGTGCTATACCTCTGTGTGCATAGCTTAATTGAAAACAAAAATAGAGAGGGTTCACAAGGAAGTTACCAGCACATGTGGCATGCTAGCATTTACTGTACCAAGGTGATACCATGCACACAAAAGACAACCTGAGTATTTATTATTTTATCTAGTGTCAGCTGTCAGCATCCGTGCATTGATTTATGAAAGGACTAAATCTGTATAAGAAAATTTGTCCTTGCTGCTGCAGACATTCAGTGCAGGAATGCTAAAATGCTGAAGCCTGCAAATGTCATTTTATCATGGTGGAATTTTAATGAGTTCTTAAAAGTGCAGCTCATTTCTTCATTCATCATAACGTGATCATTAAATAAAGAATTGGTCATGAATGACATACATCCCCTTATATAGACAACTTTCATGTGAGCCATAGCTTGACTTGAGATGGTTTGTTTTATCTCCGAGTAAATTCAGATTTGGAGCAGCAGTGAGGAAAGCAAAGGGGGGCAGGCTTGCAAAGATCCCGTGAGATAATGAGAGCAACCCCACCTACACAGATCAGTTTGCAGGGATTAATTTTGAGCAGCCTGGTAAGGATGATGAGAAGTGACCTGCCCTACAAAGAGAAGCAATAAGAAAACAGTAATGGGCTGTGAGCAGTTTAAGAGAACAAGATCTGTTTTATCTTAGGTATTCATATGGCCCACGTCACTCTGCTATCTGAGCACCTCAGAAACTATAATGTTTTTGATCCTCACAATACCCTTATGAGCTAGGGAAATATTCTTATTCCCAGTTGGGAACTGAAGCAGAGAGAGGCTATGTGACTGGGCTACAGTTACAGCAAAAGCTTGTATCTGAGAAAGGAATTGAACCCAGGTTTCCTAAGGCAAAGTAAGGCTAGACTAGTGCTCTGACCACTGGGCCATCCTGCCTGTTTAAAATACACCCAATATTTTCTACATCACTCCTACCACATGGCAAAGGGACAGTCAGTAGGGGGAGAATTAGAAGGGAGATGCCCCTCTCTGTCTTTTTATTATTCTGTTCTTTCACCCTCAGAACAGCTCCAGGGGAACTATTCTTTCTCACTCTTTGGTCCCTCTAAGCATTTATTTTATGTGGCTGTATATGTTCATGGTGCTACAGTACATTATTTTGATCAGTGTCCTGCTCTATCCATGTACTTCATGCAGTGTGCTCAGAGACATGGAATAAGTGCAGGAAGGACGTGGAGAGGATAAAGCAACAGAAAGGGATATTAGAGGCTGGCACACCAGGTCAGGAGTCTTTACACCAAGCAGATGGCAAGCCTAGTTGCTGGTGTTACACTCTCAAGGTAGTTATCATGGACTGTCATCAATACATCCTGCATCCTTTTAATATAGATTTTATTTTAGACAGTTACAAGGGAATAAAGAAAACTGAAAAAAGGGCGATAGCAATACAGCTATAACAGAATGTAGGCAAGGTGTTTAGAATCATATGATAATGGAATCCATTGCTTCAGGTAGGTGGAACAGTCAGGAAATAGAGAATTAACTTCACTGTGACACAGTGTACCAGTAAGATACCACAAACGCTAAAGGGCCTATTCCAACACCCTTACTCTAGTTTAGGAGTCTAACCTACCCCATTGATTTCAATGGGAGCAATCATGGAGTAAGATTCTACTGAATATGTGACCAAGAATATGAGAATCTGACTCTAAATTAGGTGGTTTTGCTGCCATAGTATCTTAATCAACATGTTTTTTAAAAGTTTTCCAGATTGAAAAATATTATTCATTTTACTTTGTTTCATGCAAGACAGTTTCTCCATAAACAGTATACCCCATGCTTCCCAGCATTCTGTAGTAAATCCTGAATTTTTAAAGACCAGATTACGTGATTCACCAAAACTACCGACCTGATTAGTGTATACTTTTTGTGGACCTACAAACTAAAAATTACAATGTAGCTATTTGTAAGTCACATAGCAGGGAATAAGTTTCGTACTCATTGCCACAGAGTGTAGTGTCACTTTAAAAACAGCATAATAGTTTACATGCATCTCATTTATACTGTAGATTTTTTTACTGATGACTTTTTGTCAGCTCCTTGATGTAACATCCTTTTCAACCAATTCTGCAATCTTTGGATTTCATATTTGTATGCATAGTAATACACTTTTCATGTAAAGTATTTCCAGCATGGTATAAGCATTCTTATATATCAAAAAGGAGTGGAAACATCAGGCTCTGGTTAGTTCCTAGTATTATTATTGGAATATGAAGCTTTTCATTCATAGGCCACAGTTTGAATCCAGTCCCAGAATTATTATTGTTCCCTGTGGTATATGAAATCAGTTGATGGGCTTGGGCTTGGTCCAGTTCCTTACGGGAGTTGTCCACATCATACAAACTCCTGCCATGCCTGTACAAATTGGCATGCTTGTTAACAGAGTCATTTGAAGGAAGATGTCTATTGAGGGGTGGAGCTTCTTGGTTAGAGTAGAGAGAGATTGCAACAATGTCCATGAGAATTCTCTTTCACCTATATTCAACATCCTTTACTCAGACATTGAGAAGTCCAATGGGGCTCTTCAAAATGAATGGAGCTGTTTTAGAGGTGAAGGTTAGTTTTGGTTGGTTGTTTGTATTTTGATACAATGCAATTTGCTTAAGGAAAACCAAAACAAAACTTACAGGCATTTTTCCATGGAGAGTTTGTATATGTGGTTCAATATATTTTTAAGGATCAAGGATCTTATTGATACAAGAGAGAGCTATTGTTTATGTTTTGTGAATTTACTAATGGCGAGATTCTGAAATCCTTATGCTGAGTGCCCCTTATTCCATGAGTATTCCCAAAGAAATTCATAGGGTTACTTCATGATATAATGGGCTTCACAACATAAGTAAGGAAAGAAAATGTTTAGCTTCTGTTTCTTTCCTCCCGTACTGCTATAATTACAGGACAATTTTGCCTTTTCAGTTAGTGTCATTTGTTTTCTTTAATGGTGCTACATGAGAAGACACATATGACCTCACATCCTGTGAATGAACTATTCAAAGCCTATATCTTGGAAGGGGGTTAGACTAGATGACCCTTGCGGTCCCTTCTAACCCTATGATTCTACGATAAGGTTTTTTAAAGAGCTCTGTCTCTTTAAGAGATGGAAAACATGTATCCCACTGGGAATCTTGCTGCCTGAACAGGGATCTTGGCTTTAAACACTGACTAATGTCTTGTAAATGAAGCCTGCTATTTGGTCATTCTTTTGGTCCATTAGTAATTCACAATCCATTGCTATTCATAATGCTATCTGTATTGAACCCCATGTAGACTGCATTGCAAAATGTTAGTAAATCTGCCCTTTGAAGGCTATTAGTTAAGCAATAAATCAACAAAGAGTGTGTGGGGCTGTGATGAAATTATCGTAGTTCAGCATTGTTAGAACATATGAGGCACCATCAGAGGACTCTAATTCCTCTGAGGAAAAGTAATTTATTACAGCAACATTCTCTGAATTTGCTTTATTGGTACAAAAATTACTGTGACAGAAAATTTGGCAATGAACAGCAGTATTAGCATTGTTAAATATTTCCCAAAGATTGATTTATCTTTTCAGAACTCATACCAGCTAATACCAACATTAAATGAAACCTTTCTTCATATACAGCTATTTAATACACAAATTTGGCATCATATATTTTTAAAATGGGAGATATGGCAAAAGCAAAAAGTCCTGGTTGATTCAGTATTTATATTAAGACTAAAGGACTTTCATTTTTATTTTTAAAAAGACAGAAGACTTTAACAGAACAATTGTTTAGTATTATTTACTATAATTATGCTGGCTAGACAGTATCTTTAAAATCCCCATTGTCATTTGCTCATAACGATGCAAAAAATTTTTTCTTTAGGACTGAAACATTCAAGCTGAGTAGAACATGGGCGAGTGGGATTCTGCCCCCATCTCTGGCACCTAATATATTTCTCTGTTTATAGGGAGAAGTGTAAACAGATTGCAAGGGCTTGGAGGAAAAGTTTGCAGAGAAGGCGTGCATTGAGCTGCTATAGGTATCCCTACGCTGCACCAGGCCCTGTGCAGATGCCTGCTGGGGGTATATCTGGGGGCAGGAAGGCACCTGTCAGAAGCAGGGCCATGCCACTATGAGTATTCAGGCTTGCATAGCACAGAGTACCTGCTGTGTTTTTTGAGAGAGTGGGGGACTCGATAAAATACCTTCTTCCATTGTTGTGTCAGGCTAAGGTGATTAAAAAACTGTTCTTTGCGTTTTGAAAAAATTCTACCCACACTTTCTAGTGGGTCTGTGTCAAAAGTAGAGGAAGCTTTGGTAACGGAGTGGATGAAAATAAGGACATTGTAGGCAATTGAAAAGTGAGTTCTGAACATAATTTCAAGAATCCAGATGTGAAAACACTTAAGATGTGATTTTTTAATTTTTATTTTATTTTAATGGCTACTCTACTGCAAAACACATGTACGGAACGGGTGGTGGGTAGGTGATGACTGCTGGGAGGCAATTTTGGGAAGATCTTCACATTGTATGTGTTCTGCTTCATAGTTACAATTGAATGAATTTATCTGATGGTTTTGACCTTTTTTCCTGTCCATTAAATTATACAGGAATGGCCCACACCAGCTGACTCGGGCTTGCGGGCCTTGGGCTGCAGGGCCATTTAATTGTGGTGCAGATGTTCCGGCTCAGGCCGCTGCCCAAGCTCTGAGATCCTCCCATCTCACAGGATCCTAGAGTCTGGACTCCAGCCTGAGCCTGTAAGTCTACTCTGCAATTAAACAGCCCCACAACCCAATCCCCGTGCCAGAGATTGGGGGCAGAATCCCACTCGCTCAAGTCAGCTGGCATGGGCCAGCTACGGATGTCTAATTGCAGTGTAGACATGTTCTCAGACACGTGATATCACACATCGGAGTAAAATTGCTCACATCCACGTTTGCAGGATTAGACCCATATGCAGAGGTGAAAGTAATCTGGTACAGCATACTAGCTACCTGACCAGCTTCCCCAGGCTGCAGTTTAAAGGGCCTGGGGCTCCCAGCAGTGGCTGGAGCCCCGGGCCCTTTAAATTGCCGCCAGAGCCCCGCTGCCAGAGCCCCCGGGGTAGCGGAGGTGGCCAGGACCCCCGGGGCTCCAGTGGCGATTTAAAGGGCCCAGGGCTCCACTGCAGTAGCAGCAGCTGGGAGCCCCTGGCCCTTTAAATCACCACCGAAGCCCCACCACTGCTCCCCAGGGCTCCGGCAGCAGGGATCAGGCAGCAATTTAAAGGGCCAGGGGCTCCAGCCGCTGCTACCACCCCAGGCCCTTTAAATTGCCACCAGAGCCCCGCTGCCAGAGCTGGCAGAGATTTAAAGGGCCTGGGACAGTAGCAGCGGCCAGAGCCCTGGGCCCTTTAAATCGCTGCCCGAGCCCCACTGCTGGAGCCCTGGGGTTGCGGCAACAGCCGGGACCCCTGGGGCTCCTTTGGCAATTTAAAGGGCCCGGGTCTCCACTGCAGTAGCAGCAGATGGGAGCCCCTGGCCCTTTAAATCACCACCCAAGCCCCTGGCCTCTGCTGCTACCCCGGGGCTTTGGCAGCAGGGCTCGGGCGGTGATTTAAAGGGCCTAGGACTCTGCTGCAGTAGCGGCGGCTGGAGCCCCAAGCCCTTTAAATGTCCCCAAGCCCTGGGACTCCCAGCCACCTCTGCAGCTGGTAGCTCCATCAGTGATTTAAAGGTCCCGGGTCTCCCAGCCACCACTACTGCAGCCAGAGCCCCAGGCCCTTTAAATCTTGATTTAAAGGGCCCAGGGCTCTAAAGGTCCCTCCCTTTCTGGTTGAGGCCCTGCCCCCTGCTCAGGACTCCGGCGCACTGGTAAGTCCTTTAAGTTACCTTCACCCCTGCCCATATGACTGAATTTTTAAAAACTGTCATCACCTTGCAGCTCCCATTTTTCTCCATTTTTCCATGACCAATATATCCCATACTTCCCAGTACTGCGTAGCAAGTTCTGTATATTTTGAAGCCAGAATGAAAACATTGAAAGCAACTGGGAGATGGGAACTTTTGAAAATCTGGCTAACTTGAACTATTTGAGCAAAAGCAGTTGGGAATCAGTCCTGTACTGGTAAATCAGGTTTTTAAATAGTGGGCAAGATTGATTTATTGGGAGCACCTCGAGTTTATGACCAGGGCCAGCTCTAGGCACCAGCACTCCAAGGGGCAGCACTCCGGCTCCTTTTTTTTTGTTTCGCTTGGGGCGCAAAAAGCCAGGAGCCGGCCCTGAGCGGAGGTGAGCTGCGGCGGTGGGGGGCGCGGGGAGGTCCGCAGGAAGTAACCCGGGGGGGGCAGAGGAACCGCTCCCCCCTAGCTCACCTCCGCTCCACTGCTGCCTGCTCCCCTGAGTGTGCCACCGCTCTGCTTCTCCCCCCTCCCTCGCAGGCTTGCCACATGAATCAGCTGTTCTGCGGCAAGCCTGGGAGGAATGGGGGAGAAGCGGAGCGGTGGCGGCATGCTCAGGGGAGCAGGCGGAGCAGAGGTGAGCTGCGGCAGTGGGGGGCATGGGGAGGGCCACAGGAAGTAACCCTGGGAGGGACAGAGGAACTGCTCCCCCCGAGCTCACCTCAGCCTCCTCCCTAGAGTGCGCCCCTACTCCGCTTCTCCTCTCTCCCTCCCAGGCTTGCCTGGGAGGGAGGGGTAGGAGCAGAAATGTGGTGTTCCCTGGGGAGGAGGCGGGCTGGGGATTTGGGGAAGGGGTTGGAATGGGGCAGAGAAGGGGTGGAGTTGGAGGGGGCCAGGGGGTCACGAAAAAATGTTTTTGCTTGGGGCAGCAAAAAACTTGGAGCCGGCCCTGTTTATGAGAGAGACGAAACTGTTCCTAGTTATGACAATAAATCTTCAAAAAGCTTCATTGTACTCCAGCTTGGACTTTGCCTTGGCATATTTTTTCCAGACAAAATACGAACAGCAAAATTCTGTTTTCAGATACCAACATATGACTATCATTAACTAGCTGAGATCAAGAAACTTAAAACACTCCATTAGAATGATTCCCCACTTTCCCAGGAGGCATGGCCACAAATTAGATGGCAACTTTTTAAGTAAGGAATTACTTACTACTACCTGAAAATATTAAGCTCCTGAAAAAACATCACCATCCTTAAAAAAAAAAAAAAAAAGTTTAATTTTGAACGGTGGCCCAGAGGCATAGCAGGGTTGTACTCCAAATTACCATAGATGAATTTGGTGCCCTGAGGTTGTGTTAGTTCAGATTGATTGAAACATCAGTCAAGTTTAATCATGATGATTGCGAGAAAGGAATATAAATTGTAAACAGAATGGTAGTGCCAAATAGGATGATCAATAAATAAGCGCTCACAGAAATCTGAAGTGTTATATTTCACATGAACTATGAACTCACTTCATAGTAGCTGTGCTAAAATGGCTGTGATTCATAGCAAGAGGGACTGATTAACATTGTTTATGACATTTTATTAAAGTAAGTTGAACTTCATTTTTCAAAATCCTGGTCACACTTGCTATTTTTATTCAGTTCCTTTGAAAACATTTCCTCAGAATAAATCCCATGGTTTTTTTTGTGTGAATGGAATTGAGACTTTTAGTTAAAAAATAATGAACAGTAATTAGGGCATAAATTATTTAAAGGCCTTGTAGTTTAAGCAGACATAAAACCTGGCAGGCAATTAAATTCATGGCAAGCTCTGGGGGATACTGGTGGAAACAGGTGGAAATAAGTATTTTATGAAACCTGAAGACAAGCTTGAGGGCTCAGGAGATGGTGGTGTGTGGATGCAAACTGGCATTTTTCAATCTAAAGCTGGTTTAACAAGCTATTTGGGAAACCTTATTGCACTAGTGTGCATGTCCCCTGTGGGGTATCGTGAACCCAACGCTTCTCATTTAGAGCTGCAGATGGGGAACAGCTAGCTAGCTCTATGAAAGCTTTCTCAGGCGTCCATCTTTTGTGCATAGAAATATCTGTGAAATGCAGCGCAACATTACAGATGCTGTGAAATCAAAGCAGAGTGAACAGTGTTTGGATAAATAAGCAAAGCTTACCAGCATTTATTAATAGGATTAATGGCATAGTGCTAAAGGCTCTGCTACAATGAACCTACACCAAAATGGAAAGTTTACACTGCTTAAATATTACTAAAATCTTGCCACAGAACTGAAAAAAAAACTTACTTGACCTTTTGTTTTCTATGATAGATGTTTAATACTTATCTATCTTCAGTATACTAACATCATTCCAGTTAATAAATAGCTTATGAAATAGCGGGATACATTATCCCTGGAAAAATGTACAGGAATTTGAAAAAATAGTTAAATTAAATAGACACAAAGCTCCCTTTTGTCAGCTGTATAGACCATTACTGTGCAATGCATACAAATCTACAAGACTTGTTGTCCTTTCTTCTCATTAAATATGGATTATTGTAAATAATAGTGATATCTCCTTTAGATATGGCCTAGCAAACTAGTATAATAAGTGTATATATAATCTGTGATTTTCCTGGAATGAGGCACCACCAAAGGACTTGATCCTCTGTTGTGAGGGAAAGAAAGTCACAAGTCCATTATGCTACCAAGACTAGACCCTCATCTGGTATAAACTGGCATAACTGTATTAATTTTGAGCTCTGATAATTTACCCCAGAAGAGGATCTGGCCCATAGTGTTTAGCTATACACTCCCCTCTTGGGGCCTCATCCTACAAATACTTAACACCCCAGGTGTAGATATACCCTCAGTAACTTTTCTCACCTACCTAAGTATTTGCAGGATTAGAACCTTAGGTTTTACTCCTAGTAATAATTGGGAGAGGTATTTTGGCAGCCTCCTAACTGTGCTCTTATTAATGCCATATCAGCTTCTCCCCATTATTGTTAACACTGTAAACCTTAACTAATGTAAAGCGTTACTCTTAATTTTGCTTATTTTTTTATCCCAGAGCTGAGGCTATCAGACTCCAGTACATCCTATGCAGCATTATTATACCAGAGTGTAGAGCTATGAAACAATATAATGATCAGACTCTTATGCTGTCACATTTTGGGGTGCAACCCAGACTAGTAAAGTGTTCTGACACCACCTGCCCAGAAACCCTAGGTGCCTTAAATGCTCTGCTGCAGCCAGAAGACAAGCGTACAGTTCCCTGAGCATCTGTATGCTGTGCAGCAATGGTTCAGCACTCTGATCCCAGCAGGCAACACAACAGCCCCATCCTGTTTTCTCCCAGCCTTGGCTACTACTTGCCAGGTGACCCTAACACAGCCTTAGTCCCAAATTTCCCCATAACCATC